>NC_137903.1:62410253-62881055 GCF_963455335.1 Martes martes | reverse complement strand
GTTAAGAACTGGATGTGTGGCAGCCTTAGAATCTGTTCCAGGGGAAAAGCACAGTTGAGTCAAGCAGTAGGAGAGCAGAAATAGCAAATAAAGTTGATCTGAGAAGACAGTACAGCTATTCTAAAGGCAAGGAGCCTTTCTATCCCAAAGATAGAAAAGGTACGTGGACATTAGGCACGTGACTTCTGGCATATCATGCCTGATGCTCTCATCTACAGAAATGTTAAGAAAGAGCAACTCAAAGACGGGCAGCACTGAAAAGACGAGGTACACTCCAAGCCACTGTGGTCCTTCTGCTCTGTGTTCCCTTTGATGAACCTTGAGGGGATACAAGCATAAGCCTCCAGCATCCTTGTTCCATTTCCTCACACACATGTTCTATGTCATGCCACCAGTTATAAGTCAAGGAAGAAATAGTTTTCCTTCAGGAAGTTATTGATGTTACTGTCAATATTCCTTTAGCCTTTTCAGTTATACAAAGCATTTCATCACCTATTACCTGGAGCATGATGCCAATAACAGTACAAGCAACAGTAACAGAGGCAGAAAGATAGTTGGATATAAAGGCAGAATACCATGGTTTGAATTCTGGCTTGGCTACTTAGGAGATTGTGGGGCTGGGGAATATTCTTTAACCCCTCTGTGCTCCAATTCCCGTGACGGGCATTACCCTATACATCAAAGCTTATTGTATGTATTGGCAGAAATAATGGACAAGAGGAAATCTATAAATTTCCTAGTACATGATAGGTGCTCTAAAATGTTCATTATGCATGCATGCATATATAAATGTTAAATACGTATACTTTTGAGACGTAAATTGTTGAATGTGAAAATACTCTGGTTATCATTGGTCACTGAAGCACAATGATTTCTAAGCAGGCTTGAATGATGTCAGACTTGGTATTTTCTTTTCCAGTGGTATAGCTCTCAGTTTATTTGAATATATAAAGTAACACATAGAGCAAGGGTTAAAAAGGGGGGGGGATATTTACATGTGCCAATAAAGTAAAAGCAAGCCAACAAATTAGTATGAAGGTGATAGAAATGGAGATCTAAAAACCCAGAGGATACAGAAAGAAAGAAATACAGAAAAATCTGAATCCTGGGAAAATTCATGGGGGGAAAAAAAAGCCCGGAATATTTATGGCAAAAAAAAAAAAAAGAAGGAAAGAATCACATACAACAGAAAGATAAGACCACAAAGAAGCCTGGCACCATGAGAGGAGAAAGCATGTCTAAGAGAAATGGAATAAAGCCAATGAAGATGAGACTCATGAACAAAAACTGCTGGAATAGAATAGTTGGGTGGGAAATAAAAAACCAATGAGAGCCAGTTCAGAGCAAAGATTAGAAGTAAATACAATTTTTTAAATATTGTGTTTTTAACATGATAAAATACCCTAAAACTGGGTATTAAAAGATTAAAAAAAAAACTTAGCTGGTCAAATAACTCTTTTAAAAGAACCCAAATGCACTTGAATGCACGGGAATAGAAAGTAGGGCATAGAGTTGCCATCAGCAAACACTGTCATCATCTGATGTCTGACTCTCTTGAGGTTGAAGTTTCATCAATTTTTAAATTTAGTTCGATAATTTGGATGTAATTAGGGTATTATGAATTAGTTTAGATGAAGTTTGCATGTTCTTATTAAACATAGTTGCCAATGATTTCAAAAGTCCTTGACTGCCAAGATGAGATGCCAGCACATTTTCCCTGGCTTGGCCTTTCCTAAGTTTACCCCCTCTTAATAGACGCAAAGCTGGGACGGAGCCAAACGTGTGTCAGATATTTGCATCTCTTTGCTCTCCCCATGCCATAGTTAATCGCCAGTCTTAGTTAAATCTCTAGATGAACTTATTTCAACTGAGATGTAGAGATGGATGTCTCGTCCAAAGGGCCATTCTTTGAAGCTGTTTCTTACGTGACGTCAGAAAGTACTTCAATTAATGGTAGGTTCTTAGGAAGATGTTCATTCCAGACTCTTTGTAGCTCTTTACCTAATTCCCACCCATCTTTCAAGTCTAAGTTTAAATATCATTTTATCCATGAGGGCTTTTCCAAACCCTTTCAGCTAACTTAGGAGAGCCTGTTTCTTATTTCCCCGTCACTCATTCTGTGGAAACCTCAACATCTAACACAACAGCCTGGACCCTGGTTGACCATTGATGTGATTTAGTTTAATGTATGAGATGGTACATGAATGAGTTAAAAAATGAATAGAATTTGAAGAAAAGTTTGATAGCGGTATGAACCACAAGGAAAATTTTCCATGTTCTTTGAGTCACTGGACCTGTCCAGCAGTGCTGTGAAGCTGTGAGGACAGGCAATATTATGTCACTCTTACATATAGAGACTTGGTTGGAGGCCACATTTTCATATGATCATAGACTTCCTACCTTTATAACAAGGAAAACATCCATCTTACAGAACACATGTTAGTTCAGTTGGACATATTATGGTTGTAAAGCTACATATTTGCAATTTCATTTGTCTTCCAACCCAAGCAAATATCTTATCAGCTCCTCATAATTGGTTCATCCACTTTCTAAGTTCAGTTTGACATCTGGTATGTTGTCTTCCAATCAGCACACCAAAGAAAGGAAGACCAAACTTTCAGAAATGCTGAAGAATCCTGAGGAAATTTTATATTGATACAAAGGGTCTAGGTGAAAAAGCCTTGGACAAAACCAGAGTTTATTCAATGAAGCATCTTTGAATGTGAATGGTGAAGAAAATTGAAGGGATGGACAACAGTCATTGTTACAAACCGGGCGGCCAATTCTATTACCCAAAAATCTTGGCAAATGTTGGAATTTTCAGTTACAGAAATTATTATCTGGTGGAAATTATCTAATGGTTCCCTCGCTGCCTATGAAGCAAAGTTCCTTGTACCAGATACAAGATCTTGTCCAGTCTCCCCAGAACTCAGCTTCCCCTTCTCATAACCTATCCAAGCACCCTGCTGTGTTATCACACCACATCAACACAAAAGGTACTTCTCCCTTCTGGGTCTTTACAAGAAGTTCTCATTCTTCCTAGAAGTTCTTTCTTGCAACACTTGTTTTATTGGTCTGCTTAGATTGCCTTAAAATACCATAGTGGGTGACTTAAAAACAGCTCTGGAAGTTCAAAATCAAGGTGCCATTAGAGTTGGTCTATGGTGAGTGTTTTCTTCTCAGCTTGCAGAAGGCATCTTCAAGTGGTCTTTCCTCTGTCCCCATTAGAAGGAAAAGAGATCTTCCTCTTCTTGTAAGAAAGCAAGTCCTGTCAGATTAGATCTCCGCCCTTTGACCTCATTTAATGTTATTTACACACCTATTTACACCGAACGCCTATTACATTGAGGATTAGGGATTCAATATATGAATTTGGGGGCGGAGTTGAGAGGGAGTGGAAGAAGGACACAATTCAGTCCATAACACTTGTTCAGGGAAACTCTTACCCATCTTTTAAGATTCACACTGAATACTTAGGTGCTGAGATAGTTCAGTCATCTAGGATTATTGGAGAGGGGAAACTTTAAATTGATTTATAAAGGATGTGACACATTGTTCAGAGAGAAGTGAAGTCTCTTCAGAGGGATAATCAATAAGACAATGAGATAAGAATCAATAAATGTCATGAAGGAAAAGGGGAAAGACCAGCAGAAGAGTGAATGCTCAACTAAAGAGAAAATTTGGATCAGTCACCAGACTTCTTAACAGGCTGAATGAAAGCGACTAAACCCACCAGGGAACGACATGCCCTAATCTTTCTTTCTTGACACTCTGAATATTGGTTTTTAAAGTCTTGAGGAACCTGACAACACCAGAACTGATGGACATTGAGTGAAGAAAATGTTCACCTTATTTCTTGGAAACTCACTTCTAACTTCCTAGGATGGGGGTAATTACTAATAATACTGAGTGACCAAGCACATACAAATTTCTGGATTTAAATCTGAAGATGCTAGGTCACCCCTTAGAAATACACAGCAAGAAGTTTCAAGGACAGATGTGTATCATTTACACAGCTTCCTCCCCTCCCCTGACCAACTGCACAGAAATCCCACTTCATCCCCTATATGGATTCGAGAGTCCCAGTCAAGGTCATTCCCGTGGGTCGAAGGTCTTTGGTGAAAGCCTGAAAGAGAGAGATTGGCATCTGGCAAGGATGCTAGCTACTATACATTGAGTAGCAAGTTCTCCATCCCTTACACTGAAATGAATTATGTTCAAAGGATAGAAAAATCCCCTGAATGAACCAGCAAAGCAGTTTCTAGAAAAAAGAGGTTATCTGAAAGAAGGTTTTTTTCTTTTTTTGGAAATTTTTCTTTCCTTAGACACACACACACACGCACACACACAGATCTTTATTTAATGCTCTCTTGAATAAAATGAACACAAAGCAGAGATAACTTTTAAAAGACAAAATATCCATCCCATTTCTTTCCAGACAGGCTTTTACTAAAAACATGGATCTTGAAGGCACCAGCCTTAGTTTTCTAAACTTCAGAATTTAAAATAAACAGCTATCAGTCTCCTTTCCTACTGAAGAAAGTTAAATAGCACATTCTTTCCACTAAACCAGAAGCAACATGATGCAGAAATTTTACTGAGAGTTTTAAAATGAATTACTGGATACAAAAATAACAGTAACAGTCTCACAGCTTAGCGAACCAATCAAGTGTTTTGCATAATAAAAATGCAGGCATGGCCAAATCCAGATTTAAAAGAATAATATTTAGATGCTATTAGAATTTCCATTTCATCATGAAAATCCAGTATACTAGCTGTGGTCTTCAGCAACTAAAGCTTTTATCTACAGCTATTACTAGAGATCTGTGCAGGGTCTTTAAGCTTTCATGCTTAAAGCATCGCCCTTTTGTTCCGTTCGGGAGACTTGCCTTCAACTTGTTTTCACTTCCATTCTTAATTGTATTAGTTGACACTGAATAATGGCTCCTTGCCCTATTTCCCCCAGCTTTACTGAGATATAATTGACATATAATACTGTGTAAATTTAAGGTATACAGTGTGTTGGTTATTTTGAATTACATCAAATACGGATGGAAAGATTCTTTATACTGTACTCTTATGCTGTTGAGTACCCTCACTCCTGCCCTCCAGCCTCCAGGCCATGGTCTTCCTCGTATCCAGGATACACCCACCTGCACATTTTTGCTCATGCCTCTCTCTGAACCACCAATGCTTGTAAGGCTCAGCATTGCTCTGCCTCTGCCCAGAAGCCCTCCCTGAGAAACAGAGCTGGTCCTAACGACTTCCTTCTCTTACTTCATTTGGAATTGCGACTTGCCCTTTTCGCTTATGTTTTACTCAATGTCCGTACTTTTTCCTCTCTTCAAGTCATTTTGTGCTTACATGTTTGTCATTCTAGCTAGGGTTTTAAAAGCCTTATGGATTTCAAAATAGTCCCCCTCCCCCTACCCAGTATTAAATACAGAATCTACATTCTAAATACCAATTTGTTGACTGACTCTGATTCAACTGAGCCCTCCAAAGCCCTTATTTTTTTTTTTAATTTAAATTCCATTAGCCAACATATAGTACATCATTAGCTTCAGATGTAGTGATCATGATTCATCAGTTGTGTATAACATCCAGTGCTCATCCCATCACATGCCCACCTTAATGCTCATCACACAGTTACCCTAGCCCCCCACCTACATCCCCTCCGGCAAGCCTCAGTTTGTTTCCCAGAGTCAAGAGTCTCTCATGGTTTCTTACCATTCAGTTTCCCCTCCCTTTCCCTATGATCCTCTGCACTATTTCTTATCTTCCACACAGAGTGAAACCATATAATTGTTTTTCTGTGATTGACTTGTCTCACTTGGCATAGTACCCTCCAGTTCCATCCACATCGATGTAAATGGTAGGTGTTCATCCTTTCTGATGGCTGAGTAATATTTCATTGTATATATAAACCGTATCTTCATCCATTCATCTGTTGAAGATAATTTCAGCTCCTTCCACAGTTTGGTTGTTGTGGACATTGCTGCTATGAACATTAGGGTGCAGGTGCCCCCTTGTTTCACGACATTTGCATCTTTGGGGTAAATACCCAATAGTGCAATTGCTCTATTTTTAATATCTTAAGGAACCTCTATACTGTTTTCTAGAATGGCTGTACCAGCTTGCATGCCCATGAACAATGTAGGAAGATTCCCCTTTTTCCACATCCTTGCCAACATTTGTTTTTTCCGGTCTGTTAATTTTAGCCATTCTAACTGATGTAAGGTAGCATCTCAATGTGGTTTTGATTTGTATTTCCTGATGACAGGTGATGTGGAGCATTTTTTTCATGTGTCTGTAAGCCATTTGGATGTCTTCTTTGGAGAAATGTCTGTTCATGTCTTCTGCCCATTTCTTGACTTGATCATTTGTTTTTTGGGTGTTTAGTTTAAAAAATTCTTTTTTTTTTAAAGATTTTATTCATTTATTTGACAGATAGAGATCACAAGGAGGCAGAGAGGCAGGCAGAGAGAGAGGGAGAAGCAGGCTCCCTACTGAGCAGAGAGCCCGATGCGGGGCTCGATCCCAGGACCCTGAGATCATGACTCGAGCCGAAGGCAGAGGCTTTAACCCAAGCACCCCAGTTTAATAAATTCTTTATAGATCTTTGATATCAGCCCTTTATCTGATATGTCATTTTTAAATATCTTCTCTCATTCTGTAGATTGCCTTTTAGTTCTGCCGACTCTTTCCTTTGCTGTGCAGAAGCTTTTCATCTTAATGAAGTCCCAATAGTTCATTTTTGCTTTGTTTCCCTTGCCTTTGGATATGTGTCTAGCAAGAAGTTGTTGCAGCTGAGGACAAAGAGGTTGCTGCCTCTGTTCTCCTCTAGGATTTTGTTGGATTCCTGTCTTACATCCTGTCTTACATCTTACATCTAGGTCTTTCATTAACTTTGAGTTTATCTTTGTGTATGGTGTAAGAGAATGGTCCAGTTTCATTCTTTTACATGTGCCTGTCTAATTTTCCCAGCACGATTTATTGAAAAGACTGTCTTTTTTTCCATTGGATATTTTTCCCTTCTTTGTTGAAGATTAGTTGACCATGGAGTTGAGAGTTAGTTTCTGAGTTCTCTATTCTCTTCTGTTGATCTGTGTGTCTGTTTGTGTGCCAGTCCCATGTCGTCTTGATGGTCACAGCTTTGTAATAAAGCTTGAAGTCAGGCACGGTGATGCCCCCAGGTTTGGTTTTCTTTTTCAACGTTCTTCTGGTTATTCAGGGTCTTTTCTGGTTCCGTAGAAGTTTTAGGATTGCTTGTTCTAGCCCTGTGAAAAATTCTGATGGTCTTTTGATAGGGATTGCATTGACTATGTAGATTGCTCTGTGTAGCATAGACATTTTAACAATATTTATTCTTACAATCCATGAGCATGGAATGTTTTTCTATTTCTTTGTGTTTTCTTTAATTTATTTCATAAGTACTCTGTAGTTTTTAGAGTACAGGTCTTTTACCTCTTCGGTTATGTTTATTCCTCGGTATCTTTATGGTTTTGGTGCTATTGTAAATGGGATTGATTCCTTACTTTCTCTTTCTTCTGTCTCATTGTTAGTGTATAGAAATGCAACTGATTTCTGTGCATTGATTTCGTATCCTGCCACCTTGCTGAATTGCTGTATGATTTCAAGCAATTTTGAGGTGGAGTCTTTTGGGTTTTCCACGCAAAGTATCATGTCGTCTATGAAGAATGAGAGTTTGACTTCTTCTTTGCCAATTTGGATGTTTTTCTTTTTCTTTTTGTTGTCTGCTGAGGCTAAAACTTTTAGTACTCTGTTGAACAACAGTGGCGAGAGTGGTCATCTCTGTTGTGCTCCTGACCTTAGGGGAAAAGCCCTCAGTTTTCCCCATCGAGAATGATATTCACTGTGGGCTTTTCATAGATGGTTTTTTTTTTTTTAAAGATTATTTATTTATTTATTTGACAGAGAGAGAGAGAGAGAGAGAGAGAGATCGATCGATCACAAGCAGGCAGAGAGAGAGGAAGAAGCAGGCTCCCCGCCAAGCAGAGAGCCCGATGCGGGACTCGATCCCAAGACCCTGAGATCATGACCTGAGCCGAAGGCAGAGGCTTAACCCACTGAGCCACCCAGGTGCCCCTTCATAGATGGTTTTAATGGTATTGTGTTATGTTCCCTCGGTCCCTACACTTTGAAGCATTTTTACCAAGAAAGGATGCTGTGTTTTGTCAAATGTTCAAAGCTGTTATTGTCCACTATTCTCAAACTTCACTGAATGATAACAAATAACAATACAGACTAATCTAATTTGCTCATCTCACTTCCCTTATCATTCTCTAAAACAAGTTTTAGTAAGTCGAGTCAGTCTAAAAGAAGGCACAACAGTGCACAATAGCAATACTGAAGAAGAGACAAAATCTTTGCATTCAATATCCCAGGGTAAATTAATTCATGATTGTTGAAATACAGCAACCAGTCTTAGTCTTTAGAATATTTTCCATGCTGCGGTATTTTGGAGAGGCGATCCTACCTGCCTCGGCTCTGAGGTGGTTCGTGTGATTACACACCCTCTATCCACCATTCTTCCTGCCATATTCCTCCCTCTTGCTTTCCATCCTTTGCCCCACTATTTCTAGCCTTCTGCTGCATGACACTCTGCTAGTTGTTTAGGGGCTCTACAGCCAGCATTCTCTGGCCCATCAGGGCATCGAGGAATTACAGGAGTGACTTGCTCACACAGAGGGGAGGTACAGGGGCTTCCGAAGGACTGTTTTCACCCTGGGATTGAAGGAAAATCAAGCATGGTACCAACTGACAGTGGCTAAGCATCTCTGCACAGCCTAGTTTGATAATGTGGATGAAGGAGAATTCATTGGATCCAGATTTTCCAACCCATCTATGGGTAACGTAGACGACATAAGAAAGTTGTGTCAGCATCATCTTGATTTGGTTGAGAGGCACATTATCTTATATAGAGAGATTCTAATCTACTAACAACTTTCAATGGCCTCCTTCAAATCACATCAGTAGCTCTACCCACTGGCAGTCTATACTGCTTCACTGGTGTGTCAGCACCAATGAAGTCATCATGATCCCCGTTCTTCCCACTATGTTTCTGAATTCTTCCGGAGAACTGAAGGATGCTCTCCCTGCTCTTCCAAAAACCCACACTAGTAGACTCCTGTGCAGCTGCTGTTTTAACCACAGTATTCTCATTCCAGGCTTGCTTTGGCCAAATGTCGTCCCGATAATTTTCAGGTTAAATGAAAGGTGAGTGATCACTTACTCTTCATGCGATCTGCTACAGACGGAATGTTTGGATCCCCCAAACCTCATCTGTTGAAATCCAGTCCTCAATATGATGGTATTTGGTGTGTGTGGTGGGGAGGCACTTTGGGAAATGATGACAGTCATGACGGCAGGACCCCCATGCATGAGATTAGTGCCCTTATAAAAGAGATTCCAAAAAGCTTCCTTCTCCTCTGCTATGTGAGGACATAGTGAGATGACAACCAGGAAGCAACTTCTCACCAGACACGGAATCCGCTGGAGCCTTAATCTTAGACATGTCAGATTCCAGAATTATGAGAAATAAATTTCTGTTGTTTAAAGCCACCCAGGCTATAATATTCTGTCTGTTACAGGAGCCCAAATGAACTGAGATACAGTATCATCCTGTCTCGATGTGTATTATCCTTTTTTTTTTCTTTCCATTCGATGTTCCTTTGCTTAGGTATAATTTAAGTACAGTATTTATTTATTTCTTTAGTGATCTGTTGGTAGAGTTTACAGTAATCTCATCTGTTTCAATAACAGTGCCCTGTCTTGAGCTATGCATATCTCTACAGCGGGAAGGGATGCTGTAACACGGCTTTGGAAACTGCTAAGAGCCAGGCACTGGGCTGATTGCTTCTGGCATGCATCATTCATTTAGTTTGCACTGAATGGGACCATGTTCATTTTACTTACACGGTACGATCTACAGTAAACCACCACAGACAGATGTGTACCCACTCCCTCTGCGGTGTAGAAGGAAGATGACATGGTTGGGATGATAGTGCACGTTATTAAAGTGAAACTATCAACAACAACAGCCAAAACACAGCAGGAGATGATATCATCTCTCTGGAAATACCATGCCTCCCGAAATGGAAAAAGCATCTTCCCAGAGAAAAAGAAAAATCCTTTTAAGTCACTTAGGCTGCAAAAGTCCTCAGGGCACATTGTTTTCGTGTGACACAATAGGCTGACAGAAGCTTTGAGCCCTCACTTTGTTCTATACTCCTCCCTGCCTTGAAGAAAAGGCTGAAGGGGGCCTGAACAGGGCACAGGACTCAGTTGCACAAGGGCTGGGTACCTTGAGTCCTCTGCCTTCGTGTTTCAAGGTTAACAGAGAAACAGTTTCTCCCAAAGCCTTTCTAAGTAGAATTATTTAGGTCTTTTCTACCTCTCAACACGTCTTTCTTCCCCCTCCCTTCTATCTCCTCCCCCACTACCCTATTCACTCCTCTCTCTAAAGTTGGCTATAAAAGACTTTGCATCTTGGTTTAGGGTTGGAGTCACATCAATTCCAAACTCAGCAGGCAGGCTCCAAGCCTGTCTACTTCCAAGGGGAGGCTGTCAGAAGCAAGGCTGCTTTTGTGACGAAGACCAGCGCACTAGGGGAAGCCACATATTTCAGAACCGGAGGGGGAAGTCACAGAGGCTGGCCCCTCTGTGACGGATGACAAGATGCCACAGGCTGTGAAACCACACGGAGCCGGTGGGAGCTGCTCCCTGCTGCTTGGGGATGGCACTGGGCACATTTTGGCTGGACTTCGGTTCTCTCCTTCTGTGGACACTGAAGCCGGTGATTAATGGTGGGATCCAGGGCTTTGAAAGTTATGCAAGTGCTCTGTGGTCTCCAGGGAAACTGGTGCCAATTCAATTAAACCCATCACATTATATTGGGGGTCTACTAGGCACTTGTAAGCAAGCGAGGTATGTGGGGGGGGGGGAGGGGAGACACAAAAGAAGCAAATGATGTCATCTCTAACTTTCAGGGTTGCTGTACAGATTAGAGATAGTATTTTCAAATGGCATGGTACAAAGCAGGCACTCAGGAAAACAGAGCTTTGAGAATCTGAATGGCAATGCTGCTTATTCACTCCGTAGAAATGGGTGAAAATGAAAATGTTGTCGTGTACTTTACAAAGGGAGAACAGGGTAGGAAAGGGAGAACAGGGTAGGAAATCAGTTTACCTTCCAAAGCACAGGGAGAGGGATATAATCATTCGTACCCTTAAAAAAGACTAATTCCAGAGACCCTAATGGGCGGGCAGGTAACAGGCAAGGGCGGGTGGAGGCATGACAGACTGTAGCCAATGAAGTAGCTGTGATCCTTGGTTTGAAGATTAAACAGAAATGGCTTCCGGATTGTGTCCAAGTTATGTCCCTTCTCTGGGGCTCAGTCTCCTTGTCCGTGAAAGGAGAAATGACAGTGCCTTGTAGCACACTGCCCGCCGTGCTGCGCTCCGACAGTGACACAGCCCAGGGGTGAAGCAGAGGGCAAAAGCGAAGGCTTGTTGAAGATGCAGTAAACCGAGAAATAGCGAGACCCTGTGTTCAAGAGCTCAGTAAGCGTCCAGTTTGTGGACAATTGACATCATCTCTCTGGTTGTCAGGTTCCCCTTCTGGAAACACAAGATTAGACAGCATGCTACCGTCCTTTTCAGCTCCAGTGGACTGGGATTCTTGGCGCTGATTTAATCTTCCAGGGACTCCTCCCCACCAGCCAGGTGTAGATGTGGAGTTTCGAGCAACATAATTGGAAAGGTTCAGACTTTCACTCATTCCCTAACTCCAATGAGGAGATAGCTCTGTTTTCTTGAGGGGAAGAAAAGACTGGATTCTTTCTCAATCTCACATTCTGCTGTGTGACCAGGCACATATTATTATTATTCTTTGCTGTCTCTGCATATTATTAAATAGATGCCAAATTCAACTTGGCATTTCAAAAAAAAACCAAAACAAAACAAAAATCTTTTGGAAATGCAGACTGCTTTGGGATGTAAGATTTTTATGCAAATATAAAACATTAATACATTTAAAAACTTAGAGCACTTTAGCCTCCAGGAGAGAAAGAAGTTTATTTTTAGTTACTTAATTCAGTGCTTACTTAATAAGTATTTAATAGCAATGAGGCAAATTATTTAATCCCTCCTTTTCTATATAAAACGAAGAAGCTAGGTACCAACTCTGAAATAGACTTCTTGAGAACTTGGGGCAGGGGGGATGAGGATAGAATTAGCTTTTCTACCACCTAGTTGTGAGGAGTGGGCTTCCATTCGATGCCCCCAAAGTAAAACTAGCTAGGGAGGATGAGGTCCCTAAGATCTGTGATTTCACCTGTTACCACAGTAACTATATATACATGGTTTTCTTTTCTTCTCCTTCATCATCAACTTGATGGAATGGTTTTTTGCTGTAAGTTACCAAACTAAACCCCAGAAATGTTGTAGCATGGAGTGAACATGGAGTCCACAAACTTGAAGAAAACCAGTTCTTTTCCTTGGTGGCTGGAGGCACGGAGCAAAAAATAAAATGAGAGAAAACAGGAGACTTGTTCCCTCTGAGAACCAACCCCTGGCTCCCAAATTTTGATGCTCATCACAAGTGCAAACTGCTGGACCCAGTGTGTGTGTGTGTGTGTGTGTGTGTGTGTGTGTGTAGCTAGGGGCAGCAAGTTATGCATAAACTCTGAAAATTGGGTTTGAGTTTCACTAAGTCCCAATAAAAATGAACCTTGGGGGGACTAGTAATCAGAGACTGGTGTTCTCATGTAACATTTGACATTTTGCTTTTAAGTAATATTTATTAATATACTTGACTGCCTTGAAAATAATATATGTTCATTATGGAAACTTTGAATAAAACAGAAAAGAAAAAAGTACTGGGTAATCCCAAGATCTTGAAGTAACATTTGATGGACTTCTGATGTGATACATACATGTATTTCAGATTACAGTTAGATAGTAGTTAAATATAGTGTGCATATTAATATATATTTAAATTTATATATATTTTTTGCTATTTTATATTTCACCTTAACAAATTAAGTAACAAATTATGAACATCTACGTGGCTACCAAATATTCCACGGTATCACGGTCATAAAATGTTTTCTGTTAAAGGAACATATAGTCAATATTTTTTACTTTTTTGGTCAGAAGGTCTCTGCCCCAACTGCTTAACTCTGCCATTGTGGAAAACAAATGGGCCCCAGACAATATGTGGATGAGTGAGCTTGGTTGCTTTCCAGGAAAACTTTATTTACAAAAACAGGCAGCATGCAGGCTTGGAACTTCTCTACTTAGACCAGCATTTTAAATGACAGCATACTTTATTCTGGGGAGGTATGCAAATAAAAAGAAAATACTTACTCGCCTGTTGTTTAGCACTACACTTTCCCAGCATAGGGGTACTGTGTATTTTTGTGAACAGATCTCTTTGTGAGTCTATAAGTTGCTTTCTTTGGAAAGCAAGATTTTGGGCAAAGAGCTGTATAAGAGCTTGTGACACATTCTAAAAGAAACTTTGGAAAATATATGGCAGTTCCTTATCCGAAGAGAGAAGAGCTGTGTAACACACCTAGGAGTGACAGAGTTTAGAGCATTTTTTGAGAGGGAAGAGGTTAACTATGACTAGATTCCTAGAGCTCAGGAATGGAGATGGCCATGAAATTCGTCAGCTGTCATCCTTGCTGCAAATAGTGATTGATCTTGTTTGTTTGTTTGTTTGTTTCCTATACAGGAAGCATGGAAATTTTATTTAACTAATCACCCATCCTTTTCATTGTTAATTTATGTTAAGAATTAAGAAAATTTTTCAGCCCTCAATATTGAAAAATATTCTCTTGTATTTCCCTCAAATGCCTCTTTGATTTTCATTTGTCTATTAAAATCTCGAATGCACCTGCAATTGACTTTGTAGTTGGTGTTAAAGGTTGACCTTAATTCCTGTTTATTTCCTTCCTTCCTTCCTTCCTTCCTTCTCTCTCTCCTTCTTTCTTTTCTTTCTTTCTTTCTCTTTCTTTCTTTCTTTCTTTCTTCCTTCCTTCCTTCCTTCCTTCCTGCTTTCTCTCTTCTCCCTTGTTTCCTGCCTGCCTGCCTTTCTTCTACCTTTCCTTCTTTCTTTCCCTTTCCTTCCTTCTTTCTGAGAGTTAGCCAGTAAATACACATCAACTATTGGATAATCCATAGGTTTTCTACTGATTAGAAATGTTATCTTGGCCATTTAACACAGTATTAAACATACATGGGTTTGTTTCTGAGCAATCCCTGCTTTCCCATCACTTTCCAACCTATCTCTGGATCACAGCAATCTTGAACACTGTTTTGATAATTATGGCTTTCATATGTCTTTTAGTAATGCCCGTCTTTCTTTTTTAAAAGTTGTCAATTTTTCTTCCAGAGCTTTGGAAAAACTTTAAAAGACAGTCGGAATTTTATAGCACTTCATCTCTTTTTATATGAGCATTTTCATTTTTTTTCTTCATTGCATTGTGTAGTGCTTTCAGGAAAATGTTAAAGCAGCAAGAGTGAAAATCTTTATATTCTTCCTCATTTACTTAGATCAGCTCTATTAGTTTTGACATTTAATATGACGTTGCCTATTATTTGATACACATCTGACTTACCATATTAAGAAAATGTCCTTCTGTAAGTCGTTTATGCAGAGATATTCTTAAATTATAAATTGATGGGTTTTTATGAAAAGAATTTTTGCCATCTTTCAAGTGAACATATGGTTTGTTTCCCTTAATTCGCTGATGTGATGAACAATAGTAATACATTAACTAATATTGAACCATCATTGCTTTTTAAAATTAAATTACACTGGTATAATTCTTTTATTGCAGTATTTAATTCAGATATTTTCATCTATATTCATAAGTAATAACAATCCTTGCAAATTGGAATAAAGTTAAAATGTCTCTTGCTCCTACTATACCTTAAATACACATATAATACATAATATATATTTTGCACATTATATACATTATAATAATATACATATATATAATGTCCCTATTTCCATCGTTTGAAATTTTATATATTTCTTTAAGAATGATAACATTAAATAAAATACTCAAGACAACTTTATTTCTCCTTAGTAAGCTCCCCCATATCAGTTACATTCTGGTACTTCTTGCTGAGTAAGCATTTGAAATAGAACTAATTTTCTTTTAATCTAAATACCTGAGCTATGTGTTATTATCTATATTCCACAAGTGAAAAAAAAAAAAGGAATTATGACCTGTTTTTCCACAAATAGGTATTGTCGCTGACATTTGCATCCAGGATTTTCCCATTCCATACCCACTTTGTCCTATCCCAAACCACCTAGACATTTCTGCTGGGTTTCCCTTCTGCCATGTGTAATTCAGACTCCCTCCCCCCCAACTTTTTATACAGTAGTCTAGTGGTTGTCATTCATTTTTTTTTTTTTAAAGATTTTATTTATTTATTTGACAGAGAGAGATCACAGTAGACAGAGAGGCAGGCAGAGAGAGAGAGGAAAGCAGGCTCCCTGCTGAGCAGAGAGCCCGATGCGGGACTCGATCCCAGGACCCTGGGATCATGACCTGAGCCGAAGGCAGCGGCTTAACCCACTGAGCCACCCAGGCGCCCCTAGTGGTTGTCATTCAAACAATCATATCAAGCACTGCTTTCTGGATAGGGGACAAGGAGATAGTCATCTTGCTTTCAGAACACATGTAGATGGATATCTACCCACACAATAATAACTAAATTATAAAGGTTTTTCATAGTTCTCCTCCTTTACCTATCCTGTTCTCCGAGACGGGAAGAGAAACTCTCAAGTACGAAGGATTCACGTCCTTCATCCCGACTCCTTGCTCACACTCTCCCCCCACCCCCACCGCTCCAAAACCTTTCAGTATGACCCTCATTAATTGTTCTGACCTCACAACAGGCCTCATTTGTTCCCCAGAGTATTGCCTTAGATCTGTACGTCACTTTGATTACTCCCACATCTGGGATTCGTCACACGCCTGTGTTAACCATGACCATGTGCAGAATTACCCAGCAGGATTTAGGAGACACTCAGTCAGAAAAATCATCCCTACTAAGAACAACATCTGGAGAAAATTAAAAGAAGATATTTTTCCATCGAGAATCCTTTGGAAATATATTTATGATGTAGAGACAGACAGACACTAGCGCACAGGCGGGAGCGGATGCTGCTTCTCCTCTCCTGAGGGATAAGGAAGAGCACTACTTCTTCGGAAGATTCCTGAATTAATTATGCACCATAAATGCAAATGCATGGCAAATTCACAAATAAACAAGGGATTTTCTCATAAAGTCTTGTTTAGAACCAGGCGTCACCTCCAATAGAAACGTCTCTGTGGACTTTTTTTGATACCATGTGTGTGAACAAATAAAGATTTTATAAAAGGGAGAGGGGGAGTGGGCCACATTTTCCTGAGTTGGATCATTGGACATCCCAACTATTTTCCAAAGCTTTGGGGTTGGCAAAAGCCAAAATTGGCTTCTCCAAGCATTTTTCCCTTAATTTTTAAATCCATGTGCATTAAGGGAAATTTAATCCGTATGTTTCTGATTCATTTACGCTTAACTCATCAAAATATTGTTTTGTAAGAGTCATTTGGCCCTCGACAGGACTTCGGAGCCCTCTTAGCAGCACACAAATGCACATGCATACATGTGAGGTCACGAGAGTACCCACATCTATTCTGGGTTCCTTAGAATCAAGAGTCGTTGCCTCTCCCCGAACCCACATCTAAATGGCTTTGTCTGGTAGATCCTGGCCACTTCCTTGTGTTGTAGTCCGCAGAGAGTTTTATCTTCTCCTCTTCTGAGTATCTTTGGAATCAAGCATTTCAGGAGTCCCTATTCAGGGGTGGGCTGTATCCTGCTTCTGGATGGATGGCTCTCTTAAGGACCTAATGTTAGGCAGCTTAGACTTTCCTATGTTCCTTGAGCACATTAATTAATTAGAAGTTGCATTAATTTTTAAAAAGTGGATTGCAGTCAGTTTAGAGGAAATCCGTGATGAAGGAAAGATAGACCTGAGCTCTTCCAAGGAGCCTGGGGGGTGAGGAAAGCCCAGTAATGTACATTAAGCTGTAGGACTTGGGAAGGCTGTGCTAAGGTTTTGTTTTTATTTTCCCACTGCCTGGGCATAAAAGAATGATTTGCTGGAAGCTCCAGGTCATGGTGAACATTTCAGAAGAGTTCCTAATATTGAGTTGGAAACTATGAGAACGGATTCTTAAGAGAAGTAGTGAAACATGTAAAGCCACCCAACACTACATTTCAAAGTGGTAGGATGAATTCCAGGACATCTTAAGGCCTGTGAAATGCTCATCTGATACATAGTTAAATACAGCCCCATTCTCCTACATGGCAGATGGGAATTTGGAGCGGTAGTTAAGGAGGAAGAAGAGGGTCCAACTGGTTTGCTAAATGGGGAACTGACCTCCATTTCTTTCCCCAAGGCAACCACTAGGGATTTGGTGAGCTCAAGTGTCATGTTTTGCAAATCCAAACTGGAGAGAACAGGCTATTTGCAAAAATATGTCTCTTATCGGTGACAGCATCTTTTACAAAGGGATCTGTCTTTCCTATTGTTAGCATGACGTCATTTGTTTCCCCTGACTTTTTCACAACTCATGTTTTTCTTTTCTCAGGGTAACGTCTGTTGTTTAACTGTGTTTTTCAAGTTTGACAGCAATAGTCTTTCTTCCTAAAGCTGCCATCTTACTGTGGACGGTTTTGTCAAACACCGAAGGATTTTGCTTTTTTGAATGTTTGAAAGTTTCCCTAAGTATTTATTTCCAAATGAAATTATGCTTGTTTAAATTTTACTTAGAATTAAATACTATTTATATTTCTCTTCCAAAGCTTTGAAACAGAGTACTGCATAATGGCTTTTATAAAAAGAATACATTTAATAGCCAATTAGATTAACTATCAAATCTGTTTCAGGGGGAAAAAAAAAGAATTTGGTAATGGTTTGATTTCACCAAACTACTTTGTATATTTTTATTTTCTAAAAAAAAAATTCTTTTTCCTGAAGCTTAAGTTCTTCAAGTTTTTTTTTTCTCACTTAATTGAAACCACTATTTTCAAGGGAAATGAAATTAAAGAAAGATGATATTTTCTCACTTGTGTCATGTGAACAGCACAGAGTCTCCATTGACATAATTTTACCCTTATTTTTGTGTGTGTGAATTAAAAAAAAAAAAAGTAGCAATCCAGAAATCCTACTTTCAGAGCAAAGACAATAAAAATTTCAGAACACTTAAGCTTTGTTTCTGATCTCCCACTTTCACTCCTCCCCACACCTGGACAGTCACTCTTCTTACACACTGGTTGTCTTCAGGCAGTGTGGCTAGGCATCCTGAGACTACCATGTCTCACCAACTTTTCCACCGGCAAGTCTCCGCTTAGCCCAAGGAGACCAGTTCAAAAGGTCACACAAGGTGTTGTTTTCTCCCCTCTCAGAACAATTCACCTGTCCTCTAATCCCAAATAGAACATCAGCCACGGTTTACTGAGAGCTCAGTGTGTGTCAGCACACTATGCAGCTGTTAAGGTCAATGCTCACCCCCTAAGGGGCAAACAGTACATAATTAGAAATAGAATTATTTGTATCTGGTTCTGTTTACCCTAAAAGATTGGGACTTCCTGAGATCAGGGATTGATACGCTATAATGTATACCTACCCAGTGTTAGTCGAGTTGAACACCGACATAACAGTTTTGTCAAGGAATCTTTGAGATCGTATCCTTTCAAAGTGGGAAAACTTAGTCAAGATCATGGCAGTTTCATTCAACTTCACACCTCTGGAGTATGAAATCTGTAACACTGAATCCATTGCTGTTTCATTCAAGAATTTGTTCCCATTTTTTTGTGACTCAATTTTGTGACACCTAACTGAGCACCTACTAAGTGCCTAATAACTGTTTTAGGTCTTTGGAGAAACAAACAAACAAAAAACAATATTTGACCTTGTGGGTCTTATATTCTATTTGAAAGAGTCAGACAAAAACATAGTTAGACAATAAATGACTCCTATAGCAGATGATACAGATCCTGTGGAAAGACATAAGATAGTATAAGAAGGGAAAAAAATGCAAGGGATGGAGGTCAGGGCTTGCTGTAGAGTGAATGAGGAGGATCTCACGGGCAGGGGATATTTGGGCAGAAGCACAAGGAGAGTAGAGAGGTTCTCCATGGTAATACAGGGCAAATGCTCCAGCAAAGAAAACTGCAGTGCAACAGTCCTGAGGTGAGCACACAGCTTCTGAGGAGCAGGAAGGAGGGTGGGGAAGGGAGGGGTTGGTAATAACCAGTGAGAGGGGGGCTGTGACCAGAGATGAGAGTAGAGAGGATGGAGTCAAATCATGGGGAGACTTTTAAGTGATGGGGCAGGAAGCTGGAGTGTTCTGAACAGGGTGAAGCTGGCTCTGACTTACGTTTTGAAAGAAACACTCTGGAAGCTGTGTGGAGAAGCCTGAGGAGGAACAAGGAGAAAGGAGGGAGAACAAACAAGATGCTAATGCTGTAGGCCTGGGGAGAGGAGCTAATGAACTGCACTGGCTGTATTCGGGAGAAATGGCCAGATTCTTTTTTTTTTTTTTTTTTTTTAGATTTGACTTCTTTATTTGACAGACAGAGATCACAAGTAGGCAGAGAGGCAGGTAGAGAGAGAGGAAGGGAAGCAGGCTCCCCGCTGAGCAGAGAGCCCGATGTGGAACTCGATCCCAGGACCCTGGGATCATGACCTGAGCCGAAGGCAGAGGCTTAACCCGCTGAGCCACCCAGGCGCCCCGCAATGGCCAGATTCTAAGTACATTTTGCATTGTGAGCCAAGAGGGTTTGGAATTACAGAATACGGACTACAAGAGAAAGAGGGAAAGCAAAAAAGACTCTACACTTTGGGGCTTGGGAAACTTGCATGTTGGTATCTGTTATGAGGTGAAGGAGATTTCAGGGGAAGGAGGCAGGCCAGGGTGGCGTGGGAACTGTGGAAGTCACACAAGACCAGGCCCGGATTTGGCCGACCCTACTGGTAAAGGTCTACTTTTAGATTTCAAGTGCTCATGACTCACCTAGATAGTGAAAAGAAAAGTCCAAGGTGTCAGTGCCCAGTGACCCTTGTCCCCCACACCAAAATGATGAGACAAAACAGAAGGGGCTGGCTGATGGGAGTGTGAGCGTGGGGACAACTCCTTGTTCAGGCTAGATCTTGCCAGAAGCAAAGTGGTTTTAGAGTTGATAGCCAGCTCTATTCTCAGGGTGAGTGGGCAGAAAGCTTCACATCTCACCAGAACCTGGGAGGCAATAAGCAACTGTCCCATGACAGCCTCTCAGGGGACATGGGGAGGCGAGTAAGGGATGGCCTTGTAGCCGCAACTTCCAGGCCTCCCATTATCTTGTGTTCTTGGTCATCACAAGGCGTTCTGCCAAGACTTAGATTAACTGTGGTTTAAGACTTTGCCTATGTGGCCTCTCTGGATCCATGTAAGGACACCAGAGCCACATGTTGTAGGCCTTGTCCTATGGGAATCAAGAGTTTAGGTTTGGGATATGTTGGACATCCACATGGACGTTTGAGACTGGGGCTTGGAAGGGGGCGGGGGCAGGGCTGCTGGAGCTTGGCCAGGAGAATATACATTCGGGTGTCACTGGCACATACAGTTTACATTAAAGCCAGGAAAGGATGAGATCACTTAGAAAGGAAAGGAAGAGATGAGATGAAGTCCAAGTTCAGTATAAGCTTACTCCCTGATTTGCATGTATTCAATTACGTATTTATTTTCCTTACCAAGCACACAATACATTTAGGATTAAGACTTAAACGACCTCCACAATTTAAATGCTAAATAGCAAAAATAGGACTTAGAAAGAACTTACAAAAGGAACTAGGAAAACAAGACATGATGTAAAGAAACAAGTGTTCGGGCCCTTTGCAGAAAAGAAGGAAAGCTAGGTCGGAGAGCCAGGCACAGCGATAACCATCTGCCGAGATCTGCCTGATCTCGGCTATCCTGTACTGTCACTGTGAATGGGAAGAAAATACGGATTACACGACAGAGGAGCCTTTCACTTTATCTTACTTTCTTCAGGGTCTTTCTTTCTTTCTTTCCTTTCCTTCCTTCCTTCCTTCCTTTCTTTCTCTTTCTTTCTTTCTTTCTTTCTCTCTCTCTCTCTCTCTCTTTCTTTCTTTCTTTCTTTTTTTTAACATTTGGTCAGGACACAGGCCAGGGTCAGAGGTGCACACCGCAAGAATAAAGGTATATCCCTGATGATCAGAATGAATGCAAAACAAACAAACAACCCCCCCTCCCGACACTTTAAAAAATGCCAAAGAAAACAAATGCATTCAGAGGCATAAATTTTATATTTCTACCCTCCCTCCTTAAAAAAAACTTGTTATTAGAGTGACAACCTTTAGCTCGGGGGTGTGAGTCCTGCAAACCGCACCCCGCTCCCCCAGCCGGAAGTTACACGGCAATTAGAATTGAAAGCGCCTTCTCAGGTGGAGCTCTGGGGAGCGAGCACAGAAAGTTCGGGATGGCGCGTGCAAGCAACCGCGGACTTTGAACAGGCGTGTCCTGGGATTCAACTGCGGCGCGGCCCAGCCGCCTCCGGGCAGACGGTGCACCTGCATCTCCGGACGCGTCTGACTCAGACGCACCTGAGCCGCCTTCCTATTCTCGCGAGAATACCTCTTGCCGCGCTCTTAGATCGTCGCCCCCAGGGCCTCATGGGTAATTCTCAGCCCAAGGCCTCCTCGCCGGACACTTCCGGCTTCGTCAGCGCGTCGCGTCGGACGCGTGGTTTGGGGTTGTGGCTGCTGCGGCTGCTAAAGCGGGCTGTTGGCGTCCTCCCCGGCAGGCTGGCTCGCCTACAGGTGAGCTGGTTTCCACAGGGAGAAGGTTTCCGCCCGTCCTCATCCCAGCCTTGCCACTTTCCCGCCCCGGGAAGGAGATTGGAACGACCAGTGACAGGTGTCGGCGGGACAGAGTCTCAGCCCCGCGGCGTCCGGGGCGCCCGCCCCAGTGCCCCCCTGCACGCCACTGCCCACCTTCCCTCGTTGTCACGCTCCTGCACGTGTTCCGGGTCGTTCGCGCGGAGCCTTTGGGGGTCAGGCGGCCCCTGGAAGCCTCCCTCCAGCTCTGCAGCGGGTTCTGACTCCGATAAGCGGTCTGGGCAGACCCTCTAGTAGCCTCTGGGACGTTTCAGGGATCCTGGCGTCCTCCCGTAACCGCGAGCTACCCCTGGGCTATCGCCCCGTCTCTCGTCGTGACTCACACCGCAGCCTGCGGATGAGCGGAAGGCCCAGCGCGCTCGTCGCCGGGGCCCATAACCTCTGAAATCTTTAAGGTCTCGGCTTCGGGAGGGTTTGGCTTGGGTTAGAGCGATGTCGAGAGCGTTGTCCTTCTTGGCAGCTGCACAGCCTGGCAAGGGGCGGCCCAAGGGCTTCTGTGAGAGGGAAGGGACGGTGAGAGAATTCGTACGGTAAACCTTCGAGCCTTGCGGGCATTTGCTCTCTGGCCGGAAAATGAGGATGTGGCAGCAGTAAGGATTTCTGTGCTTGTCCTTTCTAGTCAAACGCAGTCTAGAGCCGGAAATTATGATGTTCTGAAGGGGGAAAAAATAGGGTAAAAAAAATTCTAATAGAATTCACATTGACTAGCATATAAATTAAGAACTTTATATCAAGGCAGAAGGGTTCCCCCCCCTTCAGCTGTTTTCAATTTATGGGTACATGACTCTGTAATACTTTACCAGTTCAGAGAGGAAGAATGGCTCTTCCTTCCTCTGCCTGTTTTGGTGTGTGGGGTTATTATACCCCTGCTAGGAAGTAAAGGATTTAGGTAACGATTTAGTTGTTATAAGAAGTTCAGCAACTTGGGGGCGCCTGGGTGGCTCAGTGGGTTAAGCCTCTGTCTTCAGCTCAGGTCATGATCGCAGGGTCCTGGGATCGAGCCCCGCATCGAGCCCCGCATCGGGCTCTCTGCTCAGCGGGGAGCCTGCTTCCTCCTCTCTCTCTCTCTGCCTGCCTCTCTGCCTACTTGGGATCTCTGTCTGT
Organism: Martes martes; assembly: GCF_963455335.1. Taxonomy (NCBI): domain Eukaryota; kingdom Metazoa; phylum Chordata; class Mammalia; order Carnivora; family Mustelidae; genus Martes; species Martes martes. Next base: position 62,857,955 of record NC_137903.1, on the reverse strand, counting down.
CAAATAAATAAATAAGATCTTAAAAAAAAAAAAAAGTTGGGCAACTCAGCAAGTCCCTTAGCCTATCCGTTCTGTCCGCTGTGAATATGGTAACGTCTCTTTTTCAGGGTTGCTAGGAAATCTGCGATGTTGGAAACCTTTACTATGAAACGTGTCGCATGGTATCATTAGTTATTACTGAGATTATTAGGCACTAACACGTGACTAATGATCTTTATTATTATTATTACTGAGATTATTAGTCACTAACACGTACTACCCCATGCATATTCTCCTTTCTGTCCCTCTTTTCCTTGCGAAATGACTGCCAAGAACTTGCATCTTTGCGTCCGTCATCAGTTAAGTTGTTTGATTACAGACGGGTATAGCAGACTTCGGGATGATTTTCGTAATTTCCATTCTTCACCTTTGAACAAAGTCGCACTGATTCTGTCAGAACTGCACTCACAATGGCCACACTACACTTCATCAGTGAACTTAACACGTCTGTCGCCTTCAGCTCCCTGAGAACTACTAATTGGCCACTAGATGGCAGGCTTGTTAAATAGTTAAAATGTACTACTTTTTTCTCACCCCTAGAACTCAGGAACTTTTTTTTTTTTCTTTTTAAGTTTTTTCCTCCTTTTAAAGAAATTTTCAGTGACTTTCTCAACTCTTTTATGAGGGTCACATTCCCCCTGGTTTAGAATGTTGCACTCTGCTGACCAGTCTTTTCTGAGTTTGTGAGTCTGATTCATGCCATTATAATTTATTTTGTTCAGAATTAAAACTCTAAGGACAGACTCTACCATCTTTGCACTCCTGTAGTGAAGCAGCTGACACATACAGCCAGCCATGGACTCAAGTTAGGTTGAGGAACACACAGAACGGCAAAGCTCTAGGAAAATGAAATGGTGACAATAGACCAGGCTCTGAGAATGGTCCGAAGACAGTGACAGAGGTTGCATCTAAAAGAAAACAGCTATTATGACTTTTTTTAAAAAGTCACCAAGTTCTATGTTTTAGACATCCAGACTTGTGAGATAAAAGGTGTCTTCTTTTCCCTTAATTGCACTGGGACCCTGAAGCTGGGCTGTGGACATGTGAGTTTGGAATCATTATGGACTCATTATAGAACCAGCTCTGAGGATAACCTGTCTTTGCTCAACAACATTAGTGTCTGGTTCAGAGAAGCATTTAAATGTTATCTGAATATATTGACGGAAATGCGCTATAACAGAACTGAGGAAAGAGTAAAAGAAGAATGAATGACAAAAGAGAGACCTCTGGGGGCAAGAATAAGTTTGCCAAGGCACACAACTTTTTACAAATTATGTAGGTTCTTAGGGTCTAGAAGTGCATAAACCAAGAAAACAAATAAATTTGATAAGAAATTCATTCCTATTAGCGCACTTTTCTTGCCTGCCTATGTTTATAAGCTATGAATTAAAATCGTTTGTGGACAGTCATGCCCAAACTTACAGTGGATTTCATAGTCCTGAACTAACCATTACACCACAAAACCCTACAAAACACACTTCAGTGCACCTATAACATTGTCCCTTAAAAGGCAATATTATTCTCTCTTTGTATTTCACCCTAGTTCTCAAAACACCAGAAAGTAATCCTAGAGAATACTTTTCTGGCGTTTCTGGTGTTCCAGTGAAGGAACCTTAGAAACTATCCATTCCAATTACTGATATCTCAAGAAGGAAATACATCCAGGAGTTAGTAAATTAATTGCTCAAGACTCTACATCTAGTCAGCCCAGATTTTTGGAATTCATTTATGTCTTATAGACATTTTGATTAGTCATGTAAGACAAGCATTCTTCAACATCTCACAAGGCAGACAGGAGAGGGAGGCTTCCCTGATGTGATATACACAGTATCTCTTAATGATGGCAGCTAAGGGAAACCTTACTATGAATCTTCAAAATTTGGGACCAGTTGGCAGATTGATCTCCCCAAGACCTTGCTCCCACTCAAAGTTTATTCCTTTACTGGTGACCTGGGGGAGGAAGGACAGGGTGGGTCATAATTTTGTAGTTGGAGACCCCTTTCAAAGGGGCTTGAGTAAGATTTTGTAGGTTAGTGGAATGAACACAGGGTTTGGAATGCATGGCCTGCGTTGAAGCCTACATGACTTGTTCATTAGCCTTGAGCTAATCCTCTGAGTGCAGGAAGATCAATGGTTCGGTTCAAAACTGCCCAGTTAGACTTTGGGAGGAAGAAACAGACATGGGCCCAACTCATGCAGTGGAAAACATGTTAATGGATAATCCGAAGAATCATCTTCTGGATTTTCCAGGACTGTCAAATTTCATGTAACAGAATATATTAAATGCGTAACTCTATGCAAAGTAGTAGTATACCTCTGTAAGCTTTCTTCTGTGTGTGGATTAGTTATTTTTTATTTATACCAGCCTTCCTTCCTAAGGAACTGAAAATGGCTTCTAGAAATACATAACTACAAGTAAAATAAAATTAACTCTATTAGTCAGCATGTCCTTATGTATTTGCATACAAACACATGAAAGTGCTGGAAAAACTCCTTGGGGATTTTTTATTTCTAAAAATCTTCTCATTCTATGTCTAATAGTAGAAGAGCAAAAATGCGCTTGAGAGCTCTGAGGAGGGGTGATTATTTTGGTGAAGAAAATCAGGAAGGGCTTCACTAATTTAATACTGTATGTTAACTAACTTGAATTCAAATAAAAACTTAAAAGGGGGTGCTTTTGAGCTCAGTAGGCAGTAGTGTATATGAATGGTGGGGCTGTCAGGGAACCCTGAGGCCCACCTCTCAACCCCCAGATGGCGCGTAATGGAGAAGTCTGGGAGCTGCTCTATTGTGGATGCCAGGGCAATTCTTACGGGTCCTGCTAAAATTCTTCCTTGAGGAAGCAATAATATTGAGATTCCTAGATGAGGTCATTCTGATGTCGGTGATGAAGGGCAGGATGCTTCCCCTCCCCTCCCCGTCAGGCCTCCTCTCCCTTCCCCTTCCTTCTCCTGCCTTCTTTTTGCTCATTTCCTTTTCAAGTTTTGCTTTTTCTCCTTCTCTTCTCCCCACCCCACCCCCATACTGGGGGAAGTATAAATGGATCAAAAGTCCTCAAACTAATTGTCCATTACTTCTTGAACTAATTCTCCTCGAGATCTGTTGAAATGCAAAGTGCGTCTGGCTCCACCACTCACACCCTCTTCCCCAAATCTCTTTGTAACAGGCGCTGTGAGAGATGTGTTCTGCTCATTGGTGGGTAAAAAGCTCATTCCAGATGCCCTTCAGACTGAGGCCAAAATGCAAGTTCATTCCTTGGTTCTTTTTGGAAATGGCATGAAGTTACACCGATTTTTATTTTTTGTACACTAAGCACCAGTTACTGAAAATCTAGCAGATTTCGGTCATATTGCCAGGGTTTAGAAGTTTGGTCGACATTTAACACCTTGAAGTGTTATGTTCCTCCACCTTACGGTATACCATTTCCTGTGTGACCCTGCTATGTTCAGGACAGAGAGATTATTATCAGTGTCCCAGCCAGCTTTGACTTTCTTCTTCTTCTTCTTTTTTTTTTTTTTAAATTTCTTTCCAGTGTTCTAGAATTCATTGTTTATGCACCACACCCAGTGCTCCATGCAATATGTGCCCTCCATAATACCCACCACTAGGCTCACCCAAACCCCCACCCCCTCCCCTCCAAAACCCTTAGCTTGTTTCTCAGACTCCACAGTCTCTCGTGGTTTGTCTCCCCCTCCAATTTCCCCCAACTCCCTTCTCTCCATCTCCCCATGTCCTCTGTGTTATTCCTTATGCTCCACAAATAAGCAAAACCATATGATAATTGACTGTCTCTGCTTGACTTATTTCACTCAGCATAATCTCCTCCAGTCCCGTCCATGTTGATACAAAAGTTGGGTATTCATCCTTTCTGATGGAGACATCATACTCCATTGTATATATGGACCACATCTTCCTTATCCATTCGTCCATTGAAGGGCATCTTGGTTCTTTCCACAGTTTGGCGACTGTGGCCATTGCTGCTATGATCATTGGGGTACAGGTGGCCCTTCTTTTCACTACATCTATGTCTTTGGGGTAAATACCCAGTAGTGCAATTGCAGGGTCATAGGGTAGCTCTATTTTTAATTTTTTGAGGAATCTCCACACTGTTTTCCAAAGTGGGTGTACCAACTTGCATTCTCATCAACAGTATAAGAGGGTTCCCCTTTCTCCACATCCTCTTCAACACATGTTGTTTACTGTCTTCTTAATTTTGGCTATTCTAACTGGTGTAAGGTGGTATCTCAATGTGGTTTTGATTTGAATCTCCCTGATGGCCAGTGATGATGAACATTTTTTCATGTGTCTGTTAGCTATTTGTATGTCTTCACTGGAGAAGTAAGTGTCTCTTCATGTCTTCTGCACATTTTTTGACATGATTATCTGTTTTTTGAGTGTTGAGTTTGAGGAGTTCTTTATAGATCCTGGATATCAACCCTTTATCTGTATTGTCATTTGTGAACATCTTCTTCCATTCCGTGGGTTCCCTCTTTGTTTTGTTGACTGTTTCCTTTGCTGCACAGAAGCTTTTGATCTTGATGAAGCCCCAAAAATTCATTTTTGCTTTTGTTTCCTTTGCCTTTGGAGACATATCTTGAAAGTTTCCGTGGCCAATGTCAAAGAGGTTACTGTCTATGTTCTCCTCTAGGATTCTGATGGATTCCTGCCTCACACATTGAGGTCTTTTATCTATTTCGAGTTTATCTTTGTGTATGGTGTAAGAGAATGGTCCAGTTTCATTCTTCCACACATAGCTGTCCAATTTTCCCAGCACCATTTCAGCTTTGACTTTCTATTAATTGTTATTAATCTGGTAATTATTACCTTAGTTAATGCCATCACTGTTAATTTAGTTTGGAATGGGTTTTTTATGAACCCTACGAATATTGCACATTTAGATCTGCAACCTTATTAATAAATAAATTCTAAATCGGTGTACATTGCAATTTGAAAAGAAACTACCTATAAGATATCCAGTTATTAGCCTTGTTGATATAACTAGCATATATAATTCCACCCAGGCTATACTACTTTCCTTAAACAAAAACATTTTAATGGTGATGTCTTGCCAATGAATCTGAGCTACTTAAATACATTGCAACATTACGTCAGGGTAACTATAGTCAAATTCCTTATGTAGAACATTGTTACTATTCATTTATATTTTTGCCATCTGTGTTGGTTAACTTTATGTGTCAACTTGATTGGATGATGGAGTGCCCAGATATTTGGTCATTCTTCTGAGGGTTTGTGTGAGGGTGTTTGGGGATTAGCTTAACATTTAAATTAGCAGTTGAGTAAATCATGTCATCACTCCCTTATGTGGCCTCATCAATTCGTTGAAAGCCTACAGAGAACTAAAAGGCTGACCATCCCACCAAGTAAGAAAATTCTTTCCCACCTGAATGCCTTCAAACCAATGCATTGGGTTTTTTCTTGCTCTTCAACCCAAACTGAACCATCAGGTCTTCTGGGTGAAGACTTACTTACCCTGCAGATCTTGGGACTTGTCAGCCTCCATGCCTGCCTGAACTTATAATTAAGCAATCTCTGTCTACATATCTATCTATGTCCCCCTATATATCTTACCTATCTATCTACCATCTCTCTCTCATCGCTCATCTAATCTCCTATTCATTCTGTTTCTCTAGAGAATTCTGACTGTATACCTTCCCACATTTACTTTTCCTTCCTAAAAGCATTCCAGTATATTTTTGGGAAACTATTTCCCTAGTACCACATACATATTACATATGCCGTTGTTCACAGTGGGAATTCAGGTGCCTGCAGTCTTGTTACTGAGACTACCAGGATTGTAGGCACTTGGGTTTGTTTTTTTTTTTTTTTCACTAGATAATTCTAAAGATAACAGCACTGACGAGATTAATAATCATGCATACAGAGATCGTACTAAGTGTCAGATACTGCTCTAATGGCATTATATGGGTTTTAATTCTTTTGATCACACAGCAGCTATTACATTCCTTTTATAGACACTGCAAGTGAGGCACAGAAAGTGAGATAAGAACTGCTCGAGCCAGAATTTGAGCCATAAACATTCTGACTCCTGAGACTACGAAGGACCAGATAAGGAGCTTGGATTTTTACCCAGAAGGCAACTGGAAGCCAGTAACAGGTTTTTTTCTAGGAAAGTCATATAATTAGATGAGGTGCTTCTTGAAATCTTCCACCCATGTGCATCTGGCTATGTGGACTGGAGGAGCTGGCCCCAAAGTAAGAAGAGACGGGGGAGCCTTGACTGATTTGACCAGGGCTTCATCTAGGTCACTCACTTGCTTTGGGAAATTTACCTGGTTATTCCCCCAAAATGCTAATTCAATCATGTTGTTCCAAAGAAGTGTCTCCATTCACTGGTCCCCAAATTGCCACCCAGCAGTCTTCTGACTTCTGTTCAAAACATTGGGAATTTTCCTCCAGGATTGTGACATAGAGGGACAGAGGGTGGGAGATGGCTGGAGTCCTCTCATTGCCCTTTGGGCCCAGGGGACATGACCGGTGTTCCCACTACCCAGGCCACCAGGAATCCTCCTTTCCAAGCCTGGTGCTCCAGCTTCCCATCATCTTGTTTGAGTGCCAAAAAGCTTCCCAAATTTCCTTTTCCTGCAAGTTAGCTGTAGTAGGTTTCTGTTGCTTGCAAATGAAGAATCTAAACTGATGTTCTAAGTTATTTAAGATGTTTGGGGTTAAAAAAAAGATTTTAGGGCATTGGTTAAATATAACATAATGAATTAGTTCATATCCTTTTTATACAAGTGACTAAGTGATTCATATACTGCTTTTTTTGCCTTACACAGAAAATTATTCTTAACAACCCTAACATTCAGCTGGCATAATAGGGAATATGCTCCTTCCTAAAATTCCATTTCCAAATGTTCCAAAATTCCTGGCTATTGAAATGAACAGAAATTTGATTTAATTGTTAAAGTATATTTAAATTGCATTTCTTCCTTCAGATTCAAAAGTAAAAATCTAAAAAGTCTATATCATATTGTGAAGAGATCTGCCATTAATATGGACAAATAATTATGATTATAATATATGATAATAATGATGATGCCCATTCCCTACAACATTTTCATCAAACTATCCTGATATGTGTCAGCACTATTACATTGTAAAAAGGGACAGAAAGGATCCCTATCTTCTATTTTTTCAATATTTTGTAATACACTGTATTCTAACATTTGAGTGGATGAGGTTAAGATGTACTTTCAAAGATGAGACTGTTCTAGCATAATGTTTTGCTAAGATACTTCTGAGTGTTTAGGTCTTTTTGGTTAGAAGTGACAAGGAGAGTCTCATCTCATGGAAGGAAGTTCATCTCTTTCTGTCCCTTGCCTGCGAGTCACACAGACAATTTTTGTAATGGATAAAGTGATAGAGACACAAATAAATGCATACTAATTCTTTGAAATATTATATATTTGCCTACTGTGGCAATTAAAAAATGTTAACTCATTTGATACTTATTGAATAACTCTGTGGGCAAAGTAAGATAAATGTCATCATTATTTTCCCTGTGATAAAAATGAGGAAGCTCAGCTTCAAAGATATTGGTAATATACCTAGTATTTGTGAAATTTTCACTAGATATCATGAATTAATTTCTCACAACAATACTTCAACTATGTATTTCCATTCTCCTCATTTAACAGATGGGGAAATTAAGTCTGTAGAAAATTGAATATTTGTCTAAAGTTCCACAGCTAATGAGGGTCAGGATTAGAGTGTGTCTCCCTTCTCACTCCAAACACTGGGTTCTAAACAATTTTCCTCTGTTGCCCAAGATGACACAGCTGTCAAGCAGCAGACCCAAGGACTCTAAGACATACATTTCTCTGTATATTTACTTCTCTGAAACTGGGATGTATCTTATAATCAACAGCATTAGTCTCCTGTCTTAGTTGTCACTGCCTGGGTATGCTGTTCCTGGTGTAGGATTGGAATGCTTCAGTCAATAGGCCACTTAAAGACCATCCGAAGAAGGAGTAAGAGACTTGGTTGTTACCTGAAGAAAGGTGTCCACTGACACCCTCTGGTAAGATCAAGAAAAGTCCAGTATCTATCCATTAAAATAAATAAATATACCAATGCAAGAATCAAGAGCCCAGAAAGAAGCCCAAGCATATATAGTCAAACTAATATATGGTAAAGGAGCCAAGAATACTCCAGAGAAAAGACAGTTTCTTCACTTAATGGTGCTGGAAAATTGGATGTTCGCATGTAAAAAAATGAAAGTGGACCCCTTTCTTATAACACACACACACACATACACACACACACACTTACACACAATGGAATATATTCAGCCATACATATGCAATGACAAAAATGAAGCTTGAAGGTATTTTGCTATGTGAAATCAGTCAGAAGAAAGTCAAATACTATATTATTTCACTTAAAGCAAAAACAAAACACACAGAAAAAGGAATCAGGTATGTGGTTACCAGAGGCAAGGGCTGGAAGACTGGGGGAATTGGAAGAAGGTGGTCAAAAGGTACAAACCACCAGTTATAAGATAAACCAGTACTGCAGATGTAATGTATGGCTGTAGCTGACTCTGTTGTATGGTAGATTTGAAAGTTGTTAATAGAGTAGATCCTAAAAGTCTAATCACAAGGAAAAAACTATTTTCTTTCCTTTTTCTTTCTTCTTTTCTTTTCCCCTTCCATTTCCTTCCTTCCTTCCTTCCTCCCATCCTTTCTTCTTCCCTTCTTTTTGTATCTGTATGAGATGATGGGTATCACTCAAACTTACTGCAGTCATCATTTTATAAAATATGAAAGTCAAGTCCTTACGCCGTATGCTTTAAACTTACATAGTGCTGTATGTCAATTTTATCTCAATAAAACTAGGGGAAAAAAGCCACCCAAACTTACAGCATGGGTGCCAGCACCCAGTGTTAGTAATGCCACCCTCTTCTAAGAAGTGCTGCACCAGCAGCCCTTGATGACATAGGTGAAAATGCTTTGTGGATAGACAAGGACATCCATGACTCTAGTTCCTTAAGTGACCCTGGAGAACCAGATTCTGGATGAGGAGAAACTTTTGGGATCCTTTAACAATCTATTTCTTACATATTTTCCTCTTTGTGTATACAAAGAAATGATATATGACTAAATATTTGTCTAAATGAGTTCTAGAAAAGCTTTCAATAAATTTAAAATAGAAATCCTTAGTTATACAGAAGTGTAGTGTTGTTTTGATTGGCAGTGTTTGTGGGCTTCCCCCCCTTTTATAGCGGTACTTACTAAAATTGTTCATTTTATAGTTGATGCATCCTTGATGTGATGAAATATGGCAGTATTCCAATGACTCAATCAACTCTTCCCCATACCAAGCTGCTGGGCCCTATTTTTATCTTTTATATTTATATTTTCTTTGTCTTACAAGAAATCCAGGGATCAGAAAAAAAGATTGAGATTACTAAGTTAAACAAATGACTATTTCAAGTGTGTATTTTTTTCTTTTTTTTCTTGGCATATTATGTATTATTTGTTTCAGGGGTACAGGTCTGTGATTCATCAGTCTTACACAATTCACAGGACTCACTATACCACATATGCTCCCCAATGCCCATCACCCAGCGACTCCATCCCTCCTCCCTCACCAGCAAACCTCAGTTTGTTTCCTGAGACTAAGAGTCTCTTATGGTTTGTTTCCCTCTCTGCTTTCATCTTACTTCATTTTTCCTCTCTTCCCCTATGATCCTCTGTCTTGTTTCTCAAATTCCTCATATCAGTGAGATCATATGATAATTATCTTTCTCTGATTGACTTATTTTGCTTAGCATAATACCCCCCAAGTTCCATCCACATCATTGCAAATAACAAGATTTTGGAGGGGGGTTGAAGGCTGCATAGTATTCCACTGTATGTATATACCACATCTTTTTTATCCATTCATCTGTGGGTGGATATCTAGGCTCTTTCCATCATTTTGTTATTGTAGACATTGCTGCTATAAACATTGGGGTGCATGTGCCCCTTCGGATCACTACATTTGTATCTTAGGGGTAAATACCCAGGAGTGCAATTGCTGAGTTGTAGGGTAGCTATATTTTTTACTTTTTGAGGAACCTCCATATTGTTTTCCAGAAATGTATTGTTTTCCAGAATGGCTGCACCAGCTTGCACTCTCACCAACAGTGGAGGAGAGTTCCCCTTTCTCTGCATCCTCACCAACATCTGTCATTTCCTGACTGATTAATTTTAGCCATTCCAACTGGTGTGGGGTGGTATCTCACTGTGGTTTTGATTTGTATTTCCCTGATGCCGAGTGAGGTTGAGCACTTAGTCATGTGCCCATTGGCCATTTGGATGTCATCTTGACAGAAATGTCTGTTCATGTCTTCTGCCCATTTCTTTCTTTTTTTTTTCTTCTACCCATTTCTTGATTGGATTATTTGTTTTTTGGGTGTTGATTTGGTAAGTTCTTTGTAGATTTTGGATCCTAGCCCTTTATCTGATATGTTATTGGCAAAGATTTTCTCCCATTCTGTTGGTTGTCATTTGGTTTAGTTGATTGTTTCCTTTGCTGTACAAGAACTTTTGATCTTGATGAAGTCTCAATAGTTCATTTTTGGCCTTGCTTCCCTTGCCTTTGGTTATATTTTTAAGAAGAAGTTGCTGCAGCTGAGACGTTGCTGCCTGGGTTCTCCTCAAGGATTTTGATGGATTCCTGTCTCACATTGAAGTCATTCATCCATTTTGAGTCTTATTTTTTTGTGTGGTGTAAGGAAATGGTCCAGTTTCCTTCTTCTGCATGTGGCTGTCCAATTTTTGCAACACCATTGGTTGAAGAGACTGTCTTTTTTCCATTGGACATTCTTTCCCGCTTTGTCAAAGATTAGTTAACCATAGAGTTGAGGGTCCATTTCTGGGCTATCTGTTCTGTTCCATTGATCTATGTGTCTCTTTATGTGCCAGTGCCATACTGTCTTGATGATGACAGCTTTGTAATAGAGCTTGAAGTCTAGAATTGTGATGCTGCCAGCTTTGGTTTTCTTTTTCAACATTCCTCTACTGTTCAGTGTCTTTTCTGGTTCCATATAAATTTTAGGATTTTTTGTTCCATTTCTTTGAAAAAAATTGATGGTATGTTGGTAGGGATTGCATTAAATGTGTAGATTGCTCTAGGTAACATAGACATTTTCACCATATTTGTTCTTCCAGTTGATGAACATGGAACATTTTTCCATTTCTTTGTGGCTTCCTCAGTTTCTTTCATGAGTACTTTATAGTTTTCTGAGTACAGATTCTTTGCCTCTTTGATTAGGTTTATTCCTAGGCATCTTATGGTTTTGGGTGCAATTGTAAATGGGATGGACTCCTTAATTTCTCTTTCTTCTGCCTTGTTTTTGGTGTATAGAAATACAACTGATTTCTGTACAATGATTTTATATCCTGACACTTTACTGAATTCCTGTTGAGTTCTAGCAGTTTTGGAGTGGAGTCTTTTGGGTTTTTCACATAAAGTATCATATCATCTGCAAAGAGTGAGAGTTTGACTTCTTCTTTGCTGATTCAGATGGCTTTTATTTCTTTTTATTGTCTGATTGCTGAGGCTAGGACTTCTAATACTATGTTGAATAGTAGTGGTGATAATGGGTGTCCTGCTGTGTTCCTGCCCTTAGGGTAAAATCTCTCAGTTTTTCCCCATTGAGAATGATATTCGCTGTGGGTTTTTCATAGATGGCTTTGATGATATTGAGGTATGTAACCTCTATCCCTACACTGTAAAGAATTTTGATCAAGAAAGGATGCTGTACTTTGTCAAATGCTATTTCAGCATCTGTTGAGAGTATCATATGGTTCTTGTTCTTTCTTCTATTAATGTATTGTACCACATTGACTGATTTGTGGATGTTGAACCAACCTTGCAGCCCAGGAATAAATCCCACTTGGTCGTGGAGAGCAATCCTTTTATTGTACTATTGGATCCTATTGGCTAGTATTTTGGAGAGAATTTTTGTGTCCAATTTCATCAGGGATATTGGTCTGTAATTATCCTTTTTAATGGGGCCTTTGTCTGGTTTTGGGATTAAGGTAATGCTAGCCTCATAAAATGAGTTTGGAAGTTTCCTTCCATTTCTATTTTTGGAACAGTTTCAGGAGAATAGGTATTAATTCTTCCTTAAATGTTTGGTAGAATTCCCCTGGGAAGATGGTCTTTTGGTACTGGTTGAGACCTGATTTGTGACCCAAGATGTGATCTATTCTGGAGAATGTTCCATGTGCACTAGGAAAGAATGTGTATTCTGTTGCTTTGGGATGGAATGTTCTGAATATATCTGTGATGCCCATCTGGTCCAGTTTGTCACTTAAAGCCTTTATTTCCTTGTTGATTTTTGCTTAGATGACTTATCCTTTTCAGTGAGGGGGTATTAAAGTCCCCTACTATTACTGTATTATTGTCAATGTGTTTCTTTGATTTTGTTATTAATTGGATTATATAATTGGCTGCTCCCATATTAGGGGCATAGATATTTAAAATTGTTAGATCTTCTTGTCAGACAGACCCTTTAAGTATGATACAGTGTTCTTCCTCATCTCTTATTATAGTCATTGGCTTAAAATCTCATTTGTCTGATATAAGGATTACCACCCCAGGTTTCTTTTGATGTCCATTAGTGGGTAAATTGTTTTCCATCCCCTCACTTTAAATCTGGAGGTGTCTTTGGATCTAAAATGGGTCTCTCGCAGACAGCATATCAATGAGTCTTATTTTTTTATCCATTCTGATACCTGTGTCTTTTGATTGGGGCATTTAGCCCATTTACATTCAGGGTAACTAATGAAAGTTATGAATTTAGTGCCATTGTATTGCCCGCAAGGTGACTGTTACTGTATATTGTCTCTGTTCTTTTCTGGTCTGTTACTTTTAGGCTCTCTCTTTGCGTAGAGGACCCCTTTCAATATTTCCTATAGGACTGGTTTGGTGTTTGTGAATTCTTTTTATTTTTGTTTGTCCTGGAAGCTTTTTATCTCTCCTTCTATTTTCAGTGACAGCCTAACCTGGATATAGTATTCTTGGCTGCCTATTTTTCTCATTTAGTGCTCTGAATATATTGTGCCAGTCCTTCCTGGCCTGCTGGTTCTCTGTGGATTGGTCTGCTGCCAATCTTTCTACTGTTGTAGGCTAGAGACCTCTTGTCCTGAGCTGCTTTCAGGATTTTCTCTTTGTCTCTGAGACTTGTTTTAGTAGTAGATGACAGGGTGTTGACCTGTTTTTATTGATTTTGAGGAGGGTTCTTTGTGCTTCCTGGGTTTTGATGCCTGTTTCCTTCCCCAAATTAGGGAAGTTCTGTGCTTTAATTTGCTTCAATATACCTTCTGTCCCCCTCTCTTTTTCTTCAGGGATACGAGTTATTCTAATATTTTTTCATCATATGGCATCACTTATCTCTCGAATTCTCCCCTCAGGATCCAGTAGTTGTTTACCTCTCTTTTTCTCAGTTTGTTTATTCTCCATCATTCGCTCTTCTACGTCACTGATTCTCTCTTCTGCCTCATTTGTCCTAGCCGTAAGAGCCTCCATTTTTAAATTACACCTCATTAGTAGCTTTTTAAAATTTCAACTTGGTTAGATTTTAGTTCTTTTATTTCTCCAGAAAGGGATTCTCTAGTATCTTCTGTGCTGTTTTCAAGTCCTGCTAGTATATTTATAATTGTCATTCTGAACTCTAGTTCTGACAGCTTACTAATGTCCATATTGATTTGGTCCCTAGCAGTTGGTACTGCCTCTTGGTCTTTTTTGAGGTGAGTTTTTCTGCCTTTTCATTTTATCCAGATGAGAATAGAAGAGAGAACAAAATACTAAAATGGTTGCTAGCAATGACCCTAGAAAAATATACACTAACCAAATCAGAAGAGACCTGAAACTGGGGAGAGAAGAAAGGAAAAAAAAATTATGATTAGGCTGGTGAATAGAACAGAGCCATACAGTTGGTTGTGGTTGTATTTTGTTCTGTTAGAAGAAACTGCCTACCAAAATTTTAGAGAAAGAAAAAAAATATATATATATATAAAGGTAAACACGAATGGATGGAATATGAGTATAAAGATGAAAAACTTGAAAGATTTTTAAAAAGGAGTTTATAAGAGGTTGGTTGAAGAAAGAAAAAAAAAAGAAGGAGAGAATGTGATCAGGCTGGAGACTAGAACAAAGCCATACACTAGATTTAGGGTATATTTTGGTCTGTTAGAAGAAACTGTATCCCAAAATTCTGAAGAAAGCAAAACTTATATGTATACAAAAAATAAGGTTAACTACAATGAGGGGATAGAATATGACTGCAAAAGTGAAAATTAAAAAAGATCTTTAAAAAGGTATTGATAGGATAAAATAGTTAAAATAGGTTAAAATAGGAAAGAGGAAAAATTTTTAAAAATAGAAAAAGAAATAGTAAAAACTTAAAGAATTTAACTTTGAAAGACTAAAGAATTGTGGGGAAAAAGCCATGAGTTCTATGTGCTCTATTTTCCTAGTGCTGGTGTTTTGCAGTTCTCATTCATCAGGGAACTTGGTCGTGGCTGGACTTTCTTGCTGATCTTCTGGGGGAGGGGCCTGTTGCCCTGATTCTCAATTGTATTTGCCTGATGTAGAATGCACCACTCTTGCCAGGGGCTGGGCTAAGCAATCCGCTCCGGTTCGCGCTCGGAGCTTTTGTTCCCTGAGCGCTTTCTGCACCGCTTTGGAGGACGGTAATGAAGATGGCGGCCGCCCAGTCTCTGACTGGAGGAGCCGAGAGCTTGGGCCCCACTTCTCAGTGCGACTTCAGAGAAAAGTCATCAGTCCCTCCCATCTCCCTGGTTTCCCCTTGCACTCTGAGCTCACACAGCCTGTGACTGGGCATTTCTGTCTCTGGTGCACAGCCCCATTTGGAGTTTGCAAACCCAGCAGATTCCTGCCCTGTGCTCCTGTGCCATTTCTCCTGAAGGAGGAAGGAAGGGGTCCCCCGGATCTGCCACTTGTGGGGTCCCTGCTTGAGGAGTAGTGGCCTGAATGTGCCTTGGATCATGGTTTATGGCAACCCTGAGCTGAGAGCTCACTTCTTGGCTCCGTCTCTGCAGCTGGCTTCCCCTCTCCAACACCTGGGAGCTCTGCCACACTCAGACACTCCAGGTCTTCCTGTCACCCTGAGGGTCCTGAGACCACACTGTCCCCTCGAGGGCTCCACCCCCTGCTTAACCTCTGGAGTGACGTCCCTCCATGGAGCAGACTTCTAAAAGTTCTGATTTTGTGCTCCACTGCTCTCTCACTTGCCGGTAAGTGGCTGACGGAGGCTCCCTCCCCACATTTTCTATCTTCCCAAATAACACGTTGGATTCACTTCTCTGCACGTCCTACCTTCCAAAAAGTGGTCGCTTTTCTGTTCATAGAATTGCTGCTATTTTTCTCTTTGATCTGTTGAATCTGTAGCTGTTCAGAATGTTTGATAACTATCTAGCTGAATTGCTGGGACCGGATGAAGTAGGTCTCCTGGCCTCCACCATCTCTCTCCTTCTTCTCAAGTGGGTATTATGAACCCATGAACAAGTGATTTCAGATACTGGAAAGCAGGTCAGAATTACTTACAGCTTTCTTGCTTATTATCCAGAGCCAGATTTCAGGAAGCCTCAGTCTGGAAGACATGAGTATGGAGACATGCTCTCATTGGGCCCAAGAAAGCCTTATATACTTGAAATTGTGGTTCAGTTAGGTCTAACGAAGCAAGGAGCACACCCGTATACTCTGAATGATTTTTTTTTTTTTTTAATATATTGTTGGACTTGGTTTGCTGGTATTTTATTGAGGATTTTTGCGTCTATGTTCATTGAGATACTGGCTTGTAGTTCTCTCTTTTTTTTCCCCCTGTGGTGCCTTTATCTGCTTTTCAGGGTAATTCTGGCCTCATAGAGTTTTTCTTCTTTTTCTATTTTTTGAATAGTTTGAGAAGAATAGGTATTAACCCTTTAAATATTTGGTAGAGTGCACTGTGAAACCACCTGGCCCTGGACTTCTGTTCATTGGGAGTTCTTTGAGTAGTGATGAAATTTCTTTGCCAGTTATCAGTCTGTTTAAGTTTTCTAGTTTTTCTGTTTTTGTTTTGGTATTTTACATGTTCCTAGCAATTTATTTATACATTTCTTCTAGATGTCCAATTTTTAGGCATATAGTTTTTCATAATATTCTTTTATAATTGTTTTTATTTCTGTGATATTGGCTGTGATTTTTCTTCTCTCAATTGTGATTGCATTTATTTGAGTCATTTTTCTTTTCTTTTATCTTGAGAAGTCTGCCTAGAGTTGTATTGATTTTATTGATTTTTCTAAACAACCAGCTCCTGTTTGCATTGATCTGTTCTATTGTTTGTTTGGTTTTGTTTTTTAGTTTCTATACCTTTTATTTCTGCTCTGATCTTTATTATTTCCTTCTTTCTGCTGGTTTTGGGTTTTGTCTGTTCTTTTTCTCTCTCCCTTAGGTGTAAGGTCAGGTTGTTTATTTGAGATTTTTCTTGCTTCTTGGGGAAGACCTGTATTGCTACATATTTCCCTCTTAGGACCAAAGATTTTGGACTGTTGTGTTTTCATTTTCACTTGTTCCCATGTACTTTTTAATTTCTTCTTTTATTTTCTAGTTGGCCTATTTATTGCTTAGTAAGATGTTATTTAACCTCCATGTATTTGTGGTCTTACCAGATTTTTTTTCTTGTGGTCAACTTCAAGCTTCATAGCATTGTGGTCTGAAAATATGCATGGTGTGATCTCAGTCTTTTTGTACCCAGTTGAGATCTGATTTGTGACCCAGTATGTGATCTATTCTGGAGAATGTTTCATGTGCACTTGAAAATAATGTTTATTCTGCTGCTTTAGGATGAACTGTTCTGATTATAATTGTTAAGCCCATGTGGTCCAGTGTGTCATTCAAAGCCACTGTTTCCTTGTTTATTTTCTGCTTAATGATGTGTCTGGTGAATGTAAGTGGGTTGTTAAAGTCCCCTACTATTATTGTATTGTTATCAGTTATTTCCTTTATGTTTATTATTAGCTATTTTAGGTATTTGGGAGCTCCATGTTGGGTGCATAAATATTTACAATTGTTAAGTCTCCTTGTTGGATTGTGTCCTTTATTGTGATATAATGCCCTTCTTCATCTCTTGTTGCATTTTTTTGTTTTAAGGTATAGTTTGTCCAATATTATTGCTTCTCCAGCTTTCTTTAGACATCTCTTTGCATGATAAGTGTTTCTCCATCTCCTCACTTTCAATCTGCCGGTATCTTTAGGTCAGAAATAAGTCTCTTATTGGCAGCATATACATGGCTCTTGGGTTTTTTTACCCATTCGGTCACCCTATGTCTTTCAAGTGGAGCATTTATTCCATTTACACTCAAAATAATTTTTGATAGATATGTATTAATGCCATGACTTTGTTATAACATTGTTTCTGAAGATTTTCTCCAATCCTTTCTTGTCTTTCTCTTGGTGTCTGCTGGTTTTCTTTAGTGATATATTTGGATTTCTTTCTCTTTATTCCCTTTATTCTTGGTATATTTGTTAATGGTTTTTGATTTGTGGTTACTGTTAGTTTTGTACATAACATCTTCTGCACATAGCAGTCTATATTAAGTTGATGGTTAAGACCTATTCTTTATTTAGATTTATTTATTTATTTTAGAGCATGAGTGGGAAGGGCAGAGGAAGAGGGGAAGGAGAATCTCAAGCACACCCCACAGTGAACGTGGAGCTCAGTGTGGGGCTCAGTCTAATGACCCTGAGATCATGACCTGAGCCGAAATCAAGAGTCAGATGTCCAAACAACTGTGACACCCAGGTGCCCCTCTGTTACTGTTTTTTTTTAAGTCGTTAATTCATACCTCTGCCTTTTCCAGCCTGCTGTTCATAGCATCAAGCCTTTTTCTAATCTCATTTGTTGTACTCTTTATCTCTTGTTTCTTTTTATCTCTTTGTTAAGGGTCTTTTGCTATTTCTCATGATGTCTTCTGGTATTTTTTCAAATCCAGTGAGCATCCTTATAACCATTGCTTTAAATTCTTCTTCAGACCTGTTACATATACCTGCTTCATGTAGAGCTCTAGATGTGGCCTTGTCCAGTTCTTTCATTTGGGATGCATTTCTCTGTCTTCTCTTTCTGGGCACATCTCTGTGCCTGTTTCCCTGTATTAGGAAAACCAGCTATATCTCTTGCTTTTGAGGGTCACATGCAGAAGGGTTCTGTGGTGCCCTGCTGTTTGGTGTCCTCTAATCCCCAGGGCCTGGTGCTTCTGGGATTGTCTCCAATGTACGCAAAATGTGCTCTTCTCTTTTGTCCTGGCTGCTTTATCATTCGGGCCAGTCATCAGCAGTGGCTCTCTCTGCCTGTTCTGGGTGGCGTTTGGTTCCTGGCCAGAACGTGGCGTGTTTTAACTAAATGTGCTCTGGTCTGCTTGTGAAATGAGATCCTTCTCCACCACCGCTGGGACTGAGGCTCCACAAAACTCCTGGGTCAAGAGATGTGATATTGGCAGGAGTTTGGTTGGTTTTCTGGGGGGATGGGGGACTGAGTCAAGCCTGACTGGGAAGTACAATTCCATGAGATCCTGGGGAGGCAGGTCTTGGTACGAGCAAGGTAGGTAGTGAGTGAGTGTGCTGTGCTGGTTCCCACAGGTGGCCCGGTGCTTATGTTGAGTGCTGGGGAAAGGAAATGGCACTGGCCAGTTCCTTTGTTCCCAGAGGGGTCTCTCCATGGACACTGCCTCTCTGAGCCATGCTCGAAGATGAGCAAATGACCTCCCCACTGTGTGCTCCAGGTGCTCGTTGGGTTGCTGTTTCCACGCTGTATGTCTGCAGGTTGTTTGCCTGCTTTCTCTCCAAAAGCAGCACAATGCCCTCCAGTCTCTGTCTGAATCAAACCTGCCCACCTTTAAAGCTCTATGTTTTGAAACCCACTGTTGCCATAAGTCTAGAAATTTGGCCCCTCTTATTTTTCAGGCCAATTGCTACGGGAATTATCTATCCCCAGTGTGCTAGTCTGTCTCCTGCTCTTCTCCATGACCTTGGCTCCCTCCTTACCACAGCAGCCACGATCCATTTCTCTACCAAATCACATCTCTGTACTTCCCACCTTCTTTGATGTGGCCTCTTCTCTAACTTTAGTTCAGAGTTTGTTCTGTCAGACTTTAGGTCAATTTCCAGGGCATTTAGGATGATTTGATGGTTACTTAGCTGTATTCGTGGGACTCAACCACCATCTCCTCCTCCTCTCGTCTACACAGTGGTTTTAGAAAAGTAATAATTCTCCAAGACTGGTCTGCCATATTTACTATTTAAATGGGGCTATAGGCACAGGAAAAAACAGCGAACACAAGAAAATCACCTTGCCATTCCATCTTCTTAAAAGTGGATGGAATTCCTTTATGAAAGATGCCCTCCCTAAACCAGAAGGAAAGTAACATTCAAAGAGAAGAATCTGGGACCAACAGAATTCTATACACACAGACCTTGTCAAAATAATCCTTTTCTTCCATCAACCTCTCCACATAGTTACTTCTCCCAGAATGACCTTTCTTTGTTCGACCTAATATAAAAGTAAGTGGTGCACGTTACTTTTTTGGAGGGGCACCTGGGTGGCTCAGTTGTTAAGAGTCCACTTTTGACTCAGGTCGTGATCCCAGGGTCCTGGAATGGAGCCTTGTATCAGGCTTCCTGCTCAGGATGGCATCTGCTTTTCCCTCTCCCTCCGCCCCTACCCCCCCCACCTCTGTCATGTGCTCTCTCTCAAATAAATAAATAAAATATATATATTTGTTTAAAGTAAGTGGGCTTTGCCATTTCTTTAGGTCTTTATTCCACATGAAGTCTCCTGTGTCATGTAAAACTTGCATTAAATAAATATCTATGCTTTTCTCTTGTTGATCTGTTTTATGTCAATTAAATATTAGGCCCAGGTGAAAAGAATTGTAAGAGAGTAAAGGTAAAAGTTTGCTTCCCTTAGAGATCTTACTCCTGTAATGCCTCTTAGTTTACTGTATCTTATGCATTTCTTTTTGAACCACAAAATAAACATTATAATGCCTATTGTCTCCCAACATTTATTATTTAGTTATCTGTGTGTCTTAGATCATATTCATAGAAATGAGTTCCCTCCTACTTAGATATCATTTATGCAACATCATTTATTAAACATACACCATGGGCAGCTATAGAGTTAACTCCTGTATGAGGGGACATGTCTGAATACAGTGAAGAATAGGTCTTTGGAGTCAGGTACATTCAAGTTCAAATCCCAGCTTCTAAAAATTGCTAGCTGTGAAGGTGGATTTACGAATTCGCTAGTAAAGCACAGATTCCCACTTCGTGACTTCTCTTTTCATTCTCTTAACAGTCTCTTTTGAAGTGCAAAAGTTTTAAGTTTTGATGAAATCCAGTTTATTAAGTTATCATTTTATGGATCATGTGTTTGATGTCATATCTAAGAAATCTTTTCCTAACCCAAGGTCATGAAAAGTTCCCCCCTTTTTTTTTTCTTTTAGAAGTTTTACTGTGTTAGTTTTATATTTCGGTCTATGACCCATTTTGAGTCAATTTTTATGTGTAGATTGAAGTTCACGTTATTTTGCATATAGATATCTAATTGTTCCATCAATGTTTATTGAAAAGGCCATGTTCTCTCTGCTGAATTATTCTGTATCTTTGTCAAAAATCAGTTGTCAATATAGGTGAGTTTTTTTCCCTAACCCATAATCTTCCTTGATTTCCCT
This sequence comes from Martes martes, assembly GCF_963455335.1. Classification (NCBI taxonomy): domain Eukaryota; kingdom Metazoa; phylum Chordata; class Mammalia; order Carnivora; family Mustelidae; genus Martes; species Martes martes. The sequence goes on along the minus strand of NC_137903.1, from coordinate 62,837,154 downwards.
CAGTGATTTTGGAAGTTTGCAGTGTACAGATATTTTTTGTATTTTATTAAGTTTTTCTCTAAGAATTTCATATTTTTGATGCCATTGTAAACAGTATTTCTTTAGAGTTTCAATATCTGATTTTTTGCTGCTACTGTAGAAATGCAAATGATTTTTTACAATAATCCTGTGGATATATAATTTACACATCATAACATCCTTTCAAATGTATAATTTAGTGGGTTTTAGTATATTCATGAATATTAATTACCACTAATCTTAAAACATTTTACCATCCAGAAAAGAAACTCATTACCAATTACTCCCTGCATTTCCTCAGATTCTGGTAACCAGTAATCAAATTTCTGTCTCTATAGATTTGCTTACTTTGGTTTTTTCATCATCTAATTGATGAGATATCATTCTCAAATTTCCCATTAATTCTTTAGACATGGTTTCCTTTAGTCAATGACCATATTTATAATAACTGATTGAAAGTCTTAGGTAGAGTAAGTTCAATGTCTGGACATCTTCAAGGATAGTTTCTATCAGTTGCTGTCCCCCACCCCCATGTATGGATCATACTCTCCTATCTGTATGCATGTCTTATAATTTTTTGATGAAAACTGGACATTTTGTGTAATGTAATGGGGCAGTTTTAGAAATCAGATTCTAAATCTACTTCTTCCCCTAAGTTATTGTTGTTTGTTCTTGTCATCATTTTTGCTATTTATTTGTGATTTTCCTGGACTAGTTCTGTTAGGTCTGTATTTTTTGTCATGTGTAGACACTTAAATCTTTGCTAAGTAGGTTTAGTGTTTACCTAAAATTGGACAAATACATTAAATAAATTTCCAAGGATCTGCTGAAAGTCACTGTGTGTGTTGTACATATTTCTAATCCCCTAGCAGGTGGTTTACAGTTCTGCCTTAACTCTCCCTTCCTGCTTTCACAGAAGCTCAAAGTTAGTCAGAGGTGAGAGATAAGAACTTTCTCAGGTTTTTCCTGGTCATGTGTCCAGCTGTGCACCTGTGTATGACCTAGATTCCTAGGACCATGTCAAAAGTTTTTCAAAGCTTCCCATAGACATCTCATTCCTCAGATTTTCTTTTCATGTTTTTTGGTCAGCAGCTGATAAACCCCAGTAGAATCATCACCTCAGGCAGCTGTGATGTTAAGCAATTACCACTGATTGTTCCTGGCCAACATCCTAGTGACAGAGCTGTCCTCACAGAACAAGCTCTGAGTCGGGTCAAATAAAGAGAAGTCCTGAAAATAGAACCTTTCAGGGAGCTGCCATAAAGATCCAAGAGTGACAAATCTTCTGGGCTTTTTGGAGATTTTTAAACTTATTCTTTCCCATACACTGACTGAGGCCTCTGGGTTTTCACTGTAGTTGTGAGACTTTTGGTTTTCAAGATTACGGTGGAGCTAGGAGAAGGATGATGAAAATAGGACAAGACAAGATACCAAAAACTCATCGTTCTTACCACAATCCAGCTAACTTTCTTGAATAAAGGCTCTTCCAAGTCTTGTAAGCCTTTAGTTAATTGCCAGAGTTGTGGGAAAAAATGGATTTAGTTATTCTGGCTAGTGTTCTCATTATTCTTATGGAGGATCAGAATTTTGTATGTCTTTATAATTCTGGAAGTGTTTCCAAAACAATGTTTTTTATACATTGATCTTTCATCTTATAACCTTGCTATGTTCACTTATCAGTATGGTAGCTTTTTTGTAGATTCATGAGTTTTGGCTTCTGGCAGATCATATTAGCCTCCTCTCATCCTCTGAGAAGAAAAGTGTTAGGGTAAACTGAGAGACTAGAAATCTCGGAAGACATTACTTTGACTCAAAAGCAATACCAGGTTACCTCCTCTGCTTTCTGTTCACCTGTGTTAAACTCAAATGGGTATAGCCTCTTGTCAGGGAAGAAAGGATTCCATCGTTTCTATTTTATGTACAAGTGGCTATGGGAAGTAATCGGAGGTCTTGGAGTCTGGCTGAAAAGAAATCTGAGTCCACCTTGCAGACCCAACTCTCCCTATAGACATGTGAAGAATGTCAGTCCCATGGCTTCGGTTTGGACTCAGAATGCCCACCCTACACCCCGGTTATTTACCCATTTTCTCCAATCTATCATTCATCTGAAAGTCCTGGATCTAGAGACTTTACGGTGACTCTTCATGGTTAATTTATTAGTCATTAATTCTTATTAGAAAGCATTTGCTTTCTATTTGCTTATATACATTCCTTACCTTTATCTTTTTTTTTTCCCTGGCGGGGGCGGGGGGGTCTGAAGGAAAGAAGGAGGCATCTTGTGGTGGCACCACCGTGGAAGCTTTCCTAAGCTGAAAAAAAAAATCAGTTATTAATATTTCTTTGATTCAGGTATCTAATTTTTAATCGTCCAAAGGCCTAAAGGTTAGAGAGGCACATGGCAAAGTTTTGAATTTGTGATACCCTCGTGTGTGTTCACAGAAGAAAACTTTGGACCCAGAAGTTAAAGATAGAACTTTCACTTCACCTTTAAATCACAAGGTCTTTCCAGTTGTACTTTGTTCATCAAAACTTCAAAAGAACCTATGAGAACTGCCAGCACGCTTGAGGAGGGGGTAAGCTTCTTTGAGAACAGACAGGGCAGAGTGAGCCACAGGATCAGGACTGGTCTTTTTTCGTGGTACAGCTTGTCTCAAGACATCGTTGATCGAGGAAAACATGGCTCAGGGCTTTGGACAGTGAAGTCATTTTATAAGCAGCAAATTGATGAAGTTCAATCTGTTTAGGCTCAGAACATGCAGCAGTTCACATACATCATGCTATTTAATGGTTCTGATTTGGACAAGATTAGAAACTTGTTCTTCAAATAGGTAGTGGTTGTTGATGATGGATATAGGAGAAAAATGAAGTCTGTCTAAATATGATACAGAAAGAATAAATGTTGTTCTCCACTATGGAGCTTGTATGAGCAAGACCTGCCTAAGAAGCCCACCAGCTTGAGACTTGCCAGTCCATATTCTCCCAATAAGCATCACATCTTCTAGTCCGTGTTCAATTTCTTTGGTTGTCTGGATATCCTATAGCTCCAGTGGAAGCAGATAAATGTGTCCCATGTTTTTCCTTCCTTACTTGCTGACCAGGATCTTTAGTTCATGGCTGGTTGGACATCATTGCATAGATGCTACTCAGACATACCAGCCACATGCAGTGTTTTAGTCTTTAGAGTTCAAATCCATGCACAACAGCTCTGGGGCTTTACATCTTTGGGATATTGCTTCCTCGCTCAGTAATCTTGGGAGCTCAGAGTTCAGGCCTTTAGGCTTCACATCTCAGGCAAAAACCACCCAGAAACGGAGAAGACTGTAGATTACTCTCAACTGACAGAGCATCCCTGAGACTAGTCTGCCTTTGGATGCGCCAAGCCAGTGAAGCCTGTAAGCAGCTGTATTGGTTCCACAATTAGTTTATCGCTCATCTTTTCCAGCAAGAACCCAAGAGCAAAACGGGTGTTAGCCTGCACAAAGATTCACTGTATTAAGTACTTCAGTGCCTGTAAATGGAGTGAAGAAACTTCAGGCCACAATCTTCCCTTTTCTCTCCTAGGTTAATTTGTTCCTCTATAGAGAGTACATTTTATAGGTAATTGCCTCTATTCCCACCCCACAACCCCTTTGAAAATACCATGCTTTCTTCTTGTAACAGATGATAAATGATATTTAATAGTAATAAAGAGTTCTGCCTTTTCATTCTTACAACTCATCTGAAATGCAGTGTATTCGAGTACTTTAACGTTCGTGCCCAACTTGATCTTCTTTAGTGGAAACATGTGTCAGAAAAGAAGAGTCCAAAGTAAATGGAACTTTTTGGTAATTCAGACTTTTTATTTAGGGCAGAACTTAGAGACATTTTAATCTTTCAGGCATGAAAGAATTTGTAAACTATTTTAAACCAGTAAATTGTAGTAATTATGTATTTTTAACCTGAGCAACTTCACTTTTACTAGAATAGGGAAAAGGGAATACATTTTGAAAGAAATACAAGAAAACTCATCCACAGTACCACGAACTGGAATTAACCAGCATTAAGTTTTTGGCAGATTTACTTCTGCTTTTTTTCCCCCTTCAGGTTAAAAGAAGTTATATATAACTTTTACATATAGTCATATATATGTATATAAACTATAACTCTATATAAAGCACAAGTTATATATAATCATTTCTTTGAAAATTAGAGTATTTCTCCCATTTAGAAGTAAATTTCTAGGGTGCCTGGGTGGCTCAGTCAGTTAAGTATTTGCCTTCAGCTCAGGTTCATGACCCTAGAGTCCTGGGATGGAGTCCCACATCGGCTCCCTGCACAGTGGGGAGTCTGTTCCTCCCTCTCCCTCTGATCCTCCCCTCTGCTCATAGTCTCTCTCTCTTTCTCTCAAATAAATAAAATCTTTTAAAAAAAGGAGTAAACTTCCATCTTGTCCTTGACCTCTGTCATGATCCATATTGATTCAATCTCCAAGTAGAGACAATTGCTTTATCAGAATGTTCCTATGCACTTGTATACACCACACACACCCATAGAAAGTGCTTTTTTCCCTATTATTTTAAAAATATAAAATTGTACACATTATTTAACAGCTTACTTTTTTTTTAATTAAATTTTTTATTTATTTTCAGCGTAAGAGTATTCGTTGTTTTTTCACCACACCCAGTGCTCCATGCAATCTGTGCCCTCCCCAATACCCACCACCTGGTTACCCCACCCTCCCACCCCCCGCCCCTTCAAAACCCTCAGGTTGTTTTTCAGAGTCCATAGTCTCTCATGGTTTTTAAAGATTTTTAAATTTATTATTTATTTGACAGATCACAAGTAGGCAGAGAGGCAGGCAGAGAGAGAGAGAGGGAGAGAGAGAGAAGCAGGCTCCCCGCTGAGCAGAGAGCCCAATGTGGGGCTCCATCCCAGGACCCTGGGATCACGACCCGAGCCGAAGGCAGAGGCTTTAACCCACTGAGCCACCCAGGCGCCCCTAACAGCTTACTTTTATATGCAATATTATTGTTGAGAATTCTCTATATTGGTAAATACGGACATAATTCATTCTTACAACAACTGAATAATAATCCATGGCATTTAATTTTATTTCATTATTTCCCTATTGCATTGTGTGCTTACTTTATTTTCTTTTCTATAATAAAGTCTGTACAATACTCACCTTTGTCTCTGTCTCCTTATCCATATGTATTTCTTTAACCCAGAGACCTGAACGTAGAATTGCTGAGAGATTGGTTATGTGCATTTCACATTTAGCAGATACAACGAAATTGCTTTCCAGAATGGTTGTAATGATTTTTACTCCCACCAGAGAAGTATTGGAGAATGTGTTTTTTTTCATTCTCTCTCTAATATTTCACACTGTTTGATCTTTAAATATAGGCCTATCTGAAAGATGACAAATAATTATCATTAATTTACACTTTCCTGATTACAATGACTTTTTAAAAAAGATTTTATATATTAGAGAAAGAGAGAGAACACGTGGGACAGGGGGAGCAGAGGGAGGGGGAGAAGCACACTCCCTTCTGAGCAGGGAGCCTGAAGTGGGGCTCATTCCCAGGACTCTGAGATCATGATCTGAGCCAAGGTCAGACACTGAAAGGACTGAGCCACCTGATTACGATGACTTTTGTCATCTTTTTATATCCCCATTGGCCATTTGGTTTCTGTGAATTGCCTGTTGATACATTTGCACAAGATTTTTGTTTTCTTAGATTTTGGGAGTTCTCGGTATACAATCTTAAAAGTAACTATGATATGTGTTCTACTTCTATATTGTTTGTTTTGTCTTTGTATATGGAATTTCTGAATAAGTAGAAGTTTTAAATTCTAATATAGACACGTTTGCTAATGTTTTTATGTTTTATTTTTCATATCTGGGCTAATTTAATATTTTTCTAACCTAAGGTCCTAAATTAGTCTTCTTTTTAATTCACTTGTTTAGTCTTGTATTTATATTTTTTTATTTATCTGGACATTATTTTGTATTTCATGATTTTATTTTTGTAGAGATATGTTTCAGTAACATGTGTTTAATAGTCCACATCCCCCACCCCGATCTCTGATGCTTCCCTATTGCACATGCATACTTCTGTCTATATGTGGGCTCTTTTTTGTTGCTTTTATCTATTCTTCTATGCCTAAGCTAATTTTGCTACTCTAAAATTACTATAGCTTTTTAAAGGTTCTTGCTAAGTGGTAAAATAAGTGGACTTACCGTCTTCATTTTAATTTTTGTTCCACTTATTTTGCACATTTACCCTTCCATATAAATTTAGAGTCTATTTGAAATTTCCCACAAATAATTCTATTTAGGTTTTGATTCAGCTTTCATTTATTTCTTTTCTTTTTTATATTTTATTTTCTTTTATTTAAAATTAATTAATTGACATATAGTGCCTTATTAGTTTCAGAGGTGCAGTTTAGTGGTTCATCACTTGCATATAACACCCAGTGTTCTTTACATTAAGTGCTTCCTTAATGCCCATCACCTAGTTACCCCATTTCCCCACCCACTTCCCCTCCAGCAACCTTCTGTTTGTTTCCTATAGTTAAGAGTCTTTTATGGTTTGTCTCCCTTTCTGATTTCATCTTATTTTTCTCTCCCTTCCCTTATGTTCATCTGTTCTGTTTCTTCAATTCCACATATGAGTGATATCATATGATAATTGTTTTTCTCTGATTGACTTATTTTGCTTAGCATAATACCCTCTAGTTCCATCCACATCATTGCAAATGGTGAGATTTCATTTTTTTTTTTTTTGATGGCTGATACACACACACACACACACACACACACACACACACACACACACATCTCTTCTTTATTCATTCATTTGTCCATGGACATCTGAGCTCTTTCCATATTTTGGCTGTTGTGGACATTGCTGCTATAAACCTTAGGGTACAGGTGCCTCTTAGAATCACTGTGTTTATATCCTTGGACAAATACCTGGTAGTGCAATTTCTGGGTCATAGGGTAACCCTATTTTTAACTTTTTGAGGAACTTCCATACTGTTTTCCAGAGTGGCTGTACCAGCTTGCATTCCCGCCAACAGTGTAGGATGGTTTCCTTTTCTCTGCATCTATGCCAATGTCTGTTGTTTCCTGACTTGTTAATTTTAGCCTTTCTGACTGGTGTGAGGTGGTATCTCATTGTGGTTTTGATTTGTATTTCCATGATTTGCAGTGATGTTCAGCTTTTTCTCATGTGTCTGTTAGCCATCTGTATGTCTTCTTTGGAGAATGTCTGTTCGTGTCTTCTGCCCATTTCTTGCCTGGATTTTTGGGGTTTTTTTTGGGTGTTGAGGTTGATCAATTCTTTATAGATTTTGTATACTAGTCCTTTATCTAATAAAGCGCTTGCAAATATCTTCTTCCATACCGTGGGTTGCTTTAATTTTGTTGATTGCATCCTTTGCTGTGCAAAAGCTTTTTATCTTGATGAAGTCCCAAGAGTTCATTTTTGCTTTTGTTTCCCTGGCGTTTAGAGACGTGTTCTGCAAGAAGTTGCAGTGTCCAAGGTCGAAGAGGTTGCTGCCTGTGTTCTCCTCTAGGATTTTGATGGATTTCTATGACATTTAGGTCTTTCATCCATTTTTAGTTTATCTTTGTGTGCGGTGTAAAAAAAAAAAAAAAAGGCCCAGTTTCATTCTTCTGCATGTGGCTGTTCCATTTTCCCAACATCATTTATTGAAGAGACCGTCTTTTTTCCATTGGATATTCTTTCCTTCTTTGTTGAAGATTAGGTGACCATAGAGTTTTGGGTCAATTTCTGGGTTCTCAATTTTGGGTCAATTGATCTGTGGTTCTGTTTTTATACCACTATCATGCTGTCTTGATTATTACAGCTTTGTAATAGAGCTGTAAGTCTGGACTTATGATGCCACCAGCTTTGGTTTTCTTTTTCAACATTCCTTTTGGGCCAGGGTCTTTTCTGGCTCCATGGAAATTCTAGGATTGGTTATTCCAGCTCTGTGAAAAATGCTGATGGTATTTTGATAGGGATTGCATTGAATGTGTAGATTGAGTTGGGTAGCATTGGCATTTTCACAATATTTATTCTTCCCACCCACGAGCATGCAACATTATTCCATTTCTTTGTGTTTTCCTCAATTTCTTTCATAAGTGTCCTATAGTCTTCAGACTATACTATAGTACAGATAGTACTGTACTGTACTATCTAGTACTACTATCTACTATCTAGTACAGATAGTACTAGACTGTACTATAGTACAGATAGTTTATCTCTTTGGTTATGTTTATTCCTAGGCATCTTATGGTTTTTGGCACAATTGTAGATGGGATTGATTCCCTGGTTTTGCTGAACTCTGTGATCACCCAGCCTGGGACTGAGAGTTTTTATCTCAGTCACACGACCCCGTTTTGAGTGTTCAGACCTTACAGACTCCTGTGGCATGGGTCCCTGCCGTTCCTCCCTGAGGAGAGAGGGAGTTCCTGCTGCACTTCTGCCTTTTCCTGGGACCCCGCATGGAGAGGGGTCATCCAATGCAGCGGTTTGCCCATTATGGCAACATGGAGCCTAAAGCTGGTGCCTAGACTTACTGTTTGCAGCCAGCTTCCCTGCTCGGATGCCTGGGAACTCTGCCTCAGTCAGGCACCCCTGTTCTTTTGGTGACCCCAGTGATCCTGCAACCACACGGTCCCACCTGGGATTCTGCCCCCACTTCACCACCTGAGCACGTTTCACCATCAGCATGACACTGGGAAGCCTCCCACTGGAGCAGATTTCTAACAGCTCCAGTTCTGTGCTCCGCTGTTTATAATACTCTCTGATAGCCTCCTTAAGCTGCCCCCCTCCCGCCCACAGTTTATCTTCCAAAATATTGCACAGATTCATATCCTCACACCTCCTATCTTGCAAAAAATGGTCACTTTTCTATTTATAGAATTGCAGCAATTCTTTTCTCAGATTTCTGGTTAATTTTGCAGGTGTTCAGAGTACTTTGATAACTATCTAGCTGAATTCCTGGGACCAGACGAAACTTAGGTCTTCTCCTCTGCCATCTTCCCTACTCCCCTCCCCCATCAGATATTCATTTGCAAATATCCTCTCCCATTCTGTAGGTTGTCCTTTAATTTTGCTGATTGTTTCTTTTGCTGTGAAGCAGCTTTTTATTTTGATGAATTCCCAGTAATTTATTTTTATTTATGTTTCCCTTGCCTCAGGAGACATCTAGTAAGAAGTTGCTATGACTGATGTCAGAGAGGTTACCGCCTGTTCTCCCCTAGGATTTTAATGGTTTCATGTCTCACATTTAGGATTTTAATCCATTTGGCTTTATTTTGTGTATGATGTAAGGATGTCTTCCAGTTTCGTCTTCTGCATGTTCTTGTCCAGTTTTTTCAACCTTGTTTCTTGAAGAGACGCTCTTTTCCCTAGTGGATATTTTTTCTTGGTTTATCAAAGATTGATTGACCATACAATTGTGGGTTTATTTCAGAGTTTTCTATTCTGTTCTATTGATCTATGTGCCTATTTTTATGCCAGTACTCCTTTGTAATATAACTTGAAGTCCAGATTGTGATGCCTCCAGCTTTGCTTCCCCGCCCCCACCCCCACCAAAAGGTTGTTTGGCTGTTTGGGATCTGTCGTAGTTCTGTACAGATTTTAGGAAATGCTCTGTGAAAAATGCTGTTGGTATTTTGATGAGGATTGCATTTAATATGTAGATTGCTTTCAGTAGTATAGATATTTTAATGATATTTGTTCTTTGGATCCATGAGTGTGGGATGTTACCTTCAGTTTCTTTCACCGGTGTTTTATAGTTTTCAGATTATAAGTCTTTCACCTCTTTGGTTAGGTTTATTCCTAGGCATCTTCTTATTTTTGGTGCGTTTGTAAATGGGATTGATTCCTTAATTTCTCTTCCTGCTGCTTCATTACTGGTGTATAGAAGTGCAACAGATTCCCTATGTTGATTTTGTATCCCGTGACTTTGCCAAATTCATGTATCAATTCTAGCAGTTTTTTGGTGGAGTTTTTTGGGTTTTATATATACAGTATCATGTCATCTGCAAATAGCAAAAGTTGCTCTTCTTTCTTACCAATTTGGATGTTTTTTATTTCTTCTTCTTTTCTGATTGTTATGCCTAGGACTTTAGTACTGTATTGAATAAAGTGGTGAAAGTGGACATCCCCGTCTTGTTCCTTACCATAGAAGAAAGGATCTCCATTTTTCCTCATTGAGAATGATATTAGCTGTGGGTTTTTCATATATGGCCTTTATTACATTGGGGTATGTTCCCTCAAAACCCACTTTGTTGAGGATTTGTTTTTATCGTGAATGGATATTGTACCTTGTCAAATGGTTTTTCTATGTCTATTGAAATAATCATAGAGTCTTTATCCTTTCTTTTATTTATGTAATGTATCACTGGCTTTATTATTTCTAGCTCTAGCTTTATTATTTCCTTCCTTCTGCTTGTTTTGGGTTTTGTTTATTATTTTATTATTTATTATTATGTTATTATTTTGTTATTATTATTTCTAGCTCTAGATTTATTATTTCCTTCTGCTTATTTTGGGTTCTGTTATTATTTTTTGGCCTATTTATGTGTAAGGTTAGATTGTTTATTTGAGATTTTTCTTGCTTTTTAAGGTAGGCCTGTATTGCTATATACTTCCGTCTTAAGACCACTTTTGCTGCATCCCAGAGGTTTTGGACTGTTGTGTTTTCATTTTCATTTGTTTCCATATTTTTAAATTTCTTCTTTGATTTCCTGGTTGATCCATTCATTGTTTAGGGGCATGTTGTATAATCTCCATGTATTTGGGGTCTTTCCAATTTTTTCTTGTGGTTGACTTCAAGTTTCATGGTGTTGTGGTCAGAAAAGGTGCATGGTATGATCACAGTCTTTTTGTATTTGTTGAGGCCTGATTTGTGACCCAGTATATGATCAGTTCTGGAGATTTTTCCCATGTGCATTCAAAAAGAATGTATGTTCTGCTGTTTTAGGATGAACTGTTTGAATATATCTGTTAAGTCCATGTGGCCCAGTATGCCATTCAAAGGCACTGTTTCCTTATTGATTTTCTGCATAGATGATCTGTCCATTGATGTAAGTGGGATGTTACAGTCCTCACAATTATTATATTATTATCATTTCTTTTATGTTAGTTATTAATTTTTTATACACTTGGGAGCTCTCATGTTGGTGCATAAATATTTACAATTGTTAGATCTTGTTGGATTGGCCTCTTATGATATGGTGCTCTTCTTCATCTCTTGTTACATTCTTTGTTTTAAAGTCTAATTTTTTTCAATACAATTACTGCTTCTCTGGCTTTCTTTTGGCATCCATTTGCATGATAAATGTTTTCCACTTCTTCACTTTCAGTCTGCAGGTGTCTTCAGATCTGAAATAAGTCTCTTAGAGGCAGCATATAGATGGGTCTTTGTTTTTTGGTTTTTCTTTTAAAGATTTTATTTATTTATTTAACAGAGAGAAATCACAAGTAGGCAGAGAGGCAGGCAGAGAGAAGGGGAAGCAGGCTTGCCACTGAGCAGGGAGCCCGATGCGGGGCTCTATCCCAAGACCCTGAGATCATGACCTGAGCCGGAGGCAGAGGCTTTAACCCACTGAGCCACCCGGGTGCCGGGGTCTTGTTTTTTTATCCATTCTGTCACCCTGTGTCTTTTGAGTGGAACATTTAGTCCATTTGCATTCAGAGTAATTATTGATAGATATATATTTAGTGTCATTTTATTACTTGTTTTATTGTTGTTCCTGGAGATTTTCTCCGATCCTTTCTTGTCTTTGTCACTTTTGCTCTTTACTTTCCACTCAAAGAGTTCCCCTTAATATTTTTTCCAGGGCAGCTTTAGTGGTCATAAACTTCTTTAGTTTTTGTTGTCTGGGAAACTCTTCACCCTCGTTCTATTCTGAATGATAGCCTTGCTGGGTAGAGCATTCTTGGCTGCAGATTTTTTTTCCATTCAGCACTTTGAATATATCATGCCACTATCTTCTGGCTTTCCAAGTTTCTGTTGAGAAATCTGAGGTAGCCTTATGGGTCCTCTCTTGTAAGTTAAGGACTTCTTTTGTCTTACTGCTTTTAAGATTTTTTTCTTTATCAGTATATTTTGCAAATTGAATTATAATATATCTTGGTCTTGACCTGCTTTTTTTACTTTGGTGGGAGTTCTTTGTGTCTTCTGTATCTTGATGTTGGTTTCCTTCCCAAGATTAAGGAAGTTTTCAGCTATTATTTCTTCAAATAAAATTTCTGCTCCCCTTCTCTCCTTTTTTCTTCTGGTTCTCCTATAATATGAATATGATTATGTTTAATGGAGTCACTGAGTTCCCTGTCTATTTTCATGTTCCATAATTCTTTTTCTCTTTTGTTCAGTTTCATTCTTTTCTTCTTCTTTTTTTTTTTGTCTTTTATATCCCTAATTCATTCCTCTGCTTTCTCCAGCCTGAAGTTTATTGCATCAAGCCTGTTTCCAATCTCAGTTATGGCATTCTTCATTTCTGACTGTTTCTTTTATAAATCTTTTATCTCTATGGTAAGGATTTCCCTGATGTCTTTCATTCTTTGTTTTTGAGCCCATAGAGTATCATTGTGATTGTTGCTTTAAATTCTCCAACAGCCTTGTTACTTATATCTGTTTTGCTTAGATCTCTGGCTATGGCCTTATCTTGTTCTTTCATTTGGGTTGAATTCCTCTGTTTTGGCATTTTGCCTAAGTCTCTGCCTTTTTCTCTGTGTCCTGTGCCTGAGAGTAGCTTCATGAAGAAGCTTCAAAAAGAAGAGCCCATATAGTGTCTGGGACCTGGTGCCTCAGGGAGTGTCACTGCTGTATGCTGCATGTGCCCTGGTGTTGTGTTTTGGCTGCCCTCGCCTTCAGGCCAGTTGTCTGTAGAGTCTCTCCTTGCCTGCAGTGGGCAGTGTTTTGACCTTGGTCAGAGTGTGGCAAGTTTTAACTAGGTGTGCTCTGGTCTGCTTGTTAAATGAGACCTGATACTACTTCTACTAGTAGTGAAATCCTGCCGAACTCTCTGGTCAGGAGACATAGTGTGGGGAGGGGTTTCTGGTGGTCTTCCGGGGGAGGGGCCCTCTGTGGCAGAACTGAGGCCAACTTTATTGAAAAGGGCAGTTCCATCTGTCTGTAGCAGTGTGGGGCTCCGTGTAAGTAAGTTAGGCAGCCTATGTTGGTGCTGTACTGGTTCCCACAGGTGGTCCCAGGCTTATGATGAGGTATGGGGGAGTGAAATGGCACTGGCTAACTACTTTGTTCCCAGAAGGATCTCTCCCTGAATGCTACTTTCTGGGACATGCTCCAAGAAGAGTAGATATTCTCCCTACTGTGTGCCCCAGATGCTCTTGTGATCACTGTTTCCAGACTGTGTCACCAAGTTCTTTGCCTGCCTCTCTCCAAGAACTCTGCTGGAGCCCAGGCTGCTGACACCTAAACCTTCAGGCTTTAAGCCTCCCTGTTTGCAAGAACTCACAAAATCCAGTCCCCACTTTCAAGCCAAGGGCTATGGGGAAGCATTCTGTTTGTGCATTCCCCTGTGTACTCCCCTCTTTCTTTCTTCTTTCTTTTTTTTTTTTTTTTAAAGATTTTATTTATTTATTTGACAGACAGAGATCCCAAATAGGCAGAGAGGCAGGCAGAGAGAGAGGGGAAGGCTGGCTCCCTGATGAGCAGAGAGCCTGATGCGGAGCTCGATCCCAGACCCTGAGACCATGACCTGAGCCGAAGGCAGAGGCTTTAACCCACTAAGCCACCCAGGCACCCCTCCCTTCTTTCTTGCCCATCTCCACAATCATGACTCCCTTTTCTCCATAGCAACCTGGATCTATTTCTTCCCTAACCATATCTCTGTACTTCCTACCTTCTTCAGTGTTTCTTCTTTACCAGTTTTAGTTGTGGAGTTTGTCCTGTCAGTCTTCAAGTTGATTTCTGGGGTATTTAGGATGATTTGATAATTATCTAGTTGTGTTCATAGAACAAGCTAAGCTTAGGACCCTCCTACTCTACAGCTATCTTCTGTGTTTGTTATTTGATACAGCTTTTGTTTCCCTTCTCCATTCTTATTTCCAATTTGTAGGTCTAGTTTTCTTTGTTTCCCTCTTATATGTGTAAGAAGTTGTGTTTTCATTTCTATATTTATATTCTATATTGTATAAATATAGTTAATAAAAATTTAAAGTGCATTTTCTAGCTGTATAGAAAGCTAATCTATACTTCAATCATCTGCACAAATAAAAGTTGAAATATTTTATTTTCCTTACTCTCTCCCACTTTCATCTTCTAATTTTGCTTCCGAACTTGTAACTAAACATATTATTTTGTGTTTATTGTTTATAGAACATATGCATTTAGTGTACTAATTTTTTTTACTAATTTATTTGCTTATCATTCATTCTTCTATCCACATATATTACTTAGACTTCTTTTTTTTGTCTTTTGATAGAGTACATTCTTTGCTGCTTCTGTCAAATATTAAGGCAAACAGTCTAAAATATGACTTGTCTGAAGTTTTTGGTAACTGACACCCTTGGATGGCTCTTTAGTTGGATATAGATTTCTTTTTTTTTTTCCTTGTCTATTTTAACATTTTAATTCCAGTATAGTTAACATAAAGTGTTATGTTAGTTTCATGTGTATAATAGAGAGATTCAATCATTCCATACATTACTAAGCGTTCATCGTAAGTGTACTCCTTATTCCCCATCACCTATATCACCCATCTTCCCACCATGTCCCTTATAGAAACAACTGGTATCTTCTCTATGGTTGAGTCTGTTTGTCTCTTTCTTCTTCATTCATTTGTTTTGTTCCTTAAACTCCACATATGAGTGAAATCTTATGGTATTTGCCTTTCTTTCACTCACTGATTTCACTTAGCATTATACTCACTAGATCCATCCACGTTGTTGCAAAATGACAAGATTTCATTCTTTTTGGTGGCTGAATAATATTCCATTGTGTATGTGTATGTGCATATATATGCATATATATATGCAATACATATATATATATTTTTTTCTTTATCATAACATATCTTCTATATCCGTTCATCCATTGATGAGCACTTAGGCTGCTTCCACAATTTGGCTATTGTAACTACTGCAATAAACATGGGGGTGCATTATCTTTTCCAATTAGTGTTTTTGTATTCTTTGGGTAAATAGTATGGGATCATAGGATAGTTCTATTAACTTTTGAGGAAACTGCTATTTTCCACAGAAGTTGTATCAGTTTGCATTCCCACTAACAGTACATGAAAGTTCCTTTTTCTCCACATCCTTGTCAATACTTGTTGTCTCGTGTTTTATATTTTAGCTATTTTGACAGATGTGAGGTGATAATACCTCATTGTGATTTTGATTTGCATTTCCATGATGATAAGTAATGTTGAACATCTTTTCATGTGTCTCTTGACCCTCTGAATGTCTTCTTTGGAGAAAAGTCTTCATGTCTTTTGCCCATTTTTTAATTGAAAAAAAATTTTTTTGGTGTTGAGTTGTATAAGTTCTTTATATATTTTTTACACTAACCCATTATGTAGTATTTCATTTGCAAGTATCTTTTCTCATTCTGTAGGTTGCCTTTTAGTTTTGCTGATTGTATCCTTTGCTGGGCAGAAGCTTTTTATTTTGATGTAGTTCCAGTGGTTTATGTTGCTTTTGTTTCCTTTCCTTAAGAAGATGTATTTAAAAATGTTATTATGGTCAATTGGGGCGCCTGGGTGGCTCAGTGGGTTAAAGCCTCTGCCTTCGGCTCAGGTCATGATCCCAGGGTCCTGGGATTGAGCCCTGCATCGGGCTTTCTGCTCAGCAGGGAGTCTGCTCCCCGCCCTGCCCCTCACCTGCCTCTCTGCCTACTTGTAATCTCTGTCAAATAAACAAATAAAATCTTTTTAAAAAAGTTATTACGGTCAAAATCATAGATACTGCTGCCTGACCTCTCTTTGAGGATTTTATGGTTTCATGTCTCATATTTAGGTCTTTAATCCATTTTGAAATTTTTTTAATGGTATAAATAAGTGATGTATTTTCATTCTTTTGCATGTAGCTGTCCAATTTTTCCAGCACTGTTTAAGAAATTTTCTTTTTCCCATTGCATATTCTTGCCTCTTTTATGGAAGGTTAATTGACCATAAAATCGTGGGTTTATTTCTGGGCCTCTTTTCTGTTCTGTTGATCTATATGTCTATTCTTGTGCCAGTACCATACTGTTTTGATTACTACAGTTTTGTAATATAACTTCAATTCCAGGACTATGATTCCTCCTGTTTTGTTCTTCTTTTTCAAGACTGCTTTAGCTATTTGGGGTCTTCGTGGTTCCATAAAAAATTTAGGATTGTTTATTCTAGTTCTGTGAAAAATACTCTGGTATTCTGATAGGGAGTGCATTAAATGTGTAGACTGCTTTGGATAATATAGAGATTTTGGACAATATTTGTTCTTTGGATCCATGAGCATAGGATATCTTTCCATTTCTTTCTGTCATCTTCAATTTCTTTCTTTTTTTCTAAAAGATTATTTATTTATTTATTTATTTATTTATTTATTTATTTATTTGACAGACCGAGATCACAAGTAGGCAGAGAGGCAGGCAGAGAGAGAGGAAGGGGAGCAGGCTTCCTGCTGAGCAGAGAGCCCAATGCAGGGCTCGATCCCAGGACCCTGGGATCATGACCTGAGCTGAAGGCAGAGGCTTTAACCCACTGAGCCATCCAGGAGCCCCTTCAATTTCTTTCATCAGTGTTTTACAGTTTTCAGAGTACAGGTCGTTTACCTGTTTGGTTAGGTTTATTCCTATGTATCTTGTTTTTGGCGGATTTGTAAGTGGGATTGTTTTCCTACTTTATCTTTTTGCTATTTCATTATTAGTGTGTAGAAATGCAACAGATTTCTATATATTGGTTTCTATCCTGCAACCTTATTAAGTTTATTTATCAATTCCTATAGTTTTTTGTTGGAGTCTTTTGGGCTGTCTATATAGACTATCATGCCATGTGCAAATAATGAAAATTTTACTTCTTCCTTACCATTTTGGATTCCTTTTATCTCTTTTTTGTTGTCTGATTTCTGTGGCTAGAAATTCTAGTGCTGTGTTGAAGAAAAGTGGTAAGTGAATTTCCTTCTCTTGTTCCTGACCTTAGGGGACAAAGTCTCAGGTTTTCCCCACTGAGGATGATGTTCACTGTGGGTTTTTCATATATGGCTTTTATTATGTTGAGATACCCTCCCTCTAAATTTACTTTGTTGAATGTATTTTATCATGAATGACTGTTGTCAAGTGCTTTTGTCAGATGCTTTTTCTGCATCTAATGAAATGATCATATGGTTTTATCCTTTTTTTGTTGTTGATGTGCTATATGACATTGATTGATATATTAATATTGAAGTATCTTTGCGTCCCAGCAACAAATCTCACTTGATCATGGCAAATATTTTTTTATATATGTTGGATTTGGTTTGCTAATATTTTCGTGAGTATTTTTGCATCTATGTTCATCAGCGATAAGGGACTGTATTTCTTTTTTTGTGGTATCTTTGGTTCTGGTATCAAGGTAATGATAGCTTCAGATATTGTATTTGAAAGCTTTGTTTTCTATTTTTTTGGAATAGTTTGAGAAGAATAGGTATTAACGCTTCTTAAATGTTTGGTAGAATTTACTCATGAAGCCGTCTTGCCCTGGACTTTTGGACTTTTGTTTGTTGGGAGTTTTTGAGTACTGACTTAGTTTTATTGCTGGTAATCAGTCTGTTCAAGTTTTCTACTTTTTTTTTTCCTGCTTCAGTTTTGGTAGGTTATATCTTTCTAGGAATTTGTCCCTTTCTTCTAGGTTATTCAATTTGTTGGCATATCATTTTTCTTAATATTTTCTTATAATTTTTTGTGTTTCTTTTGTGTCAGTTATTTCCTCTTTCATTTTGGGGAGAACCGTATACTTTATTGATGCTACATGACAAAGTAAGGCCCCCCAAGTCCCTACTCTTCTTCAGAGTGTCTGGGATGGGAACTGTGGTCAGCAGTTTCTCAGTGTGTTGGGAGATGAGTTGGTGCAAGAGCTCCCCAAAAGCGGAGGGCCTTTCTCTCTTCCTCTTGCTGGGGCTAGTGGCCCAGGGCTCTTACTCCTAGGAGGCCATATGGACCATAATGTCCACCACTCAGTTGCTGAAGCCAAATTCACTGTCATACCAGGAAATGAGCTTGACAAAGTTGTCATCGAGAGCAATGCCAGCTCCAGCATCAAAAGGTGGAAGAGTAGGTGTCACTGTTAAAGTCACAGGAGACAAACTGGTCCTCAGTGTAGCCCAGGATACTTTGAAGGGGCCCTTTGATGCTTGCTTCACCATTTTCTTGATATCATTGTCTTTGGAAGCTTTCTCCAGGTGGCAGGTCAGATCCACAACTGACACTTGGGTGAGACACTAAAGGCCATGCCAGTGAGCCTTCTGTTTAGCTCAGGGATGACCTTGCCTACAGCCTTGGCAGCACCAAAAGAAGCAAGGGTGGGCTGATGTTCAGGGCAGCCCCTTGGCCATCACACCGCAGTTTCTGAGAGAGGCCATCCGCTGTCTACTGGATGGCAGTGATGGCATGGACTGTGGTCATGAGTTTCCCCATGATGCCAAAGTCGTTATGGACGAAGTTGGCTAGAGGGCTCGAGCAGCTAGTGATGCAGGAGGCATTGTTGACAATCTAGTGGGAGTTGTCATACACCTCATGGTTCATGTCCATCACAAACATGGGGGCATCAGCAGAAGGGGTGATAATGATGATAACCCTCTTGACCCCACACTTCAAGTGAGCCCCAGCCTTCTCCATGGTGCTGAAGACCTCAGTGGACTCCAAAATGTACTCAGCACCAGCATCAACCCATTTGATGTCAGCGAGATCTCACTCTTGAAAGATAGAGATGAGATTTCCATTGAGAGATGTTTCCCATTTTCAGCCTTTTCTGTGTTGTGGAATTTGCCATGGGTGGAAAAATAGTGGAATATGTAGACCATGTAGTTGAGGTCAGTGAAAGGGTCATTGATGGCAACATTATCCACTCTGCCAGAGTTGAAAGCAGCCCTTATGGGCCCAGTATGGTCAAACATGGTCATTTGATGCTCAACATGGCCAAATACATTTCCTCTGGCTTCACCATTGTGTCTCAGGGATGTGGCTGGCACTGCACCAGTATATGTGGATGTCTGTCAAAAGCAGAGGAGCAGAGAGACTATCCTCTTTTTGCTTCTGATTTTGATTTTTTTTTTTTTAAATATGAGTCTGCTTAAAGGTTTGTCAAATTTTTTTTTTTATCTTTTCAAAGAACCAGCTAATGGTTTCATTCATCTCTCCTACATTTTTTTTTAACTTTCTATTTTGTTTTATTTCTTCTCCAATCTTTCTTATTTCTTTCCTTCTGCTGGCTTTGCATTGGGTTCTTCTTTTTTAGTTCCTTTAGGTGTAAGGATAAGTTGTTTACTTGAAATTTTTCTTGCTTCATGAGGTAGGCTTGTATTGCTATGTACTTTCCTCCTAGAACAGATTTTGCTGCATCCCAAAGATTTTGGACTGTTGTATTTTCATTTTCCATCTGTCTCCCTATATTTTTTTAATTTCCTCTTTGAATTTCTGGTTGACCCATTCATTGCTTAGTAGAATGTTATTTAACCTCATGTATTTGTGATCTTTCTAGATTTTTTCTTGTGATTGATTCCTAGTTTCATAGCATTGCAATTGGAAAAGGTCCATGGTATGATTTCAACCTTCTTGAAATTGTCAAGGCTGGTTTCATGGCCTAATATGTGATCTATTCCAGAGGATGTTTTATGTGCATTTGAAAAGAGTATGTATTTTGCTGTTTAGGGTGGATTGTTCTGAATATATCTGTTAGATCCATCTAGTCCAATGTGTCATTCTAAGCACTGTTACCTTGTTGATTTTCTGTTTAGATGATCTTTCCATTGATGAAGTGGAGTGTCCAAGTCCCCTACTATTATTGTATTATTATTGATTACATCATTCATGTTTGTTATTAGCTGCTCTATGTGTTTGGGTGCTTTCATGTTGGGTGCATAAATATTTACAATGGTTAGATATCCTGTTAGATTTTACCCTTTATAATTATATACTTTTATTTTTTAATTTCTTGTTACATTCTTTGTTTTAAAGTCTATATTGTCCGATATAAGTATTGGTTCTCTGGCTTCTGACATCCATTTGCATAACAAATTTTCTCTAATCCCTCACTTCCAACCTGCAAGTGTCTTTAGGTGTACAGTGGGTCTCTTATATGCATATAGACGTGTCTGCTTTTTTAATTCATTCAGTAACCCTGTGTCTTTTTGATTAGAGCATTTAGTCCTATTACTTTCAAAGTAAATACACATACATTACATATTGATACATACTTATTGACATTTTGTTACCTGTTTTATGACTGTCTTTGTAGTGCTTCTTTGTTTCTTTCTTCTCTTGCTCTCTTCTCCCCTGGTTTGCTGGCTTTCTTTATTGATACACTTGGATTCCGTTCTTTTTATTTTTGGCATATCTCCTACTGGTTTTTGATTTTTGGTTACTATTAGGTTTGTATATAACATCTTATGCATATAGCAGTCTATATTAAGTTGATGGTCACTTACGTTTGAGCCCATCCTTTACTCCTCTCCCCTGCATGGTTTGGTGTATTGTCATACTTTACATCATTTTATGAATCCCTTGACTGATTTTTATAGATATACTTAATTTTACTGTTTTTGTACTTCCTATTTTTCTTACTCCTGCTTATGGTCTTTCTACTCGAAGAGTCCCCTTTAACATTTCTTGAAAGGCTGGTTATTGATAATGAATTCCTTTAACTTTTATTTTCTCTGGGAAACTCTTTATCTCTCCTATTCTGAATGATAACCTTGCTGGAAAGAGTATTCTTAGCTGCATTTTTTTTTTCCTTTTAGCACTTGGAGTATATCATGTCACTCCCTCCTGGCCTTCAAAGTTTCTGCGGTAAAAATCAGTCTATAGGGGCACCTGGGTGGCTTAGTTGGTTAAGCATCTCTCTTCAGCTCAGGTCATGATCTTGGGGTCCTGGGATCAAGCTCTGCATTGGGCTCTCTGCTCGGCGGGGAGCCTGCTTCTCCCTCTCCCTCTGGCTGCCATTCTGCCTACTTGTGCTCTCTCCCTCTCTGTGTCAAATAAATAAATAAAATAAAATAAAAATAAAAGAAAATCAGTTTATAGCCTTATGGAGTTTACCTTGTATGTAACTGTTTTGTTTTCTCATGCTGCTTTATAATTCTCTCTTTATCACTACTTTATGCCATTTCAGTTGCTATGGGTCTGGTGTGGACCCTCTTGATTTGATTTTGTTGGGGAATCTCTTTGTCTCATGGATATGGACTTCTGTTTTCTTTCCTAAATTTAGAAAGTTTTTAACTATTATTTCTTCAAATAAATTTTCTGCCCCCTTTTCTGTCTCTTTTTCTGGAATCCTTATAACATGAATGTTATTATACTTTGGGCTGTTGCTAAGTTCCCTAAGACTATTACATTTTTTATTATATTTTTTCCTTTCTCCTCTTCAGCTTGTTTGTTTTCCATTATTTTGTCCTCTAGGTCATTGGTCCAGTTTTTCTGTTTTCTCTGGTCTACTGTTTATTCCATCTAGTATATTTTTAATTTCATTTATTGAGTTCTTCATCTTTGATTCTTTTTTTTGTTGTTATGTTTTCTTTCTTTGTTAAGGGCCTTACTGATGCCCTCCACTCTTTTCTCAAATCCAATAAGTATATTTATGATCATTACTTTAAATTCTCTATCAGGCATATTACTTATCTCCATTTGGTGATGGAGATTGCTGTAATTTTGTCCTGTTCTTTCATTTGGAATATATTCCTCTGTCTCCTCCTTTTGTCTGACTCTGTCTGTTTCTATGTGTTGGGAAAGTATTATATCTGCTCTTGAAAGTAGCAGCTTCATAAGGAAGGGTCTTATCGCGCCCTTCAGCGTAATACTCCTTGTTCACCAGCACCTGGCACTTCTGTCTCCAGTGTGTGTTGCACGTGCCCTGCTGCTGTGGCTGAGCTGCTCTTGCCTTCAGTCCAGCGATCTGCAACGGCTCCTTTGCCTGTTGTGGGCAGGGTTTGGTCCCTGTGTTGTAGTGGGCCGGTCTGGGGCCTTCTTGGGCCCGAGTCAGACCAGTTTTCTGTCATATGGAGTAGCACTGAACGGCAGGGCACGCCCCCTTGTGTTTCCCCCCGAGAAGCTTTCTTTGTTGGGTGCGCCCTGTACTCGGATCGTCGTGTGTCCCCAACCCACTGCTTCAGCCTCTTCCCCTCTTCCTGGGCCCTGAGTCACTTTGGAGGGGTCCTGGTCCCTGTCGGGGCTGCTTGCCCATGGCCAGGCTTGTGGCACTGGTTTGAACGGGCTCTGGTCAAGTGCATATTGGAGGTAGGTCTGAAGGAGGATGCGGGAGTGGGGTACCCGGTGTTAGTGAAGTGTGTGTAGGTCCGCTGTGGGAGCTGACCCGGAGCTGAGGCCTGGCGGGAAGGGGCAGGTCTTCCGGAGAATAGGAGGGTGGGGCAGTAGTGTTAGCGGGTTAGGTAGTGAGTATTGACACTTTGTTGGTTCCCACAGGTGTTCATGTGTCTAGGCTGGGGGGTGGGGAAAGGAACGGCCGCCACCGGCTCTTCTGTTCCTGTGGGGTCTCCCAAAGCTCCTTGCCCCTCTGTCACAGGCTCTCAGGTTAGTAAAGAAACACCCTCCCATATGCCCCAGGCCTTTTTTCCAAACTGCTGCTTCTGTGCTGTATCTCGCTGGAGCTGTTTGCCGTGCTGTCGCTCTAAGCGCAGGGACTCCGTCTTCTTTCACCCTGCTGCCTCTCCCGTTCTTGAGCCTGTTTATTTTTAAAGTGCAAGGGGTTAAAGCCTGGCGATTGCAAGAACTCATGAAATTATGCCCCTCTGGTTTTCAGAGCCAAATGTTACGGGGAACCTCCATGCCTGGGGGGGCCGGTGTGAGGGTCTGTTTCTTTCCCTTGTACGCGCCAATGGCATTGCTCCTCCCGCAGAGAAGTCCCGCAGGTTCATTTACCTCCTCGCCACACCTCCACCCTTCCTGCCCCCTTTGAGGTGGCTTCTTTACATTTAGCTGTAGAGAGTCTGTTCTGCTTGTGTTCCGGTCATTTTCTCAGTTATGTACAATGAGTTTTACCTTGTTGTATTCATGGAAGGAGGTGAGCGGAGGGTCCTTCTACTCCACCATCTTCCTCAGAAGTCAAGTTGAATGTAGAATTTTAAAATCAGTTTCACTCTGCTGACTTCTCACATTCCACATTTCCAGAAATAAATATAATGTCAACCAGACTTCAATTACTTCGCGTTCTGGCAAATTTTGCAGTGTATTTTTTTTCTATTCTCTTTATTAATATTTAAAGTGTCACTATGAAACTCCTGGTGTGTATTTATAAAAATAATCATGCCTCCTCTTTTCTCATGTTTACATATTTTATTGCCTTAAACATTTAAAAATACGTCTTGAGACAATCTTCAGATTGATCTTGTCTATTTCCTTTGGTGTAAATTCTCCCATTTGCTGTGTCATTCACAATGCTTAACCTTCTAAGCATTTTTTATGAGTATAGTTTGCAAGCTCACATTCCACGCATTTCTCCCGCATTTGCTTTCATAGAAAATCATAGTCTGTTTCATAGCTCTGGGCCAGGGTGCATTTTATGCTCAGGGAATGCTTCTGCATGCATGATACATCTCCTGCCCTGCACGTGCTGGTGACGTGACACCACCCTTCACATATGCAGGACGATCCTGGACACCATGGCCATTGGAAATGGCTTAGTTCTCTAGTAACCTTGGGAAATGGGCAAAGCTTTCCGAGTCTCTGTTCATGGCAGAGTGTGGGTCTGTAGCCATGGGTGTGTGAGAGGTTCTGGCCACTCTCCCTGTACTTTCTGCTGGGATCTATGCCCAGCTCTCCAGTGCCAAGTGACTTTAGTCTCTGACAATACCAAATATTCTCTTTGGCTACTATCTGGTAGGGAACTGCTTCCTTTCTCACTTTCATTAGCAGCTGTGTTGTTAATTTTGAAAATGTAAAAATTATTTCCATTGGGACTGAGTGCAGGTTTTAGAAAGTGTTTAGCTTCATAAATATTAGATCTTAGCCTAGAGGAAGCTGAGACTCTTCCCAGTCAATCTTATGCTAGGGCCACTAAGGTTTACTATGAAAAAGAGGCAGAAAGAGGGGCTTTTATGCCTGAACACTTGGAGAAGTTTGGGAAGGCCAAAGGCAGGAAGAAATTACGGAAAGGGGATGGAGACTGAGCACCGCGAGTTGTAGTGGTACCGCCACACAGTCGGTTCCATTATGTCTGCATCCCCGGAACTGCCAGAGCCTCCAACCAGAATGGGAACTCCCCTGTGGAAGGGACTTGGGTACCTTATTGCTGTGTCACCCCCCAGAGTCAACTCAAATCCTGCGGCCTACGGGGAGCTCTTCGAGATCCACCTTCCATCTTGTGAACCGAGCTTTCTGTAGGCCGCGCGTTACAGTCTCACCTGCCAGATGGTCAGGTTTTCTAAACGCGGCCGGGACTAGCAGAGAGCTCACCCGGCAGACACCCCAGCCTGGTGTCCTGGAACCAAGAGGTTCCTCCCATGACGAAGCGTTCAGTTTGCTTATACTTAATACTCACTTCCTGTTTAGCCCGTGAGACCACTGGACATCTGGTGTGTGGGGAAGGAGAAGATCTTCTCCTTATACTTTGGGGCCAAAGGTCATCCTGTTTTGAGAAAGAGTGATGACTTCACCCCTGCTACCTTATCACTACCGTCTGCCCCCCCCCCCCACCTCTAACTCACATTGGCTTTGTTCCTACAAGTCTTCATCGTACATTCAGGTGAGGACCCAGCTGCTCTCTAACAAGCCCTATTCCTTTTTTCCAGAGATGCAGTTTGCAGAATTCGTTTGTTCAGGGTGCAGTTTCCTTGACTTGGCCAAGTTTCACTTTCTGGTCACTGTTTTGGTACCAATGCTTTATTGACTCCACAGGGTTGGTGACAAACCCACCATCACACTCGACTTCTCTCCAGGCCTTGGCCCTGGTCTCTGGTATCCCGATTCACCACTTGGCTTTGGCCTTCTGAACTTCAAACCAAATGATTCCACTCAAGCTAAGAGTGGGGTTTGAACGTGTCTTTTATCTTTTAGAAAAATGACCTTTTGGAGGAAAATGAAGGGAGGAGATTAAGGTAGATACTATTTTTTGACTTCTTATTATGTACCTAATTCTGCACTTGGTAATTTAGATGCATTGTCCTCATCCTTCCAACCAGTACTGGAGTTAGATGTTATTAACCTTCAAAAAGATAACAAACACACTCCAATGTATTTGATTTCCTAACAAGTTGAAATGATTGAGGTCTCATAACTTAATAAAGACATCATTATTTATGAACCAGTTTATTAATCAAGAAGCACTTGTGTCTACCCAGCAACTGATGACCTTTGTAAAGAAATAAAATAAAATGGGGAAAAAAAAAAGGAAATTTCTCCAGGTATTCAAGGACATACACAACAGTTTGTCTTAAACTGATAATTAAATAATGATGTCTTATGTTTGATATATCATTTGGCATCTTTTTAAAGGTAAATCTTGAGTTCAAAATTCTAGATAAAAAGAAACAAAAAATGGTGGTACACAACACAATATATAGGATACGTTTGTGTGAGACCGGACTTAGATCTCTCTCCATCTTCTACATTCCCGGAACTCCTCACTATCTATTTTCTTAAGATGGCTTAGGAGATGGATGGGTTACCTCCTGTTGAAGTTTTAGAGCGTGTTAGAATATGCGAAGAGACGTAACGGGCAACAGTGAAGTCACTGCCTGTTTCCGTGTGCTCTTCCAGGTTTTTAATTAAGAACACACAAATCCTATGTGTGGAGACAATCAGTGCATGTACCTGGACTAAATTTATGCTAGTAGCCAAGACTTGCTTTCCGCATAGATAAAAATTATTCACAAACCATCATACGTGTATAAAGAGAAGTGAGCACTCAGCCAGCAGATGAGCGGGACCCATGTGCAAGTCCTGAGTAGCAACATCTGCTCACACACTTGTCGTCATGAGAGGGGAGCCCTCTCCCCTTCATTTATTTTCCTGGCACCTGACGGGGGTGGAGTTGCTGACCATATTCCATCACTCTTACTCAAGCAGAACACCCGTTGTGAATCCACAGAAAACGCTGTAAACATTGCAAAGGGAACGATCGGGTCAATGCAATTTAGAGGATGAATTAAGTCGTTTTGCAATTGAGTGTGGACACGCCGGGTCACCTCTTCGGTGGGTAGCTTTTTAAGTTGTGGTCAGGTAGAAAAAGGCTTCTTAAAAAAACCATTTTATTCATTAGAAACTTGAGAGCTTTTTCTTCTGTGCCTTATAGATCACATTGTCCCAGAATGGGGTGGGAGACGGTTGCCATGTGCTTATTTGAGTGAACTGCACGAACTCCAACATTTTTCTATCTGTTTCCTAGATATCGGTTTTGTATCCTGAGCCTCGTCTAAACTATGTTAAATGGAGTCATTAGGCTATTTAAAGGTTTTATGTTCTTGAACTCAAACTGACTCACATGTTTACTAGGGGCTCCTGACTTGGGGATACTTGCCTGGGTGTTTCTCTTTTCTGTCCTCTTGCCGTTCTTACATTTTTTATCTCTGTATAAATTTGTGATTTAAAAGTTTTTGCTTAAGGAATGACAATTTCTAAGAGATAGCCTCCAAAATAGCCAGTCCTGTTTGTCAGGGTTCATTGTCTACTCGTCATATTCTTCTAATGGGTCATTGTTCGCTTTCCAATGATGTTTCATTACGCATCAGTGAATCTGCCCAAGGCTGTCCTGAATTAAATGTTTCCAAGGGAGAACATCTATATGTCTAGGTTTATGTGCATGAACTTTACATATTCCTTTTCCAAAGTCATAGGGCATATAATTAAATCTTTTTTAAATCTTAAAGTAGTGTTCTGATTATTGTCCATATATAAATTTCTCCTATCACTTCTCTCCCATTTTATGACAGTTCTATACACTGGCTCGCAGACTCACAACTAATTTCTCACTGATGTTGGTATTTTTTTTCTGAATTTAAATTTACCAATAGTAATTCATAATTATATTTAATTACAGTAACTACTTTTCTCTTTTCTTAAGTACCCAGAGTCTGCAGTGCCTGTGTGGATGCAGAAGTAAACAAGTTCAGCCCATCTCCCCACGGTGTGACCTTTGGTGCCACTGACCTAACTCTTAAAGGGAGTCAAGTTTCTTATCTGTGGTCCATGGATGTGGTCCAGAGGATATTCTGTGAATGCCCTAAGATTCACTGCAAATGTTTCCTATGTGAGAGTGTATATGGATTTTCATTTAAATTTTACCAAAAGAAGTTGTGCGGTATAGTGGACTGGTGCAGTATAGTGGGTTCTGCAGTAGGACTGCCTGAATTTGTCCACCAGCTCACTATATGGCTTTGTGACTTTGAATAGGTTACTAACCCTCTCTCTGCTTTAATATTCTCAAAATTGCAGAAATAATCTTATAGGACTCCTGTGAGGACGGAATGTGAGGATTTTGCGGGCAGCTACAGCCCGTACCGCTGCGGCAGGTACTTACTGAAGATCACTAATTACCGCTGTGTTCTCAAAAGAATTAGTAACCACCAAAGTGTTGAAGAGTCACTGATTTAAGGCATGTCTAGAATTACACTTTAAAGAAGAATACGAGTTCCTGAGTGGGGAAGTCACACTCACAACCCAATTCTCATAGGAATATCCATTAGCAGAACCTAGAGATGCGTATTCACCATGAGGCTCAAAGGCCTGGGAACTGCTCTGAAACTGTGGGAGGCCCGTCTGTGGTGCTCTTCAACGGCAGAGAAAGCCTCTGCCTGGTCCTGGGTCAGGCCCCGGATGAAACAGTCTCTGTCAGCTCCTGACTCCTGTGCCGTCTGAGCTTGCTTTGAAGCCCCGAAATAAACACACGTGGTGATAGCTTAAAACTGCAAGTCTACGTTTGTGGATGCTTTCTCAGCGTTTTTTTTTTTTTTTGTTGTTGTTGTTGTTTTGTTTTGTTTTTGTTAGCACGCAGAAGTCAAAAGTTACAAAAACAACGAGATTCTGCATCTTTTAATGAAAGATAAAACAACAATATAAACATACACAAATTTACAGAGAAGGGATCAACTTTAATACATTTGGAGTAAAAGGTGTTTCTTATTTAAATATGGTATAAAAATAAATGCAAGAAACATTAACCGAGAATGTACAGACAAGGACAGGAGCTTATTTCTGACTGTGAACACATTGGTGAAATGAAACTTTCTTTGCTAATTTATTGTTTAATAAATGTGAAGCCATATGTATACTTATTGATATATGTTTTTTCTTTTACAATTCTTCCAGTTTTTGACTGAGTGAATTTTCGGTGAACTGTGTGTCTAGCAGAAGCTTTAAGAGAAAGAAAGGGGGGAAAAAAGGTTTACTTCACTTGAACTTGTTAAAAAGGAAAAGACACAGATCCAGCGTAGTACAAGGAGAAAGTAAGCAGACAACATTTTGAAATGGAGGCATCGAGATGGCAGAGTCACTTGAAATGGCAATGCCTTAATGTACACAAAGAGAGAACAATTCAGGTCCTTTGCTCATGCAACATCTTGGTCTAATGTCCTCTGCTCCAGGTAATAACAAAGAGCTACAAAGTATATGCAGTGACTCCAGTCTCTTCCATGCTACAAGGTGATCCTTTTAGTAAGACTGAACGAGGCTTGTTAACCTCTTTGACGTGAGAGATTTCCCCTGAGAAAAAAATATAAAACACAGGAAAAAAAAAAAAACCAGTATGATCACTGAAAACCTATGAGTAGCACTTATTTAATGCAGCTGATTTTTGTGCACGGGTCAAGACAGAACCCTTTAGGTACATCTTAGCTCAAATTTCCTCCCTCCACCAACACATCAAACAAAATGATCTGCCCCTCCTCCCACCCCCCACCCCTCTACCCACTTCCTCCCCACTGCAAACAGACTGATGGGTTCACAGCACAGATTAGCAAATAATAAAACATGTCCATAAACGTTTCATCAAGGCTTAGCAATGATGCAACACCTAGATTTGCAACTGGTTATAAACATGTTAAACCTTAGTAAACTGCTCTGAAAGGTAGCAATGTGAATGCATTCTCGTTCAATTGCTGGAGTTATTTATCATGTTTTAAAATATCTACATTATGCAGAGGATATGATTTAATTAAAATTCATTATTAAAGGTGTAATTGGTAGAAACTCAACATTGAGTCTGTCCCCCGTCCTATATGGTAGTGGAGAAAAAGATGCCAATTGTACATCTACAGATAGTCTTTTGGCTCCCTACTTCAAACCAGACATCTCCCTATCTTTTTCCACCTTATTTCCTCCAACCCCAACCCCATAAACATCCCATATATTCTGATTCCATATATTGTGTTAATACCTAGAGTACATAACTCACTTCTGAAATCTCGAAAGCCAACACTGTCCCTGTTAATACTAGTGCTCTAGAGAGAGTTTCAAATTTCTGATCAGAGCTGCAGATTGTCACCTGGTGGTTTCTGTTTCATCTCTCATTTTATATGTTCTAGCAATAAAAATAAGATGGTCCACTTACTTGAGTGGAATTTGTCTTTTTCAGAGTATAAAATAATAAGGTAAAGTCAAAAGATTTTTTGAGAAATATACTTTAGTAAGGAATTACTCATAACGGTAGTCTTGATTTGCTACCTAATGTGGATCAGAGTTTGATAAAAGGCAGTGCGGTGCTGGGAGAGAAATTATCACTCATGGTCATATTTTGCGAAAAGAGCAGTATGTTTAAGAAATGACCAATAATTTAAAAATCAA
Source organism: Martes martes (assembly GCF_963455335.1). Taxonomy (NCBI): domain Eukaryota; kingdom Metazoa; phylum Chordata; class Mammalia; order Carnivora; family Mustelidae; genus Martes; species Martes martes. The sequence goes on along the minus strand of NC_137903.1, from coordinate 62,807,202 downwards.
GCTTTCTTTACACACTTTATAGTGGCTGACAAGGGCCTTGTGGCTGACAAGGAGCACAGCAATGGAAAATCAAGCACCATCTTCCTTTAATTGGGGAAAAGGGTTCAAAACTTAACATCTAGCAACTAAGAGTAGAAGATGCCTTCCCACCGGCTATGCTTTAGTCACTTTTGGGAAGGAAAAAAAGAAAAGAAAAAGCAGTTCGTTACGAGACACCCGACTTTCCGTTGTCTGTGGGCCTTAGGAACGAGGTGTGTTTCGCTCCTTCCTGTCGCCCCTTCTGTGCCTGTTTGGGCATCCATGACATGGGGATAATCACAGAACCTAGTGAAAAGCTTTTTCTGAAGAATAAGGAAACTAAATTGCTTAGAACTGTTCCTGGAACATTCTATGTACTAAGTTTATGATGGCTCTCGTTATATAGTTCCATTACTATTTTTATTGTTAAATGCTTTCTCATTAGGACACTGACACCCAAAGTCTATTCTGAGTCTAAAAGGGCATAAAGTTGCTAATGACTTGGAATCTAAAATTATACTGCTTTTCCATCCCAAACCTGGGCCATAGATTGCTTAAATAATGTTGGAATCTAAAAGCTACCTTTCTGTACTTGAAGAGCACACGATCGCCTACATTTACTCCTGTATTCCTTTCTTGTGCTATTAATATGTGTGTACGTGAGTTTATATATATTTGTTCTGAGGCTGAATAATGTATTTTTAAAATGGGCTGTTTCTAATGCCATATGTGGGATGGAGACAATGCCATATTGCTTGAGGCATAAGAGTGAATGCTTATATGGCAGAGGAGGGAAAGATGCTAATGTAAATTGTTACTTTTGAAACTATAGATTAGTGTGATTTATTAAAAACTACTGGGAAGAATGAAATCATCACATTGGAATAGAAAGTCGTTTGAAACTCTCTATATAATCATTTTTTATTTGGACTGTGAAAATTACTGTCATCTTTGTAAATTTAACAAATGTATTAATATGGCTCTCTTTCTACAGACTTTTGAAACATCCTTGAAGCTATTAGTACTTGGCCTGGTAGCAGTTTCATTAAAAAGGAGGTGAGGCACAATGTTAGCTTGACAGGCTGTTGTCCTAGGAGATAATTAAAAAAATACTCATTCATAGAAAACAGTAGAAGAACACAGTCAATCTGGGGATTTGTGATAATAGGAAAACAGATGAACGGAAATGGGAAACAGTCACACAATGAAACACGTGGTGTGATATGGTCTTACCAAATATGTAATAAGGATATTTGTTATGTGTATTGAGGCAAATTTGGGTACAACTAACAGTTTTAAAAAAAAAGGGGGTTCCAAACCCCAGTCTGGGATCAAAGTAAATAGCCCGGGTGCCCAGAGAGTCACGTGAATTTGAAGATCTAGATGACTAGGATCATCTGTAAAGCCTCGGAAAATCCTGCCTTATTCACAAACTGGAAGAAAACAGGCGCTATTCTAGTGCACAAGGAAATATGGTTGCTCACTCTGTTGGAAAATCTTAAAAAGAACATTGATCTTTTCTCATAGGTAGGAAAGGATGTATTCACACATCTCCTCTTCTCTAAATCCTTTTCAGTGCAGTTCCTCAGAGGCTGTATTAAATCTGGCAATCAACTTTTCATCATTTTCCCAAGTTGATGAATCTGAGAAATTTTTATAGTTAAGTTTTAAAATCTTAATTCTGGAAACCTGCTTACAACTGAATTCTGTACAAACAATATTTATTTTTAGCCAAATCCCAATACATGTGTTATGTCATTTATACGCTTTATTGTCAGATTCTAAAGAAAAAGGACTGCACTGGAGACAGCAGTCCATAGAGAAGGACAAAGACAGGAACTCAAAACGAAACAAAAGTTCAGTAGCCTATGAGATTCTGTAACAGTTAATGGGCAAAAAGCTAAAAAAAATAAGCACATAATCCATTTCAGGACAAAAATACAGCTCGGATTTTGCTGGTGTCTCAGTGAATACAGAGAGCACCTACCTAATCTACAATATAGTTGTCACATGAAATCATAGAAACGAGAGAGTTTTCCGGTCCCTCCAGTAACACCTCACCTCTCACACGCTCCAGAGATGATGCTGTTATAGTGAGGAAAATATCCGCCTCCTCTCCCCACCACAAGGTCAGAATGAGCCTCCTTAGTGTTTGTTCTTAGCTCTTCTGAGGTAACTACCAATAGTTAAAAATGTTACCTGATTTTTTAAATATTTTCTTGTTCTTAAAGTAGTAACAGAAGTTGACAGTAGGAACTGTGAGTTGGTAGAAATGGACCTGAAAGCCAGACTCGTAGCTCCAGTCCGAGAGCCTGGGCACTAGGGAGACGGAGGCCAGTCTCCACCTTCCGTTCTGGAAGACACTGATCCATGAAGAGAGAAGCCACACTTGCTTGGGTGACCAAGCCACTTGTGTTATCACTGTTGTAAAAACACAGCCGTGTTTCCTGACCAACAGGACACCAAACAGACTGAGAAATGAAGGGATAGGCTGTTTAGAAGATCGCCATGGAAGAGCTTAAGGAGAAAAGGGGGGGATGATCAGCTTCTTCTGGATTAAAAAAAAAAAAAGGGAACCTTTTGACTCTTGCTTTCTCTTCAACTCCAACTTGTATGTTTCCTGCCATTGCCCCATTGTCTCTGTTATGTGTTGCTGTAGACTCAGAAGTATGTTCTAGAATGTCTTGTAGGCTCCGGAGGCCATAGTGAGGGACTGAGAAGAAGACAGTGCAAGTCTTGCCATCTGAGCGTCTGTTGGTACAGGGGACCCAGCTGTCTGACCAGAGGCCCAGCCCCACTGCTACGTGGTAAGAAGCTGACGGCTTGGAGATAATGTGCTACTGTTGGACTAGAGACCGGGTATGCAATTAGAGACAACGGACTTAAGGATACTGTCTGTTCTTTGAGGCTCATGTTGAAAAATGCCCCGTTTCACTTACAAATACCATTGCCTTTGCCTGGATTCCAAAATCCTTCATAATCTGGCTTTCCTGGCCTTTCAAACTGCCGTTCATCACCCCACAAAATGGCTCTTTGACTGGCCTTTGCACCTGATAGTCTATCAGCTTGGGTCCCCTCCCCATGGTGGTAGATACCTGTTCAGATTCTACCCACTTTTCAGAGATGACCTTCTTATCCAAGTTCTTTCTAGAGCCTTCTCACTGCCCCCTAAACTCCTCTGGGAACTCCCTCTCTGGACTGTCTTGCCCACAGACTCAGAACTAGCACATTGACAAGCCGTCTGACTCACCTAATCAGCTGGCTTGGCGAAACAGTCAAAAGTTGTTAAACAACATTAACATTACACAATCCCCCAGAACATACTCCATTCCTTGCATGAGTTGAGTTCCTGGGCTGATACTGTATTTTTAAAAACAAGCTTCTAGAAACTAAGGTAATGAGACTCAAATGTCTTGGGTTAGCTTTTAACTTAATGGAGGAGAGACATAGTGGAGTGAGATATGGGGAACACTGGGCACACCCTAAATACTGACTGACAGAACCTGGGCCTGTTAACTCCTATACTGGAAAGCTCTTCCCTGCTTGAAATGATGCCAATTCTCCTGGGCAAACCTGCAGGTGAGTTTACTGAACATTGAAGAATTCTAACAAAATATGGAGAGTGTCCGTTCCTACACAGTTAAAGATAAGCTCAAATCGTTGAGAAGAAGGAAGGAGGAAAAGAAGAAAGAAAGGACTCTATAGCCAGTGTGGGAGCTGGTATATATAATGTGGAGGACTTAAAAAAACCTCTATTATTATGTACTAAAAAGAGAGGGTTTATGAACATATTTACATTTACGTATCTATTACTAGCTTCCTCTTTGGATTGAGAAAGAATAATTAAAGCCAAATACTTTATTTCCTCAGTTTAAAATATTTTCCTAAAATAGTGTATATCCATTAGAAAAATGAGGAAAACATAGAAAAATATAAATGTTACTTGAATATAGTTAATGTAAATGTTACTTGAATATAGTTATTTACATACTAATATCTCGTCATTCCTTTTTATAAAATTGTTTTTTTTTTTACAAAACAAATTATACTGTGCATAGTATTGGTTTATTTTGAGTAACACACATATTAAAGTGATTATATTTTGATTAATCAAGTTATATGTTTTTTTCTAAAATAATGTTTTGTTCAAGTTCACTGCATTAGTGGGTAAGGAGATCAATTTAGATGCTACCAACACTATGAAAAAAACTAAATATTATAGAATAGCTTGGAATGTATCAAAGTGCATCACACATAATAAGGGAATGTACTGTTTCTGAAATGCTAGTTACACATATAAACATACACAGTTTATATAGTAATACAATATATATACACACACAAACACACACATATGCGTTACTACGTCAGATGTGGTTGGCAATAAAAAAAAGATGTAAACCACTGCTCAAAAATCTAATTTTTAATAGCTGCATAAAACTCCATCAGGTAGATCTACCTTAATGTATTTAAGAAACTGTAATAATGTGTAATTGTTGGATGTTAAGGTTGTGTTTTATATTTGGCAGTTACATGAGGCAGTGGATATTCTTGTATACATGTAGGTTTTCTTAGTAATTCAACTGCTAATAATTTAATCCTGATTGAAAATGTAAGAAGAATTATGAAACTTTTGACACATTCTGTAAAGTTTTGTTCAAAAATACTGTTTAGCAATTCATATTCCTGTTAACAGTGTAGGAGGTCACTGATTTCCTTACCCCTTTTCTCACACTAGGTATTATATTAAAACTAACCTATTTGGAGGGAAAGTTAATTTGTGGCTTTTTAAATTACACTTGGCTATTAAAGAAGATAGATTTTCTGTTAATTCTCTCATGTATTTATTGACTATTTGTATCCTTTTAAAACTGTTCAAATGCTTTATTTTTCTAAAGGTATATTGTTCTTCTAATTCTTCTACATTGTTCTTCCGCATGTAAACTAGGTTAGATCTTTGTCATGTACATGCTCATGGGTGTACCAGACTGAGGACAGGGGCTGCTGTAGCAAAGGTTTAGGGAGTGAGACGTGTAGTGGTCTTTCATGGTACCTCTGTGGCTGAGACAGAGAAGGGTGAAGTTCATAACTAAACAGACTGTCTTCAAGATGTGCTAGTTATTGGAGTAGTAGAAATCTGTCTTTCTCTCTGTTTTTGTTTTGGAGATTTTATTTGAGAGAGCAAGTGAGCGAGCGAGAGCGCACAAGCAGTGGGGCGAGGGAGAGAAGCAGGCTCCCTACTGAGCTGGGCACGGGGCTCCATCCCAGGACCCTGGGGTCATAACCTGAGCCAAAGGCAGCCGCTTAACTGAGTGACCCAGGTGCCTTTCCAAACCATTCTTAAGTGTGTGCAGAGGCTTAACAGACTGAGCTATGCAGGCGCCCCTTCCTCTCTGTTCTTTATGGCATTTTAATCAGTTATTCTCACCATTAAACTGATGTAGTTCTGATAAGATATATGTATAATGAAAATTTGTTAATCGTGGTTAAAAGGTTGGATAACAAAGAAATGCTCTAAAAACTTACGTAAAGTTATAACTCACGAGATAGAGTTTACTGAAAAGAAGGCTAAAGAACCAAACTTAGATTAAAATAAGCCAAAATTCTAGCAGCAAAAGACAAGATTGAGATCTCATCTGAAGTCATGAAAAAAAGGGTTTTTTTTGCACTTTAAGCCCCAAATTACTGTATTTAAAAATTTTTTAAATTCCAGTATAATTCAGTGTTATATTAATCTCAGGTGTACAATAGAATGATTCAATAATTCTATACATTACTCAGAGCTCATCATGACTAAGAAGATCCTTAATCCCCTTCACCTACATCACCCATCCCCCCATCCATCTCCCCTCTCCCAACCACCAGTTTATTGTCTATATTTAAGAGTCTGGGGTGTTTTTTTTTTTTTTTGTCTCTTCTTTTTTTTTCCCCTTCTAATAAGGGGAGCATTTATGTGTCCAGGTTCTATTAAGCAAGGAAATACAACCATGATGTAGTTCCTTCCTTCAAAGGGTTTATAGTTTAATTTTTTTTCATCTTTGAAATTTAAATTAATTAACATATAATGTATTATTTGTTTCAGAGGGAGAGTACGGTGATTCATGAGTCTTGTATAATACCCAGCGCTCATCACGTCCCATGCCCTCCTGTGTCCATCACCCAGTTACCCCATCAAACTTGACACCGTTGCTGAGAGCTGGGGTGGGGGAACTCGTGCAGTTTTCAGGCTGGTCTGTAAAAGTTACATGACATGTTCTTTCTTCCTATTTCCATGCCTAGTCTCTGCTGGGAGGGTTACATCTTGAGTATTGTGTTCAGTTATGTTCTGGAGGACTGCTGACAAGACTGGAGCAGATGGAGGAGGTAAGCAACTAAGATGATGGGAGAACAGGGGATTATTAAATACACTTTCCTGATGCAGGTCTCACGCAGCTCTCATTTGGTAGCCATTTTTAAGGCATCTTCACTTTATTGCATCTTTTTTTTTTTTTTTTTTTTTCTTAACAGGGGAAAGCATGAATGCAGTCGCCCACTACCACAAATTATGCAGTTGAGTTTCCCACATTTGGGGAAATCGCAGGGGTCAGCACATCTGCAATGCAATGGACAATGGATAAGCCTCGGCCTGGGAAAACCACCTTCATGATCATGGTATCTCCCCTTCCAGGTAATTAAGCTTAGTGTTCATAGAAATGTCTTTTTTCTTTTCATACTCAAATTTCAGCAGCTAATATATTTAAATAAATTTTGTAATTAATATCAGTTCAGTTATGATAAACTGAACATGGGAACAAACACAGTTGACCCTTAACCATGTAATTCACCTGGTGGTTGCAAAACGATGTGGGTACAACTGGAGAGTAGCCTCTGAGCTGTGACATTCGATGTGCCCTTGGCCTCTATCAGTGGGGAGGGGAGAGCATCATTTAGTCTAGGGCAGTGGTTTCAGAGTGTGGTCTCAAAGCCAGTAGGAACAGTATCACTTAAGAATTAGTTAAAAATGAAAATTCTTGGATCCCACCAGAAAACTACTATTCAAACCTCATGAGTGTGAGGTCTAGAAATCTGTCTTACCAGGTGTTCCTGCTGCAGACAAATGTGAGAACCACCGATCTCTGATAAGGAGAGGTCAGGTAGGAATACTTCTACCTAGATCACAGTTCTTTTTTTTTTTTTTAAGATTTTTATTTAATTATTTTGACAGGCAGAGATCACAAGTAGGCAGAGAGGCAGGCAGAGAGAGAGAGGGAGAAGCAGGCTCCCCGCTGAGCAGAGAGCCCGACATGGGGCTCGATCCCAGAACCCTGGGATCACGACCTGAGCCGAAGGCAGAGGCCTTAACCCACTGAGCCACCCAGGTGCCCCTACCTAGATCACAGTTCTTAAACATTATTGTTCTGATGTGTTTGTAACAAATGCAAATGGAGGGGAGCAAAAGAACAGAGAGGGGGAGAAAAAATGACTGACTCAGTTTATTTGGGATGGACTCATGGAGTCTGTGTTTTCTAAGTCCCTGGTGATTTTGAGATACGGGGTATGGGGAGTTGAACCACACAGAAAAATAGTGAATTAGAGATTTTAACTAAAAGAAGTAAAAAGAACACTTGAGAAGAGTGGATGTAATCACATCTTCAAGTAATTCAATAGCTGTCTAGATCTAGATCAGTGTTTTATTCTGTCTGGTTCTGGAGATAGAACTAGGGTCAGTATATGGAAGTTACAGAAAAGTTGATTATGCTGAAAATAAGAAATGAATTTCTACCACAGTGAAGTGGAGACAAACCTTAGAATATTCAGAATGGTCATTTTCTTGGTTGTGTTTCTACTAATGAAGTTGCGTTACAGTGAGACCTCCATGGACTTAGTGAGGTCCTTGATTTACATAAATGTCCCTCATAATGAAGCCGGTCATCTTCTTCATAGAAACCTCCATCATGGTAGGATTATGAACTAAGAGACGGGACGTTTTGATTTTATATCTGTACAGCTTAGAATTTACCTCAAGGAGAACTTTGTGCATATTTTTTCTGGTTGAGTTCTGTAGGCTTTGTGGCTTGAGATTATAGATATGTTCATAGAGATCCGTGTTAAAAAATTCCTAGAGCATCTTAGGTAAATATAAACTGGTCACTGGATTTCCCCACCATAGATCTTACCAGTAAACACTCAAGGATGAACCATTTTCTCCTCTTTCTTCTCGTACGGACCTGAAACTCCTCTCATTTATCATTTTGTCGTTGGCAAATATGGCTGTTCATCTTGTTTTACTGAAACTATTTGTGGTGAAAGCTTAGAAAGCAATTTCAGGTTCCCCGCAGCACGATGTAGATTGATTGGTGTGAAATGTAGCCTATTTCACTTGGACAACATAACTTTATTTTCCCCTAGTAGCATCATTAGTTCCTAAACTGCCACTCAACTTCTGTAAGCTGTGGACTGTAGAGTAGTTTGGTCCGGGAGCGTCCAGTGCAACCCCGGAGGTTTCTCAGGAATGTTTTGAGGCTGCTGAGTAGAGAGACCCCGGTGGGAAACTTCCCTGTTGGTAGTATGCCAGGGACAGAAGTTTAATAGCATTTCCCGAAGTACTGTTTTAATGTACTGGAGGCCTTGGGTTTGCGCCAGTGGTTATAAGGTGCCAGCTTCCTGGGTAGCTGGAAACCACCTTGGAGGTGCTATGTAACAAGTTTATAACCCAGTACTACTTATGTATCCAAGCACTATTGGATTCTTTTATTCAACCACAACAATACAGTTATTAAACGCCTTCTACGGGCCAGATACTTTGCTCCTTATCTTAGAATACATACATAATAGCCATAGCCATTCTGACATAGCCACGACTATTAGGAAGATTACAGTTCATAACAGATATTAACAGAAGTAACTCCTTTTGGGACGCCATTAACATGTGCACCTCGGGGCACCTGGGTGGCTCAGTGGGTTGAGCCTCTGCCTTCGGCTCAGGTCATGATCTCAGAGTCCTGGGATCGAGCCCCGTATCAGGCTCTCTGCTCAGCTGCTCAGAGGGGATCCTGCTTCTCCCTCTCTCTCTGCCTGCCTCTCTGCCTACTTGTGATCTCTGTCTGCCAAATAAATAAATAAAATCTTAAAAAAAAACAAAAAAAACAATCGTGCACCTAAATTGGCTCATTCTCAGGAGAGTTAACTATTCAATGAACAGAACTAACTCCCCACAAGCTTCCCACCAGCTTACTCCATGTACATCACGCAGGTTCTCTTAAAGGAGCGCAGAGCAGGCAGGGGAAAGTTAAGGCCCAAGCAGGAGACCTGGTTACTGGATCGCTGGGGCGACAAATTCTGAAGGAGGGTGGACAAAGGTAGAACCGGAAAGAGTTCTGAGGACCTGACAAATGCAAGTGGCATTCGTTGCGGGCAAGGACCTCCATGAGGCCTCCAGGTGGAGGAGCACAGCACAAAAGAAGGTAATCAAGGAGCCGCCTTGCAGCCTGGATCCACAAACTGAGCCATGTTCATCTCTGCAGAAGATACGGGTAGAGAGCGGGTTAGGAAAACCTAGAGGCAGGAGGACATGTCGGCAGGATCAGCAGCCGCTGTGTGAAGCCACACTTGATGGTAACAAGCACGTGGCTAGTAAAATAGAAGAAATACAGGTGGAAGAGTAGAACTTCTAGCACCAGTAAACCTACATCTATGCTAGGACATTTTTGGACCAAGTTTGCTGGAAGAGTTATTAGTAGAAAAATGAACTTCAAACTGTCACAATTAGAAATTAGAGGAGTTATAGGGCAACTGGGTAGCTCAGGTGGTTAAGCATCTAACTTTGGCTCAGGGCATGATCTCGAGGAAATGTCTCTTCATGTCTTCTGCCCATTTCTTAACTGGATTATTGATTTTTGGGGTATTGAGTCTGACAAGTTCTTTATAGATTTTTGATCCTACCCTATGACCCAGCAATTGCACTATGAAATATTTACCCAACGGATACAAAAATACTGATTCGAAGGGGAACATGCACCCTGATGTCTACAGCAGCATTATCAATAACAGCAAAATTAAGGAAAGAGCCCATATATTCAGAGACTGATGACTGGATAAAGATGATGGACTATTCCTCAGCCATCAAAAAGAATGGAGTCTTGCCATTTGCAATGACATGGATGGAGCTAGAGTGTGTTATGCTGAGTGAAACAAGTCAGACGAAGACAAAAACCATATGGTTTCATTCGTATGTGGAATTTAGCAAAACAGGTGAACATAGGGGAAGGCAAGAAAGAAGAGAAGGAAACAAACCGTAAGAGACTCTTTACTCTAGAGAACAAACTGACAGTTGGTGGAGGGGAGGTGGGTGGGGGATGGGCTAGACGGGTGTCGGGCATTAAGCATGGGTATTAAGGATGGGCACTGGCTGTTGTATATAAGTGATGAATCACTAAATTCTACTTCTAAAACCAATATTGCACTGTACATTAACTAGAATTTAAGTAAAATCTTGAAAAAAATTTGTATTAAAAAAATAATTAGATGTCACTGAAAACATTTTAAAAGAACTAAGTATTTTTATCTTTCACACTTTAACTCCAAGCAAGTTGTAGGATTTATATTTACAATTGTTCTTATCTATATGCATACTAACTAATTATAGAGTTAAATAAAGATTTCCTCCCAAACGATTGAAGTAACTTCAGAATCAACTCAGTGCTTTTGTTAAAATTCTCTCACAGAGTTTCCACAGCTCCTGGAAATCTGTGGCCATCTCCAGAACACAGCTTCCAAACGCAATGCACTAGCACACCAGGGCAGTGGAGACAGGACACCGAGATGGTCAGGATCATCTTTCCTGTTGATTCTTTTACAGGCTCTGCAGACACTGGGCTTCACTGAGAAAGAGTAAAATTTTTCCCCAAAAGAGGTTATATCGGGTGAGTTCCTGGGAGTTCAACATGAACACTCTCTATTTCTCATTTCTCCTTCTCTAGCCCAGAGCCAGGCTGATTTAATTTCCCCTTCACACAAACTAAGGAGAGGAGGTGAGTAGTACAGTTGGCATGTTGGTTTATGAATTTTGGTTGAAGGCGTGGATTCTCGATTCTCCTCCCGTTTTTCCTCTTACTTTCTGTCTGTTCTCCTTGGGGTTTTGTGTGGCAGACAGATGTCATGAGACCAGTGGTTGGAGAAATGGTGTCAGATTTGGTGATGGTGACAGAGGAAGAAAACAGCTGTTAGAATTAGTGCAGCACATGAACTTTGTCAAAGAGAATGACATCAACTTAATAACATTCAAAGCCATGAGACAACGTGGTAAACCTTGAAAGACCTTGCCCGTAAGGCCTTATCCAATGGCAAGGAAAACCAAGTAATAAAAAAGTAGATCACAGGAAATGAGATGTCTTGAGACAACAGGGCAAGGTGAAGATATCTTACGGCGTATGGGTTATTCTGCTCCCTCCAGTGTTGGGCATAATGAAGGGAAAATGAGTAGTCAATAGAATAATGGATTTAAAGTCAGAAAACTTTGTTTCCAGTCCTGATTCTGATTCTCAGCGGCTGGGTGATAGTGGTAGAGTGACCTCCCCTCCCTATTCTTTCAATTGCCCATTTTTGAAAGGCTGGTGACACCTGCTTAGCCATCTCCCAGCACCGTCATGTATGTAAAATAGCAACAAAACAAAACAAGCAGAAAGGAATGACTGTCTTTGGAACACGTAAAATGCCCTGCAACTGCTAACTGTTTATTAGAATTATTCTCTAAGGTGCTGGCAAGAGCTGATTAGTCTCAGTAACCGACAGAAGTTTCAGTGGAATTGGGAAGAACTGTCTAGCAAAAGTATTTTTGATTCTTGTGTGAAACGAAACAGCGATGCCATTTTTATAAGTCAGGTTATGAAAATAACTGTACTGGAACATGGACATAAACTTCTACAAGTACACACTAATTGGAAATGGACTCAGAGTCAGAGGTGGGAGGATTTATTCATCTTCTACCAATCGGAAGAATATTAAGGAACAAGGTGATCAATGGAGAAAGAAGGAATTTGGGAACAAAATAAATTTTGGGTCAGTGTCAGCTCCTTTAATAGCTCTGTGATTCTGGGCAAAATATGCACCTTCTCTGACTCTCATCTTCTCACCTATAAAATGCGGATAATAGTAGGAGTGTAAAAATAGTAACTTGCGGGGTCGGATGATATTGACACAAAGTCCCTAGTGTAGAGCCAAGGAATAGGAGCGCTTGTCATCTCACTTTGCCCGGTTCCTTTCACGGTCTACGTACTTGTTTATATTTTCCCTGTTCCATTTCTTTCTTGCATAGTCTGTCCTGTAGCCTCCCTGTATTTATTATGTACCAGACTAACCAGCACCTAGGACTCCTTTAAAATGATGATTGAAACTCCATACTTCCTTCATTACGTCTGCCTGGTCAAAATAAAATCGCTTATTCTTCATCTTGTGATAGAATCACTTTATTGACCCTGTAAAGATATCCTGTTTAGTTTATTGTGTAAATACTCAGGATGTCTCACGTACCTGCTGACCCCAGAAGAAATCATAAACACAGAACAACAGAACCAAAGGAAAATAAGAAATGAGAACAGAAAGACTTAAAAGGAACTTTAAATAGAAACTACCATCCCAAGATTTAATGTTTTATAATACATTTTCATTTTTATATATAGACAGTTCTCAGGATAGAGACTTAGTTCTTATGACTAATAAAATAAATATAATTGTATGCTATTGAGGAAATCGGAGAACCTTTCTAATTTTCTTATTCCACTTTTTTAGAGTATGAAAGAAACAAGATATTCACTGAAAAATACTACCTTTTTGTTTTCCTGGATGGAAAAAGGTAACCCTGAACAGTTGTGTCTGAAGACTGTAACTTTTTGGTATGTTGTGTGCGTATGTATGATGTTACTCCACTTCCCCTTCTGCAGTAATTCCAGCCTTCTCGCGCCTTCTCCTTCAAAGGACGGTAGCCTTTCTCGTCCTAATGAAATCCTGTATGTCCAGTTAAATGAAACTTCCTTTGGGAATTCTGACATTACCTATGGGTGCTCACATCTCACCCCAGCACCAAATAGAAATAGTTTATTTTTCTTGTGTGTGTCACAAAATCTCGTTTATATCATCGGGCTCCAGAGCAATGAAGGTCTCTACCCTCTACGTACTCCTGAGACATAGCACGGTGTCTGGAATGTAGCGGTCATTTCCTGTATGAATTTGGACTGAAGGCAGTAGATGATGGAGCCTGTCTTCCCCTTAATTCCTACATAAAGCTTGCAGCGTGTGACAATGTGGTACTATTTTAAGAGTTGGGGATGGTGTTGGAGGAAAGACCACCATTTTGCTTCCTTCCCTTCATCTTCCTTATGTTATTATTTTTAATTAGATCACAGAAATTTCCATTCTAATCTTTAGAAAAAAATTCTGTCAGCATTGTGTTAGAAAAGGATGAATTTGGAACAATTCTTAAACATCACACAGAGCACTGTGCAACAGCCTATGTCTACTTTCTCCAGCAAAATCTTGAAGCTTTTTAAAAATATTATCTTTATCTTCCCATGGTGACTTATGAGGCATGTTTAGGAAAATTTGATTTTAAAGGTCAGAGATGCCAATAGAGCCAGCCAAAATTTTGTGAAGTTTATAGAGCGATTAATTCCTGGAGTCCTTCATTTTCCAGCCCTTTAGTTTGTGCAATCACATTGAATGTTCAAAGTATATACTGCTTTGTAAAGTCTTTCAAATACCCTGTGCCCAGTCCCAACTGGCAATTCATAAATAGAACTGATTCACATTCCCCACCACAAAGGTCCTTGAAGGAAACAGCATCTTTGTTGAATCCAATTTGCTTACATTTCAACACACATAACTCCACTTAACTGGCCGTCACAGCAAAAGCCACAACACACACACGCACAGCAGCATGGAGCTAACCACACAACTCAACAGACAATGCAGACAAACTTGAGTATAAACCAAGAGTTTTCTACCTCTTTTCATAACAGGTTAGTGCTGGCCCTCAGTGTTGGTGTACAGTTTTTATGGCATGGGAAAATAGGGATGTTCCTGCCCTATAAAAATAAATGTGTTGAAGGCTTTAGTTTGAGCTTACACGACGTCAGAAAGTTCCAAAGGCACTGGCACAATACAAAAAAAAAAAGTCCCACAAACAAATATATCACCAAAATATCACCAAAACACATGGCAAGATACTAAGAAAACAGTGGTAGGAAAACTACTGGTTTCCTGGATGATTTAGGCAACAATTTTCAACACCTTCCCGAAACATAAAGCATGCTGGTGGGTCTTTGGTGAGGTATGTCTTGTCACCGACCACCATTTGTACCAACTCATTAGGTCATTTTCTCCCTGCAGAAGTAGAAGGCACAGAACCCTCATTGTTCTTTACCTTCTAAGCTTTAGGAAGGGCTAAGAGAGCACGTAGAAATGCATGCACTATCTTTAAAAAAGGGATACATGTAATAAAAATGCAAAAAAAGGTAACAATTTCTTCATTTTTATGTCATAATATGCACTTCTTTCCAAACCTTAGTTTGATACATGTGGTTTTTTTCATGGATGACAGCTTTACTCTAGAAGGAGCTGGGACAGAAAGATAAGCAGGAAGCACAAGGTTCTGAATTTGAATAAAGACAATACTTGTTACAGCAAAGGATGCAGGGTGAGAGATGGGGTTAGAAATTGGGAAACTTTCTGAATTGGACAATGATTTGCAATTCCTCAAAAAGATAAAACTTACCACATTCTGTGCAAATTTCTCAAAAGATGTTCTGCGATCCATTGAGTGTTCCGACTTACATGAGTGGGGGGGATGGGGCAAAGGGAAATAGGGAACATAAATAAAAAGAAAGCAAAGAAAACAGAGCAGAAAAAGGATGATGAAATGAGGCAACAGCAAATCCATGTTCTAAATCAAGGGACCAGGAAGGTAGGAGAGCTGCCGAGGAAGGACCCTAGACACAGGTCACAGGCTCTGTTTTAGTTCGTACTTTTAACACCAAAGCTCTTCCTGTGCAAACAAAATTGAATGGTTTCAAGCAAAATAAAATGACACTAAATGAAGTAGATATGTGAAGCTTTTACACTGACATGAGTAAATCCTACATATTTGAAAATCTAGTGGCATATTCTCCGAATTCCCTCCTAGTCTTCTGTGAGGACTAGATTTCTGTTGATTCCATGGATTCTGCAGAGCGCTGCTGTCCAACAGAACTTTCTGAAAAGATGGGAACTTCATTCTATGTTGTCCGGTATTCAGAAGCCTTAATCTGGGGCACTGAGCATTTGAAATATGGCTAGAATGTTATGTACTTGTAATTAAACTTAAATGTTAACAACCCCATGTGGCTAGTGGCAGCTGTATTGGACACCTGCAAAGACAGAGTATCTGCTTCTAGCTGCGAAGGCCATGGACTTTGAAGACTCCCGTTAGCCCAGATGACAGTCATAAATCACACAAAATTACAATTCAGTCTCAAAATTTCAAGAAGTTATGGACTATTTTAACATTAAAAAATAGTGATTTTTATATTCAGGTTTTCCATACCCTGCTTTATTGTTTATACTGGTTATAACATTAATTGAATAATGAGGTCTGTTGGGGCTCTTTCAAAATGTGCTTGGCTACCTTCTTAGGTGTGCAAAATTTATCCCAGGTATACTAAGTAACCTAGGGTAAATAACAAAATATTCTGAAGCAAACATTACTACATTCTGACAACTATCATTGAAAAATATGAGTCTAGGGACGCCTGGGTGGCTGTCGGTTAAGCCACTGTCTTCGGCTCAGGTCATGATCCCAGGCTCCTGGGACTGAGTCTCGCATCGGGCTCCTCGCTCGGCAGGGAGCCTGCTTCTCTCTCTGCCTCTGCCTGCTAATGCACGTGTGTGCTCGCTCGCTCGCTCTCTGACAAATAAATAAATAAAATCTGAAAAATATGGGTCTATATTTAGTCATGGGGTATGTGGCCAAGAACACACGAGCTTACTGGAAAGAGAAAACTCTCAAGTTTTTGACCTGATGATGTTGTTCTTGCCTTTCCATTAATGGAATTTTTATTTCCTTAAACTAGACATACAGAAGACTAACATGAAACATGAAAACTTCTAAAAAACGTAAAGCATGAACATCTGCAGAAACAAACAAAACAAAATAAGCAATCAACAAACAAAAAAACACCTTAAATGGCCCTTATAAAATGCGAAGGTTTGGGGAAGGTCTTAGAGTGTGTTCACTCACCGTTTGTCCATACCCTGGGTTCAGCAGAAGGAACTACTCCACACAATTACAACTGAGAACCAGATTGAAAAAGGTCACAAAGAACCAATACCTTTTTCTTTGCCTGTAGAAGCTCTTGGTAGGCACTGGATCTTATAAAACGTGGATACGAATCACTTTTCATCAGTTTGTAAATGTGCTCCTAAAAAGAAAGAATGGTTGAATTGCTTCTTGACTAGTTCTCAGGGGCCATCAAATACTGTGATAAGAATATATGATATGGTCCAAAAACAAGTCTGGAAGCAGCTAACATTGTGTTGATAGAACATCTAAGTCTTCAAATTTATCATTTTATTCATGGATCAATATTTGAACTGGTTTGAGAGCTACAAGGAGGCAAGTCACATCCAGTCCTTGAGAGAAATGGAATGCAGTGAATGGAGTGTCATGAAGTGATTTCAGATCAAGTGGTTGATTTATGTAGGGCATTTGAGACTATAAATCTGCTATCTCTTAAAATTATTTCAGGCCAAAAGTGAATGATATGAAGTCAAGAACGAGCGATCATCCTCGATGCCTCTAGCATCTACATGTACTTGGAGGACACAGACTGCCCCGACGAATCATCTCTGGTGCAAATTATATGGAAAATTGTTACCCACATCCACTCTGGGGCAGAGCACAAGTCTGAGAATAAATTTTGTGATAGTGACTTGCTCAATCTCCCAATTTGTATGCTTTTTTTAAAAAGCTCCTTTAGTGACAGATTAGGTGAATATTTAATAATTTAATCCTAACCAGTCTGCTGTGTTCTAGCTTGACAATGAATACTGATAAAGAAATCAAGAAAAAAAATGTATTCATCCAGTTCACCGCGGGCCCAAGCTAGGGCGATTCTGCTCTGGCCCACTGCGGCTCCGTGGAGCATCAGTACTCCTCTTTTTAGTCTCGTGAAATGCCGGTGAGAGCATCCTGGATGTCCCAGTCTCTCTCTGTTTGCAGAGAAGATGTATCTTAAAAATGACTGTTTCCCTGGTCTCAACACACCTGCATACTTTGGAGTTACTCTCACTCAGTGTCTAGCCCAAGGCTCATCTCCAGGAGGGTGGTACATTCGGGACCCTATCAGAATTGGTGGTTAGAAAAGTGGGGGGGTGTCTGACGTTGGAGTCAAGCATGGTGGGATTCAGATCTTACTGTGCTCAAGACCGGCCAGTTCCAAACATACAAATGCAGGCCAGTGTATTCATCTGAGTCTTAGTTTTCTAATCTGTAAAATAGGTGGTTGTAAGGATTAACGGGATGATCTCTGTCTGGCAAAGAAGGGGTTGGATAGTAAGTGCTCAGATCTACTTGAATATATACCAGGCACACTTCAGGTGCTCGCCTCTATTAGCTAATTTGATCCTCACCAAAAAAGCGCGTCTTTTCTTAAATAATGCCAGGAATCTCTATTACTGCGCATTTTTGAAGATGAGGTTAAAAACCCAGCAAAAACTGGGGTTAAATATCTGAACTGAACTGAAAAAGAAGCCCCGTGTCAGGTGGTAATATTTTCTATAGAAAGTTATGCCTTTTTATTTTATTTATTAAGAATATTTATATTTATTTATAAGAATATTAGAATATTATAAGAATATAAGAATGTTTATATTCTTAATATTTATATTCTAAAATATAATATTTATATTCTTAATATTTACTTACTTATTAAGAATATTTTTAATGCCCCAGATAACAAAGAAATGTTCCTCTGCAGACTTTAGGAAGGTCATTCCAAACATTTTACACATGGTTGGCTCTAGAGAAATGCTTGAAATTTTGTCTTGAACCGAAAGAAAGATAAATCAGCAAGAAGTAAGCAACAAGGCTTGAATTTCCATCCTGCTCTCTCGTGTCTCTGTAATTATTTCCACCTAGAAGGCCATGGCAGAGCCAGACAGAGTGGGTATCTGGTTAGCTGTTTCAGCCTGTGGTAGTTTGTCTATATGATGGTTCGTTTCTTTAAACCAAAGCTAGGAAAAATGTACTTTCCACTGATAATGCAAGTAAGGAAGGGCGTGTGTGTATGTGTCTAACTCTTCATCTTCTGTATTTTATTTTTGTAATGTGGTTATCTGAAAAATAAGACACTTTCTAGAACTAGTATTCTTCTCTGGAAGAGTCTTAAGAAATTAAGAAGTATGTGTGTTCTGACTTAAATGCCAATTTCAGCACATCATTAGGAAAATAATATCCTCTCATTTCAAGTTCATTTTTCTTCTTGAGCATAATTTTTTTTAGAGAAAGTGGAAATTCAGATTGTGTCCAAAGAGGCACTTATGTCCAGTTTGAAAAAAAAAAACACTAAGAAAATTAATATCTTAATATAAATTTGTCTTAGGAAATTAGTATCTTAATATAAATTTCCCTTTTTTGGTCACAGATTCAAAAGTTAACTTGGAAAATTCATCCATGCCTAAATCTATTATTTCATTGTACCATCAAAGACAAAACTGGCTTGGGTGTGATGTTAATTTAAGCTGCTTTAGTTTGGTTCTGACTAGCGATAATAATGAATAACTTAGGAGTGTCAGGATCTTAGAATCTCCACATTGGAAGACACCTGAAGATTTCAGATATGTCCTGAGGTGGGGCCATCATGAGATAAGTGTTTTCTCACATACTGGGTGACAAAGTGGAAAATGAAGTCAAAGTGTTCAAATATTTCAAGTATTCCCCTTCAAGAAATTTTCATGTAAAAACTTTCAAATTGGTAAGACATCCCCAGGTTCTAGAAACCGTTTTAATGTGTCTCTGTTTTCTTTTAAGTCCACTGGGGTCATTTTCCGTACAGTTACCTAAGTTGAAAACGTTGAGCCTAGCTGCCACTTAAATGCAAATACAGCCAAAGTAACTGCGGTGCCCACTTCGCAGGAGCACGTTCGTGACTCACTGTGCGGCCCCCGCGCGCACCGACCTGAGCGTCCTCGAACGTGTACCGCCCGGGCTCCTTCACGTTCTGTGTGGTTTTGTCATAGCTCTTGGAATCCAAGTTAATGGCGCTGGGGGCTCCGGGAGCCAGAAATTCTTGCCATATTTCCTGCACTCGGGAAGGGACTTCTCGAATAGGCCTTTTCTTCAGGTCCTCCACGGCTAGCCAGAATCTGTGCGAAACGAGACACCAGACACTCACTGTGACGCCGCGCGAGCTGCAGGGCCGTATCGCGCGGACCGGTCAGACCGTGCACAACCGTGCAAGGAGCGGGCGCCGTCCTTCCGCGGGCTTCCGCGGGACGGCCCTTCTTTCCATCAGTTGTGTTCAAACGTATCGACGTTTTCCAAAGGGAACACGGAAAACAATCTCTCTTAAGTGTTTTTTGTTGAAAGCAGATCTCCCAGGGCCCTGATTCTTCACACTTTAATTTTTAGTGGAGCAAAACAGCGCTGCCAAAGAACCGCTGATCAGAAAGGGAGAGGAGTTTGCAGGGAGTTAGAGTGAGTGACACAGAGCATCTGCTCGGGGGATAAAGTAGGGGATTATGCTGTCGTCTTTGAATCTTTTGTCCATTTGAGCAATGAGGGTTAGTACGGAGAGGATTTTCTGCTCTACCTGGCGAGGGAATTACAGTGAAGCTTTACTGGAATTAAGAGGACTGGACACAAGACCAGAAAAGGCCCGAGATGGAGGAATCGGGGCAGGCGACTGATTTGAGGCTATTTAATTCAGAGCGTTATGGAATGACAGAAGCAACCAGCTTTCACATGTCATTGTTTGTAAGGTTTAAATTTGCAGAGGCATTAGAGCAATTCAGAAGCTCCGATAAAACAAATATATACTGACTTACTTCCAAATATATAAATACATTTTATATGCTTCTGCACAGAATATACATACTCTAAGGAAAGAACACCAGAACATATTTTGATTGATAAGAGCAAATAGCAAAGCCTAGTAATAAAGGGCCACATTGTATTAATGGGCTTCATTTCTTTAAATTTTGTTCTGTGTTGCATGTTTTGGTTAGAACTAGAAATAATGTTGAAAAGATGAATACGTGTATCATCATAATTTGTTAAAATGAAAAAATACATGACAAAGGAACTACTAGGTCTATGTTATCCTCAGCATGGACCACTGTCACTCTAATGGCAGATGTAGCCATGTATGAAATGGGCAGACGGCCACAAGGGCGGAGGTCACGACAAGCCAGAGTCCTGAGAGGTATATGACCAGCAGAACCTTCATAACCTTTCAGTTTTAACTTGGGCTCTAATGAAAAGTCAGAAGTAAGCAATAGGACAGTTGAACTAGAGTTAGGATAGTAAATATTACCCAATCTAGTGAGTTTCCAGTTTCTTGGGATCATTCTCGTGTACATGTGTGTAACAGTGGACTTACTGTTATTTACCGCATGTACGTAACAGTCGATTGAGACGGGGCCTTACGCAGGAAATTACCATCACTGCTTTCAGAAGGGAAGGCTCAAGACCATTCATTGCCTCCGAAAACAAGAGATTTGGACACTGTATAATTCAATAGGAATGCCATGTGCCATCTGAGGGAGCGTAAATGATGTCATCAGTGCTCATTCAGGTTCATCCCAGCATGCTTTGAACACCTTGATCCAAAGAATTTTTCTGTCCTCGAAGAATAGAACCACTAGAGAAAAAGATACACCACTCAAATGGCGGCCTAATATGAGGAAGCCCAGGCGGGGCTCTCAAGGGACAGCGCAAATGACGGTGTGGGAGTGCAGAGCAAAGAACCTTCTGCTGGGCAAGCACTGGGCGGAGAAGGGGGTCATAGGAAAGTACAGAACAATTAGTACAGGGTTGAGGAGGTATTAATCACAACATCTACTCTAATACGTAAGTGCAGGCACTGCTCTAAATGGTTCGGCTCTACTAACTCATGAAGTTCCTACAACTCCGGGGTCTGTGCTGTTGGTTTCCCCATTATCAAGAAGAGGCAAGAGAGGATGTGGAGATCAAGTCAGTTGTTTAAGGTGCCCACTATGGGCATCGTAACTGGGATGAGTTTCATGGCTGGGGTCTGTCCCTTGGGTAATGCACAGCAGACCACATGCTCATAACCACTCCCTCAAACGTCTCCCGAAGAGCTTCATCGCCTTATCCTCAGCCTCACTGCAGGTGTGATAATAAGTTAGCAGGATGGAAAGGCTCTGGTGAGCTCCCGCCCCACTAATACACGCTAACTGGAATCTGAGGAAGTAAGTGTCTTCACGTCTTAGAGTCTTGAGTTCTTCATCAGTAAAATGGGATGATAATGTCTATCTCATTTGGGTTCCATGAGATTAAATAAGATAAATTATGTAAAAGGCACTTTCGAGTGCCTGACCTATTTTTAGACACCCAACAACAAAACTCACATTACTATGTTTACTTAGTACTTAGGCTGCGTGCTGTGCCTGAAAAAGGAATGAGCAAAATCACACCAATGGGCAGCAGAGGTTGTATCTGAGGAAGAAGTAGGCATCCATAAGCAGTATTTCTTGACCTTTTTTTTCTGTCTTAGTACCTGGAGAAAGTGCTCATCTGAGTGTCTACACTGTGTAAACAGCAGGTGCTTCCAGGCAGCTGCCCGATAGGATGCACTGAGACTTATTTAGGCTCAATCAGCCCTGCCAGTGAACCGGACTGTTCTGTTTCTCTTAATCTGTCACACGAGATGCCTAAGTGGAAGAAATGGGGCTCAGACGCGGGGAGCAATGGAACGTAGCGTGTACTGGTGTACAGAAAGCCGAGGATGCCAATTACTAGCCCATCTGACTCGGACAAGCTGATTCGCTTTCCCCAGACATATTTTGCTTATCTGAAAATGGGGCAAGAATGCTTACACTTCATTTTTGTTGTGATGATTAGATGTGTGATGATCAGAAATAGTAAACACAAAATATGGCACACTTATAGCAGTAGGGGGTATGATTAGAATATGATGCGCATGGAAAATATGTCATATTTCCTTATGAAATGGCTTAGCTGGACAACTAGCATGGCGTAGGATTATTGAGATAAGAAATGGTCAAGGCTTGAACACAGAATTAGCAGTCAGTCAATTATCCTTGAAACAGAGTTTGCACATACTCGTTCCTTTGTCCAAACTTCTTCCCTCTTCCTTTCAGTGGGTGGGGAGGGGGGAATTTGGGGCTGGTTATCTTTAGACATCCAGGTCACAGCCTAAAGCCATTTTCCCTGGGATGCCTTTGCTGACCTCCAGCTCTGGGTTGACTATCCCTCTTTGCTTCTCCAATCTAAATAACCACCAGTTTGTGTTGTGATCTCTTTTCTTCTCTGTATCCACCACTAGGACCATTTTTATTTGCTTAGGTGATCGTGGTGAGGCTCATTCCTTGTTTATTTCCTCATCGTGAGCCCAAGGTGTCAGCCGTATTTAAAAACTTAGAGAATTAGAGGAAATTCCACCTCCCCATCTTCTAAAAGGCTAAAAAAATATTCTTTCTCTGCTCTATTTTCTAATGCATTCCTACACTGAATAATTGATGACGTGGCCTCAGTGTAAAAAAGAATCCTTAGCAACTATAGATCTTGTAAAAACCCTGTTAGAAAGGGTTCCCATAAACTTGAAAGAATAGGAAACTGCATCCCAACAATTTATGACAGGCGTGCGTATGTAACCACATTCCTCCAGGTTCCGACTGTGGTCATCTTGCTTAAACCACAGGCCATCTGTCAAAGTTCTACATTATTTCTGAATGGTTTGGTATTGGGATCCATTAAATCACCTGAAAAGAATGTGACAATGCCTGGAGCCATAGTGTTCCAATGAAAATAAATGAATGCTGGGACCTTTCTGTAAATGAATTTCACAGGACTGCATAAGTCATGGGAAAGTCAATTAGGATATCATGTTTCAAAAGAATAATGAATGAAAGAGTTCCCGGACAAACATTTTTCTGTAGTGGAAAGTTGTCATTCACTTCAATGATCGTAAGCAAGGCCACTAAAATCCACGGCAGTGTCTCACATCTAAAAATTCAACTTCCAGGGGCCTCTCAAGTTAGAAAAATCTCAAAAAATATGTAAGGATGATGTTCACAGCAGATGGGTGGAACGCACACCCCTTTTCTACTAACAGCTCTGTGTGGTGTGGATACCAACTGCTCCGAGGCTGAATTTAAATGTGCAAAGTGGATAGACTGGCCCATAGTTTTGTTCCAAGTTATTTTTAATTTAATAGGCACCCGGATCTCTTTTCCTAGACCTTCTTAGGAAGCAACATGCAAAGAAGATCAATACCGATGAATAAGGATGATTTAGCTGCATAAATGTTATCGGCCATTCCTCATTTTGTCAAACATTAGTCCAAGGATTACACTTCGTTACAAACTCCATTTCAAATGCATCAAATTATATACTTAAAAGATCAAGAGGTAGTGTAAGAATAAACCTTATAAGGGATTGATAATGCTGGACAGGCTTTTGCCTTTGTTAGCTTTTTTCCCCTCCATCAAGAGGCAGCAATTCAATGGGTTCGTACCATCACCACGTTGGTAAGAGAGTAACTGATCTATTTTGTGGAAAAGAACCAGACATATTACAGTAAGTCTCTCTGACAGAGAATAAGATACAAACAATGTGTCTTACCTTAAATTTTCTGAGCTGAATTCTGACTCTAGAAATTTAAGGAACTGTTCTCTCCCAGCGGGGTCTTTCAATGCTTCGTCCATGCCAAAACCCCATCGCTTTACCCTCTGCTGGCTTGGTTCTTTGCTGTAGGAGGTAAAACAGAGCCAAACGTATTCTGTTCATTGCCAATTCTGTATTTTGTGATTACATTTCCCCTCAGAATCATATATACTGGGGAAGTTCCCATCTTTAACATATCTTCCAGAAAAAAAAAAATCTGTGACTGATGGTTTTGCATGAAGTCATGTTGAGGTATATGTTAGGGATTAGCAGTGGTGTCTAATGTTTACTGAGCATTGGGTACTAAGTGCTCTAGATGGATTCTCTCTTTCAGATTTTTTTCTGCAACTTTATGAGGCAAGTACTGTTATGTTCTCACAATGTAGATGAAGAAATCAAGGTACAAAGAGCGTTATAACTTGCCAATGTCTGACAGGTAAGAAGGGGCAATATTCTAGACATTCTGACCTCAAAGCTCATTTCTTAGCCACTATATAAAGCAGTCTCGAGGTGGTCGGCTGGACTGGGGGAAAATGCATTGGGAACCAAGAGGCCTCAATTCTGGTAATGAGTCTGCTGTTGAGGAAACGTGTGACCTAATCCTAGCTGAGTCACAACATTCTGGAGCCCAGATCCCTCATCTATAAAGTCTAGATCTGATGCATGAAGAGTCTGCACTTGTCAAACATTTAAGAACACTGAATGGGGGTAAAAGAAAGAAAAGGTCCATAAACACAGTTTAGTAAAATACAACTAAGTACAGAATCCTCACTCTGTAAAGCGAGGGACACTGTTCTCACGACTGTCAAGATCAGTGACCTGAGTCTTCCGCTCTCGGGAAAGAAATCAGGAAGTCTTAAATTGTGCTTTGGTTTGCTTAAGAAGTCAGTCTCTTGTCAGATTCTCTTAGAGTGTTTGTGGTAAGTTCATTTTGTTTTAAAAGTGAGTTTATAAAGGCATACTTGTATTGGGCTTAAATAAGTATGGATTCAGCATTCATCCTGCTTGAATACGGGGCCTTTGTGGCCCTGTGGATTTTCAAAGAAGCTAAAAACAATGCACTAAATTTCAAGAACCAAAGATCTCAACTCTGACTAGTCTATTCTGAAACTCCCGTCCCTCTCATTTTGTGCCCATCCTCTGGAAACGCAAATCTGGACACACATGCAAGTATCTAAGGTTCAAAAATCATTACCTTGAATGAGAACTTTATATCATGGGCAAATAGAGACACAGAGTAAAACTGAACTTAAATTATCAGCTACAGAATTCTTCCTATTTCAACCAAACTCTGAAATAAGTGTGAAATGTTTGAAGAGAGGAGAAAACGTCACATACCTTGCTTCGAGTTCCCAGAAAGTAGTATCATCAGACAGCCACGGGTTCGAAGGGTCAGGTGGCACAAGAAATGGGTCATATTCTAAGTATTGTTCCGTGTAACTTAACAGACTAGAGAGAAAAAAACATTTTCATCTTCTTTAGTTTTTCTGGCTGAGGTTATACCCAGCCCAAAACACGGAATACAATATAAGAAGGTCTGGCTGAGGAATTACTTGTTTATAGGGTAAAATCTAACAGCAATTTTTACGTTTCAGTAAATTACATGCATCAACCTATGGTGCATCTTGGAAGGCAAATGTGGCGAAGGGTCCACGTCCACCCAGGCCTAATCCAAGTGAGGCAACATCCCTCCATTCAAATGAAGCAAAAGGGAAGGCGTCGGCGTGCGAAAAGCTGTGCTAAGTGCCAGTTCCAACCTTTGGTCCACCACTCCACCCACAGCTGAGCTGATTTTAGCCAACTTGGAGAACAGGTTAAAAGGCAATTGTTGTCAGAAGTATTTACAGGAGTTAGGTAAAGGGGAAATCACTAACTTTTTTTTTAAAAAGTCTGTATTTAAGAAAAGAAAAAAAGAAAAAGATGGAGAGGAGAGGAAGGAAGTTGGAGAGGTAGGATTTGGCAATGTTCCAAAGTAAAGAACACGCGTGCCATTAATAACAGATTTAAATGAAGAAACGGAAAATACCGAAAATCTGTGTTTAATTCAAATTCTGAAGTCATGCAGTCACTGAAAAGTGTGAACGTTAAGATGAATTTACAGAGAGGTTCTAAGTTGCCAAAAAGTAACTTGATAAATTGAAAGCTTCATTTCTCTCAGCAGGATTGAAAAATTCAACTCCTTGGAATTATCTTCTGTATCTGATTCTGGCTGCGCAGGATTGGATCGCTACAGTTGAAGATAGAAATGATCATTCTGTCATTTAAACTATGACAGAAGAGGGCTTTGGAAGTTTTCTATGTGCAAAATGGAAAAACAAAGTATTTCCTACAGGATTCCATTTTTAGCTCATCTGTCACATGAAATTATTTTATTTATAGGGGCATCTTGAAATACTTACCTATCAGCAACTTTTGACATTTTTAACCGATGTCTATCTAACTGTATTTGCCAATATTTAATCTGAAAAGAGTGAAAAGAGTTAAGGAAGTAGTTAAATAAGTAGTGACATTCTCATAATTTTCAACTCTAAATTCTGATAGACTGGGCAATTCTAAGTATTTATTCTAAGTAAATTTCAAAATCTGAAAAATCAAATGAGACAGCACTGAAAATTAAAGTGTTTGAATAAAAACATAGCCAGCATCACTTTAGAACAGGAATGAATCTGAACATTCTGCATGCTTTAACAAAATGTAAATTTATTTTAAAAATGTTCTACAGATTGTAAACATTTATTCATAGTGAATAACCAAATAGAATCATCCCCCCCATGTTTAATTCAGAAAGTAAACACATTTGTTATTTGTACTATAATTTCAAAGTAAGTCCTACTTCCTAGTACTAGCCCAAGAAATCATCAATGATATGTGTTTTGAGAATAATTTTATCAGCATTTCAGGACAACCATGTGGACCTAATCACATACAGGAAACTCTGAAACTCTCTAAATTACTTCCCATTCGTGGTGATTATAAATATACTAGAAAAAGTATTGTTACACTATTGATAAACCATATCACAGTAAAATGTTCGGGGAAAAGAATCAAAAGGGGCAAAAAGCCCCATGACCAAGCCAACCAAGAGATTTCACTATTATTTGATATAAGAGACACTAGTGTTTGCTTTGAAATATTACTTGGAGCCAAAACTATTGATCAGTCAGTGAAGCAAGATGTGATGTCTATCAGAGCTGTACACAGCGTTAATGAGGGAGAACTTCGAGAGGCTTACGGAGAGCAGTACCGGAAGAACAAGAAAAAACACTCGGTGAAGATCACGTCACATGACCGGATACATAAGACACGTGACTCAGCATCACCAGGCTCTTGCCTTCTCATCCTTCCAGAAGAGTTCCAGAGCACAAAATAACTCTTGAAACAGAGACAACTAAACATCACTGCATGTCCTTTTTAAAAATTGGTTAGAGGACACAGGATTCGGGGAATTAAAGAGTGAAGAGATTTGGAAAGCGTCTCCATATGTTGATACATTTCCAGGCGACTATGAATGTTCAAATTAAGTGATTTCACTACCTTTTAACTGCAAACCTTCTCTGTGAAGCAATCAACCATACAGATAACCTTTTACAGACCCCGGCCATTGACCCTGACCATGTCGTCTTCACTGCAGGTCGCTTTATAGGTTGACCCACCTGTTGTTGTAGCTCATCTTCTGTTGGAGGTTTAGTTTCTGGTGTGGGTGTGTGGGTAGGGCTGTGACTTCTGATGTCATTTTGTAAACCATAGACAGACTGTATTAAAGTAAAAAAGAAATACGTGAGAAGTACGATTTATAGTCGCAGACTTTCTAAAAGGTAATTTTTGTGTCATATATTCAGCAAGGTAAGTCAGAGCTTTGCTGCATATTTGATGAAGCTTATTAAAATTCAAAGGCACTGCTATCATAAATATCATATGAATATAAAGTAGAAGCACAGCTCTTTGAAAAAGTATGTGGTTAGATTAGTAACTGACAGAATAATTGATCATATGGAAAGAACGTGGTAAGTCTGATAATAAGATCTGGGGGTGGACTGAGTACGAAATCAGGGCAACAACGACACTATATAACATTTAGTAAGTATTGATTTCAGAATGAAATAGGGGTGGATATAGAACAGAATAAAAATTTAATAAGCCAAAAGAAAATGAAAATAAGTTGAGTTTTACAGAACGGAATACTGAGGAGAGAGGCTAGGTTAACCATTCCGTTGCTGAGTTAGTCTCTGCGGGCGTGATCAGAGACACCCCAGAGCGCTCCGACTTTCCCAGCTCAGCACGGGGTCGTCTCCCGCTCCACTCTGGCCTTGCCATTCGGTGCCGTTGGGTGCCTTTTGCAAACATCAGTGATCCCAAAGTTTTCACTTTGGAATTCTTGATGCCCCAGGGCTTCTTTTGTATCTTGTCAAAAGGTCAAACCTACTGCTTAGGAATATTCTTTTTTGAGAAAGACCTAGTACGGGGGCGCCTGGGTGGCTCAGGTGGGTAAGCCTCTGCCTTCGGCTCAGGTCATGATCCCAGGTCCTGGAACTGAGCCCGGAGCCCCAAGTCAGGCTCCCTGCTCCGTGGGGAGTCTGCTTCTCCCTCTGCCCCTCCCCCTGATCCTCCTCTCTCTCTCTCCCCCTCTCTCTAATAAATAAAATCTTAAAAAAAAAAGACCTATTCTTAGTAAGTACTAATAAAGATCTAGAGACTTAAAGAGACAAAAAAAGTCTTCAATGTCACATGTCAACTCAAGGGAGAAGCCAAACAACTTTTTCTTTAATATCAAAGAATTACTATTTTAAAATAAAGGATTTAATATGAGCTATGGAGCACAGTTTCTTTGGACAGGAGGATGAAAGATAAGGCCATAATAACATTTCATGAGGCCACAAAATTAAAGGTACCAGATAGGTTTGGAAGAAATTCTTGAAATCAGAAGAGGGTAGATCCGCATGTTCAACCGAGCCGGTTTTCAGGCTCACCAACCTCACCAGCATCTCTAAGTTCACATGTGTTTTGTTCTGGGCCTGTTTTCACTCAGACTCTATCTTTTCTTAATGTTCACCTGTTGGCTCTCTATCTGGACCCTCGGGATGGACTTGATTTCCCCCTTGGAACTCCCCATTACTTGGCTCTTAGGCTTTCTTCAGTAGATGTTGGCTTGGCTTTACCTTACCTGAATCCGCCATTGTAGACTATCTTTGGTAAGTCTTTCAATCTGCCCTCTCTTGACCTAGCCTCTGAGAACCTCTGAGAACTCAGGTTCTATCACTGGGCAACAATTTCAGCCCAACGAGCAGCACATATGCTGTGAATTAATTACTCATAGGACTGAGCTGAATGGCTTAAATTTTCTTTCTTTCATTTATTCATTCAACCTCTGTTGAACACCTAGTATATATTGGATATAATGCTGAGCATTAGGAATATAGAAGTAAACAAACAGATATGTTTTCTCCTCCATTGGAACTGACAACTTAGTGGAGGGAAAACATGTTACACAAATAATCACACAAACAAACACACTACTAAAACTGTGGTAAGAGTTATGAAAGAAGATAATAATAGGAGCACAGGGCCTGAAGTACAGGAGACTTAATTTCCACCAAAGAAACAGAAAAGGCTTATGTGAACTACTAATAGTCAGATCTGAACTTTGAACTCTGGAGTAACTGTTGAGGTTGATTTTTTTTTTAATTAGGCAAGTGAAAGAACACCAATTATTCAATAATTGTAGACAATCAATGTGGACATTTTCAGTGGTATTACATTAATTTTTGATAAAGAAAACAAAAAGACTCTAAGGCTTGAACGCTGCATTCTTGTTTATCTTCATTTAATTACTTAAAGTTCTTAATAAGAATCTACACTCAAGGGGCGCCTGGGTGGCTCAGTGGGTTAAGCCGCTGCCTTCGGCTCAGGTCATGATCTCAGGGTCCTGGGATCGAGTCCCGCATCGGGCTCTCTGCTCAGCAGGGAGCCTGCTTCCCTCTCTCTCTGTCTGCCTCTCTGTCTACTTGTGATCTCTCTGTCAAATAAATAAATAAATAAATAAAAAATCTTTAAAAAAAAAAAAAAAAAAAAGAATCTACACTCAAGCAAAAAATGCTTATAAGGTAAGAGTGCTGACTGTTTTAAAAGTAAGTATTTGGTTAAGATTAAAAATAATTAAAAAGATTGCCAGAAAAACACTGCACTTTATAGTGTCATGGAAGTAAACTGATTCAGAAGCTATCTTCTGTCTCCACATTTCTCTGATTGTTTCGGTATGCCTGCCTCGCACATTGGCTCAGGGAGTTCGATGTAAGAATTGAATCCCTGGGGGCGCCTGGGTGGCTCAGTGGGTTAAGGCCTCTGCCTTCAGCTCGGGTCATGATCCCAGGATCCCGGGATCGAGCCCGGCGTCGGGCTTTCTGCTCCGTGGAGAGCCTGCTTTCTCCTCTCTCTCTGCCTGCCTCTCTGCCTACTTGTGATCTCTGTCTGTCAAATAAATAAATAAAATCTTTAAAAAAAAAAAAAAGTTAAAAAAAAAAAAAAACCCGAATCCCTGGGAGGTGGTGTTGAAAGCAGCCCTCCAGCAGCCTTGCTAAGGGCTCTGAGGTACTATGGCATTTCCTGTTTCAGGCAGGTAAACATCAGGAGTTCTCTCTTTCATCAGTCACGATGCCTTTCACTTTCTGGGGACCAGTGATAGCTTTTAACTTTGATTCCTGGCCACAGT
The DNA here is from genome assembly GCF_963455335.1 of Martes martes. Lineage (NCBI taxonomy): Eukaryota > Metazoa > Chordata > Mammalia > Carnivora > Mustelidae > Martes > Martes martes. Next base: position 62,776,603 of record NC_137903.1, on the reverse strand, counting down.
GAAAATGGCCATGAATAATGAGGTTTTATGTACACGGCTTATTTTAGGGACAGAGGAGGGAAGGAAATCGATCCTATCTTGGCAGACAAGTTCTGAGGATCACCGAAATGTAAAAGGTTTTGAATTTCTTTTTTTAGAAAAAGGAAATATATTAAAATGTTGACCTAGAGTGGGTGGAGTAGAGCCAGCAACAGGTAGGACGGGAGGGGAAGGGACATGACATTCTCTCAATGGGGAAAATAAAATTAACCAATTAGGATCCATTTTGAGTTGTCAGCGAAGCTAATTACCAATCAAGATGCTCTGATGTAATGAGTATGTCCATTTATTTAAGTTCAGGGTGCCTGACCCCGTTTTTCTCACGTAGGGTACCATCCACATGAACACTGCGTAAGTTATTCATAAAGTGAAACAGACGTGACTTTCTTCAAAACCTGTTCATATGTCATTTCCCTTCACATCTTAGAAGAAGTCTAAGAACACGCTCTCCTACTTTTATCTTTGGCCGGTGGGGTGGTGTGGGGTACTTTAAGCCAGAAAGTAAAGCGTACACAGGAAACTTTTAAGCCTGTCTTGGTGGAGGGAAATGGGACCTTTCCAACTGGTGGTGGAGGGAGGGGATATTTTTCTCTTCCTTCTGGATTGCTCAGCTCGACCAGAGAACAGATTGTGAGCACATCCACTGCTGTGTGGAGGAAGCCAGTGCACAGAGAAGAGGGGGCCCAGGAGAGCGAGAGAACCCTGATGAGTCCCTGGGTCTGTCACTTCCGGGGCTCACTGTCCTGCCACCTCCCAAGGGTTTAGAATATTCCCTGATTTTTGCTATTTTGAGCAAAATGTTGCCTGCCACTTGACTGTACTTCTTACTTAAAACCCTTCTGTGTTACTCTAAGGCACAAGTCATTTCTTCTGTTAAAATTAAACTTCCACATTATGCATATACAAGTGAGGAAATGCCAATTTTTTATGTATAAACAGTTTTATGTATAAATAGCCACTGCATTAAAAGTAGAAAAACCAGACATTTAGTCATGAATTTCCTACCTGTTCCTCCAGAATGTGCCCATTAGCTATTACCTAAAATATGAAGGGTCTTAATGTCTAAATGAAAGTGACAGGAAAAAGAAACGTCATGAGACAAGAAACAGCTTACTTTTGTTTTGAAATATGGGTCCTGAAGTCATAGGAAACAATCCAACGTGTGGGGTTAGTCACGTACATACAAATGCTTTTCTCATTTTCCTCAGGTTTTGTGTTGTCCTAGGGCCCCTCTCGCTATTGTCCTATAGAAGGGTCCATCCTGTGACGGTTAATTTTATGTGTCAAGCTGGCTGGGCCGCAGTGCTCAGATATTGCCTCAAACGTTCTTTGGGATATTTCTTTGAGGATGTTTTTGAATGAGATTAAAATGTAAATCAGCAGACTCTGAATAAAGCCACTGACCCTCCATAATGTGGGTGGGCCTCATTCAATCAGGTGAAGGCCTGGACAGAACACAAACACTTCCTCCAGACCAGAGGGAATTTTGTCAGCAGACGGCAGTGCTTCCCTCGGACCCTAGCCTGGCCGACCTCATCAGCTTTGGGCTTGGCAAACCTCTACAACCGCACGAGACAATTTCTTCAAATAAATCTCTCTCTCTCTCCCTCTCTCTGTCTCTGTCTTTCCCTCCTGCCCCCTCTGGGGAACCCCGACTGACACACCGCCTGCCTGACCTATTATAATTAAAGTTTTAGAAAGAGACTGAAGGAAATCCGACACACAGCGGCCCTTAACATTTTGCCTAGATTAGGCTGATTTCTCTCTGGTGATGCTACATTATCATTCCTTCATAGAGACGTAAGGAAATACATTCCGCCTACTTCTTGTATTTCAGTAAAGACAGATCTAAAAAACTGACAGATCCTAAATACTTAAAAATATCTCAAATCAGATGTACTTCTAAGCCTTCTCTTCAGATTTTATAAACATATTCGAAATTCAACAATTAAATATAGCATTCCAATCCCTGATTTTCTTTAGGTACATATGATGGATTATTGCCTTAGGGAGTTCCTGGGTCCCTTATTCTTGGGGTGATATATAATCACGAGAAATATTATTACAGCTGACTGCCAAGGAAATGAACAGCAGCTCTCTTGCTAAGGCGAGCAGCTGCTGGCAAAAATGAATGACGATCCAGGAGTTCCAACTCCTTACCAGCAGAAGTTTGAGACAGAGAGTGGTCACACCACTAGAAGAATGAGCAAAGGACAGTCTGATGCGCTGTGGAGGGCAAAGACGGTTTCCAAGGAGACAGGCTGGCCTCTGCCATTTCTGTCTAAGGCTCGCAATCCCACAGAACTGCCCGCTTCACAAGAACAGAACTGTGGAGACCGCAGGGGACGGCGGGACAGTTTGTTGTGTGCCACGTACTTTTTGGTAATAAAATGGTGTGATGACTTAGAATCCCAAATCATTCAAATTCCCTCGATAACATGTTATGGGCTGAGTTGCAGCCTTCTGAAACTCATGTTGGAATCCTAATCTCCAGGGAGACTATATATGGAGATGGAGTCTATAAGGAGGTAGTCAAGGTTAAAGGAGGTCATTGGGTAGGACCTAATCCTATGGAGCTGGTGTCCTTACAAGAGGGACAGACGCCAGAGCTCTGTCTCTGCCATGTGAGGACACACGCTGCAAGAAGACAGCTGTCCACAAGCCAGGAAGAGAGCTCTCAGCAAAAACCCAACTTGATCCGGGACTTCTATTCTCCAGAACTGTGAGTGAATAAATTCCCGTTATGTAAGCCACAAAGGCTGTGGCATTTTGTTCTGGTCGCTTGAGCAGACTAATAGATGCCACTTCACACAATGACAGGGTTACAGGTGTAGACATTTGTCTGCTTGTTCGGTGTGCCCACTCCCATGAGACCATGAGCTGTGGGAGCACGGTCATGCCTGTCCCCCTTACCATCGAGTATCTGAGAACCAGTACACACTTGGCATAACATAGAGCCTTGTCACATCTGACGGGATAGGTCATTCCAGTTACTAAGCAAGTAGGAGTGAACGGAGCAGTGGTCCTAATTCTACAAGACAAGCCAGTATGGGACTTAGAGTCCCATGACCTTCTATGTAAAATAACATGATTTGAGAAGATTCTAGCAAATTCAACACTTCTGAGAAACTATATATCTCCACAAGTGAAAAAAAAAAATCAGCATCCTCCAATTGTTGAAGACAAGGGCACACATGCTACTTGCTGTAGCATTCTTCAGGATTTTTGTTTCTTCTGGCCCTGCAGTGCTACCATTATTGATTCACAGGAAATCAGACCACAACTGAGACACAGCCCGGGGATTCCATTTCAGCAGAATTTCACCTTGCGAGGCCTGATGGTTTCCCATCATTAAGTGAGGGCTGATGGGTGTGAGCCCACCATTGCCAACTAAAGCTTTTCAAGTTCTCAAAAAGCACGATGCCGGGGCGCCTGGGTGGCTCAGTGGGTTAAAGCCTCTGCCTTCGGCTCAGGTCATGATCTCGGGGTCCTGGGATCGAGCCCCGCATCGGGCTTTCTGCTCAGCGGGGAGCCTGCTTCCCCCTCTCTCTGCCTGCCTCTCCGCCTACTTGTGATCTCTGCCTGTCAAATAAATAAATTAAAAAAAAAACCTTAAAAAAAAAAAAAAAAGCACGATGCCGTGTGTAGCCCTGGTAAGACATCCGCACCATGTACCATTAAGAACACAGCGTAAATGACGGCTTGAGTCCTGTCTGTCCTCCATATGCTTTCTCTTCCCGAGTCAGAGCTCATCTCACTTGGTGTCTGTTGGGAAAGCTTGACACAAAGTAAGGTATTATGAAAAGTAATTCTTCAAAATTCAGAAGCAGTTTCGGGGGCTGAAGGTGCTTTTTGGAGAGATGGTTACAGCTCTGAATGCTGTTCCTCAGCACAAAACCAGCCCCCAGGGCGCTGAGGCCGTGCTGTGCATAGAGGATGGAAGGAACTGCGTGCGGCCGCTCCCAGGAGAGCAGGGCCAACACGCCTGGTTTGGTCTGGCTTTGCCCCTTTCTCTCGGGGAGCTCCCAGGGGAAAAGCTTCGGAGCGCCACACCTGAGTGGCTTTGGTGGCACTTTTCCTGTGGCTTCTTTATCCTGACATCGAGGTAAACTGACTTAGAAAGCAAAGGTACTTGGATCATGTGGGGGCCTCTGAACATGATGTGCATATTTCTAGGGATGCAAGAAAAAAGACAACAAGAAATAAGACTATAAAAAAAAATGTTTAGTGCCTACTGGAAAACCCTAATGCTATATAAGGAAAAAGCCACAAAAAAGCGAGGTCTTGACTTTGTGGAATGCTTTAATCCAGTGTATCAACTTTGCTCTGCATCCTCAGCCCAGAAATTCTTATTTTTCATGGAATGAATAAAAATGCTTTCTGTGTGTATGTGTTACTTTAAAAAATATGGAGTTACTACTGCTATGTGTTTTCAAGAGATTATTTAAAATGCCACTGAATTTGGGATAGCTTTTTGTTTGTTATGTATCCTCTCAAATAACAAACACCAAACGGACATACAACAATTATCTTATGGTTGTGTTACAAAATTCCAGTGTTAAAAGGGGATCCTCATACAAACCCTATAGTTATATGTCTTTATCATGTCCCTTCTCTGCTCACAATTTTCTCTAAAAATGCCCTTCTCTCATCCATATCATTTATTCTCAGATAATCTCCGTCTGTGTTTCCTCATCCTCTGGGCTCTGAAAGAGAAGCCCTTCTCCGCTGATGATCCTTCCCTCCAATGGAGAGAAGATGTGCCTCGGCATCTTTGCCCCCGTCACAGCGACCTGCATGTGCTGGAGAACCATGATGGGAGGACTTCCTCGGGACAGACGGACGGGCAGAAGACCAGGGCTTGAGTCCCCAGATTTTCTTCTAGCCAAGGAACAGGGAAAAGCAAGGGAGATGCTAGAGATGCTCCATGAAGTGGGCAACAGGTTTTCATGACTGATGTCCTCCAAACAGTACAACCCACACCAAGATCAGCACAGCACACGTGAGTATTACCTTCCGTGTTTTGTGTGGGTTTCTCATTCTCGATGACTTCTTAATGTCCACTTCAGTGGTATTTACACATCCAGGCTGGAAATGGAAAAACAGAGAGACAAAGGAATTTTTGAGGGTGAGGTTTTTGATCCGTGCATTAATGACTTGCCGTCCACGTCCCTGGTAAGTCTTTCAGCAGACCCAGTAAAAAAATTTATTATACTCTCACTCCTTGCATACAAAGGACTTCAGATAACATTCTCGAATAACATCCAGAAAAACGGGGAAAAGAAATGCATGGGCTTTGCCCGTGAAAGTGCGTGTTGACATTAGTAGTTGCTAAGCCAACAGACTCAGAGCAAAGGTGTCCAAAGGTTAAGTGGATCACAGCCCAGCTGGTACCCACACACAGCCCTGCTCAGATGCCCCTCTATGTGAGGTGACACTGTTCATGAAAGGCTGTTTGCTTCCCAAGTTGGGAAACTACAATCTGTTGACCCAGCTCAAATCCCAGAATGAATTTTTTTTTTTACAACGATTCGTGAAATCAGGGTACTAGAAATACTAGTAATATAGATTAATATTAATAATAATAGTTAATACCAATATTACAATTAGTTAACAGTTAATAATAATTAACAACAGTATTAATAATAATAGAATGGGAGTGTGGGCAGCCTGCTACTGGTTCTCTGACGACCTCAAGAGGATCATTTTGCGGGATATATTGTTCTGTTTCACAGAAAGAGAAAGCAGTAAAGCTTCTTTGTGTTTGGAGGAGGAGGGGAAGGAGGAAGAAGAGAGAGCAAGGTAGGTAGGGGTGAGGGGGAGGGGAGGAGAAAGAGTGGGGAGGAGGGGGAGGGAGGGGAGAGAGACAATAAATCAGGAAAAGGAGAAGAAAGGAGAGTCAAGAATACAGGAGACCTACCTAGAAAGGTCCTCAGATATCACTTAGTCTCTAGAAGTGACTGGAAGAAGTGGTTTTATACAGACTGTGTTTTGCCAGCGCTCAAGTCCTGGTACCGGGTACAGGGATCTCTGGTACTAGTCGAAGGTATTATGTTGAACAGTTCTGCTCAGTTTCTCTATTTGCCCCCCCAGACAGCAAGATCACGAAAATGTCAGATATACTCAAAAATGACTCCAGAGAAACTGTGAATGTGGAAAGAGACTTCTCCATCCTCAGGATGTTGTGGGATGGGGAGGGGTGACAGGGCAGTGCTGGTGCGATTCCAGAAAGAAGCTGTTCTCTACACTCACTGGCAGGCAAGGGGACGGACTCTGTTATAATGAGGACATGGGCATTTTCTTAAGTCACACTGTCCTGACAGCACAGCCACTGGGACAAAACTCCACTATAATAGTGTAAGGGATAAGGAAGTAGGCCAAGAAAGCCTTTTCTCTTGATTTTTCTCCTTACATATGTTGCATATGAACTATATATACTACAAACACAGAAATACACACACACTGCATTAAATCTTAAATAAATGACAAATTTGGTTGCGTATCTATATGGAAATAGCTGGTTTAGCACCATGGTCTGCTTGGCCGTATGGGAGGAAGAGCACCCACGTGGGTGGGATGTATTTACTGATACGGAGCCTCTCACTTTAGCTACGCCAGCATCAGACTGATGACGATCTGATATTCCAATTTGATTTTTCTATGGCTGGTTATGGCCTGAGTATTTTTGAAAAGACCCCCAGTGATTCTGATATGCGGCCAGGATTCACAATCATTGATCTAGATGTAGCAAAGTAATGTTTTAAGATATTAAAGCAATATTAAAGTGTCATTTCCTTTTAGATTTCCATTTCTGTGCAACCTTCCACCTGTAAGCCTCAGTCCACTAGGAAGGTGAAGCACTGAAATTCTTTAAGCTCTTACCGATTCATCAAGAGCCGAGTGTGCCAAGACAGACCACAGAGATCTTCTTCTTTATGTTAAGGGGTGGGAATAATGAGGATGTGATATAGAGAAAAGGGAAGGCATGTCCTACCATGAGCTGGAGAAGAAGAGACCATTTATTATTTATTGAAAAATATTTATTTCTGCATCTAATTGCCAGACTTTGTAATAAATGGTAAAATACAAGGACGGATGTATAATCTCCTAATATAATAAGAATACTAAAATGTGAATGAGCACCATGTGGGAACACAGGACTGGAGAGTTGGCGTGGGCATTACGCAACAGAACATTTCATATATCCCTTATTATGGCCATCCTCTTGGTTCTCACCAACATGGCAGATAAATATATGTATTTTTAGTATCTGAGCAAATCTGATCCCTGTAAGAGCATGTGGTCCTTGGTTATTTTAAAAAGGCAGTCATCCTTTTAAGGCATATATAACTTGTACCACTAGCTGGCACCAGATCCACTCAAAATGGGATGCCTAAGTTGGTTTTCTGCACTACTAAACGCAGCTTCCCAATAAGATATAAATAACATAATCACTACCGAGTAAGCACTCAATAAAAATGTTCAAATATGTACTGCTGGCCAGGTATAATACAAAGTTCACGGTATCATTCAATTTAAGGAATAATAATGAGGTAATATTTATACTGGCCTGGAAAAGAATCATAAGTTATTTTGAACAATCCAAAGGTATATTTATTCAACAGAATTCAGCTATGCTGTGACAGTACTGTAACATTACTTATTAAAAAGTAGGATTTAATGCCTTGGAATCCATTCCTGAAGTAGCAAAAGGATCACATTATTGAGAAATATTAGTGCCATAGCTTTCATGTCAGTATCTTAATGAGTTGCAAAGCAGAGCTGAAATTTTGGTTTCATCACTGATTTTACTTAAAAGAATCTGAGTACCATTCAGTTCCCATCATGGCAAAATGCCATCATTAGTTGTGGCAGAAGGCACACTGTTCTCAGGGTAACAAGGGAGACTTAAGGACTCTTCAGTGAAGAGACAATCATGGAGAAACACTTTCTTTAATTCAGTCCCAGTAGCTGAAGTGAAATTGGGCAAAACCATGTCCTCGATGACAAATGAATGGAGATTTAAGAATGAGGTGGCAAACAGAACTGATGATAAGAGAGATCCATATTCCTGGAAATTAGGAAAAAAGATATGATTCTGGGAAAAAGTAAGGTTTTGCATATTGAATGTTGAAATATTTTGAATAATTATTGGCTCAAATGTGATTTAGTTACTGGGGAAGAGTTGCCATTTTGTAACACAGAACAAGTTTTAAAAGTTCAATTTATCATGTATTGTACCACAGTGAGAACGATTCCTCACTCTTACCTAAAGTGATTACAGGTTCTAGAGTGTTCTACCTCAGGATATATTTTTTTAAACATCAAATTGAAGCTTTAATTTTGGTTCTTGGGTCAGCAGGGCTTACTAAATGCTGTATGTGAAGGGGGTTGTTTAAGGTAACTACTCTGGAATTCCTTCCATTCAATCTCCTCTATAATATTTACTCGTTTGATCACTACTCAGTCTTATTTGTGGGACACAGGTTCTGGATTATATAGTCCCACTTCGGTGTAGGTTGTGAACAAATTCTGAGAGTCCACAGAGAGAATGAAGGCTCTGGCAGCAGAGGGGAGGGAAATACACCACGGTGACCTGGAGGTGTGGACAGTGGTCAGGTAGAAACTGCAGCTCAGGGTAATGAGCTAAGGTAAGTCTACCGCGGTAACAGTAAGGTAAGCCTACAGAGAAGTGGAGGTCAAAGGGGAAGTGACTTGATATGATTTATATTTTTAAATAAAAACTAACAAAAATTAACTCCAGACAGATCAAAGACCCACATGTGAAATGCTAACCTATAACCCTCCCTAGAAGATAAGCATAGGTGAAAATCTAGGTGCCCCGAGTTTGGTGATCATTTTTTATATTCAACAGCAAAAGCACAGTCCATGTGAGAAATCACTGGTAAGCTGGACTTCACTAAAACGAAAACCTTCTGTTCCATGAAAGATAAGCCAGACTGGGAAACAACATTTGCAAAGGGTGCGTCTGATGAAGACAAGCATACAAATATACAAAGAACTCTAAAAACTCAACAATGAGAAAATGAGCAACCCAATTAAAAAATGGGCAAAAGGTCTGAACAGATACCTCACTAAAGAAGATACACACATGGCAAATGAGTGTATGAAAAGATGGTACACATCCTGTGTCGTTAGAGAATTGCAAACTAAAGCAAAATTTAAATACCACTACACACTTACTACAAGAGCCAGGATCCAGAGTCCGGACAACATCAGAGGCGGTGGGCCTGAACTCTCATTCCTTGCTGGTGGGAATGTAAATTGGTATAGCCTTGTAGTGGAGACCCTAAAAGTTTTTTCCTTCTTTTTTGTAATGTAAATGCCTCATTGAGTCTTTGGTGAACCAGCAACCAATCGGTTCAAAGAGGCACCCATTTCAAAGACTGCTATCTCAAAGAAATGCCTCTTCAGCTACACCACTGGATAAAGAGGCGGGCTGCCTCCCGCCTGTGGTTCCTTTGTTTTAGGGAGCTTGGTTGATCTCAACAACTGATCATCTTGGCTACTTGTTTCTGTTTTATTTTTGCTCTTCCTTTTCCACTGCTTTAAATCCCTGCTCTTATGTTTTAAATTCACCAGTAAAGAGTGAGCCTATGAAGCCTTGGGTCCCCACCTGGCCCCTAGTAAAAGCAGTAACCCAAGCCCGTGTCCTCCTCTCTCCCCTCAACCTCATGAGGTGGCCCCAGACGTGCTCTGTAATTAACAGGTTCTATAAGTGGTAAACCTTTATTTCGTTTAAGTTTCCTGATAGCTGTTGTCCAAGGGCAACTTGCAGGAACAATAAGAACCATGGGTTGACCTGACCACAACACTGGTCATGGACAGGCTGAGACCAGCACAAAACCAGCCATTCTGGAAGCTGTTTGGCAGTTACTTACAAAACTAAACCTCCTTTTCCATCTGATCCAACAATTGTGCTCCTTGGTATTTATCCAGAAGAGCTCAAAAAGCATGTCCTCACAAAAACCTGCACATGGACCTTCACTGCAGCTTTATTCAAAATTGCCAAAACTTGACATCAGGCAGTAGGTGGAAGGATAAACAAATTGTGGTATGGGACACAATGGAATAGTGTTTGGAGCTAAAAAGAAATAAGCAATTAAACCATGAAAAGACATGGAGGGATCTTAAACGCATATTATGAAGTGAAAGAAGCCAGTCTGAAAAGGCTACACTGTAGGATTCCAACTATGACATTCTGGCAAAGGCAAAACTGTGGAGACAGTAAAAAGATCAGTGGTTTCCAGGGGCGAGAGAGAGGGATGGATGATTTAGGCAGAGCACAGAAAATTTTTAGGGCAGTGAAACTATTCTGCATGATACTATAATGGTGGATACATGTCATTATACATTTGTTTAAAGCCATAGAATGTTCAACACCAAGAGTGAACCCTAATGTAAACTGTGGCCTCCAGGCGACAATGATGGGTCTGTGCAGATTTATTGATTACAACAATGGTACCACTGTGGTGAAAGATGCATTTTGAGTCTAGAATCAGTAAAACTTGCTGATCGGTTGGATCAAGGAGCACTGTGAGGGAAGGAGAGTCAACGATGACTCCTAGTTACCGGCAACTGGATGAGGTGGTGCCATTTATTGAGATGAGGAGAGAAACAAATGTAAAGAGAGAAATCAAGGATGGCTCCTGGATTGCATTTACATACAATTTGAGTATTTTTACTGATTTCTCCAACTAGAATAGAGCTCTTTATGCAGTCACTGTCAAGAGTCATGTCTCGGAACATTTCAACATTAGTGTTTATCCAACAATCTGGCCCATCCTTTTGTGTCTTCGACCTTTGGCATCACCACTGGCAATAAAAGCCCATCACTGAATGTGCAAAATTTATATCTGATGGTCAGTCACACAGAGCCTGGTGGAGCGCCAGCCCACTCCTCAGAGCCTCTACTCTGCCTCTCCAAACTCTTCTCCCGTGCATTCTACCAGCCTCAACTAATCTTTTCTGGTTGACATCAGACCACTTCCACTTAACATCTAGGAACTGTCTGTTCATCCTTCCATGATAGTCCCTTTTTGTAGACTAGCAGCTGCCACCCAGGCCCAAGTATAGTCAGACTGTCACAGTTCTCAACAGGCTACCAAGAGGACTCAAACTAAGTATGCTGTGGCTCCTCTGTCATCACTGGCATCACTCATGTTTCATGTTCAGCCTTTAAATACTTAAAATTTTCCAGCTAAAGTCGCTTTGGAATTAAAAAAAAAAATCACTGGGTAGAGGTTGAGTAAAATATGAGCTCCTTCATAAAGTGACAAGGGTCTGAGGCAGGTGTGCATGAACCCCCTTCTTTTCTGTTACACTTGGGCCTGCCATTCACACAAGTGGTTGATCTCTCTCCTTTTCTGTTTTTGTTTTTTTTTTTTTTTCCTTTATAAAATGCTGGTTGCAATTTGAGGACATGCAAAGATTTTTCAATTGGGGGATAAAAAATATCCCTCTGAGATTGAAAACACACACTCCAACTTGCTATACACTGGGGACTCCTGGGTTGGCATTCAGGGCACTTTCATAACCTTCAGTGAAGTGGCATTTCAGTTGGCATTATGTTGCTCTCCTTCTGGGATCTCATTCATGGGAAGGTGAGTAGTGACAAAATTTTGGGATTCCTGGTCCATAAGCTTAATATTATTAAGTGCCTTAAAACTTTTGACTTTAACTCTTAAAGTGTTTGTTGAATGTAGGCATGAACATAAACTAGCTCTCTGATGGCAATGGAAATAGCCCTAGCATGAAAGTTAAGAGCGAAAAGGTAGGAAAACGGATCGGTTAACTGAACTGGTGAAGGCAGTTTTGTAGATATTACTGTTGTTAGTACTGGTGATTTAATGGCATGCTGTAACCAGTTTAGAGAATCAAATAAAATTCCTAATAATATAAACAACTCACAGTAAGTTCAAAATGCTTATAATTGTTAACACAAATAACAGTGGGGCACATAGAAAATAACGAGTTCATGAAAATCAGTGGACATTGGAAGTGGCCTTGAATTCAATAGCTTGTAAGGCTCTGAAGTCATATATTCCCAAATGGAAAAGAGGCTTACTTCCCTCTCCAGGCAAGACACACAGAGAAAGGCCATTGTACCACACACCTCAGCTCAGCAAGACCTCTATAGAGAAGATGAATTTCAAAGACACGTTCTGTGCATTAAACTTGATTTCCACAAGTAGCAAAAGATAAGCATTTTATTTATCTAGTGGTGTCAGGAAAGAGAAGTTCACATAAAATTATTTCCCAGATTACATATTTATCACTCAGTGCCAAAACTCAATTTTATTTTCACCATTAGAAAAAAGGATCTTTTAAAATAATTCCCACATACCCCGATATTCTTACACAATTATACCTGAAGTAATGCAATCTTTTCTTGTTGATTCAAGGTCATTTTTGAGAATGACACTGTGCCATCCTTAAGACAGCAATGCCTCTGAGGCCAGATGGTCCTAACTCTTAATGATTTTGAACTTTTTCTCATTTTATGCCATTTTTTTTAATGCCTCTGCCTTCTGCCTGTCAGTAGTCAGTTTTGCTGGTCTCAATGTCCTTGTCCCCAGTACCACCCCATCATCCTCTAATCTGTTACTTGGGTTCTGACAGGGGTCAGAAAATCAGACAAATACTTCCTGAAAAAAACACGGTGTCTAACATTTTAGCAAATGAACCAGTCAAAGCACCTGGGTTAGAGTGTGGGTGTTTTCACAATTTCTTTGGGTAAAACTTGAAGAGTTTATTCCTGGCTAAATTTTGGATATGTGGGGAAGGAAGTATAAGAATGGTGACAAAGGAAACGTAAACAAGTGCTCATGCTATCTTCTGGAAAACTTATAGGACATAAATATTTTACAAGCTAAAGGAGTGGATCAGAGTAGATGACATGAAACATCTGTCTGGAGTTCTGAGATAGGGGACGACACAGGGAGGGGGAGCTTGTGATTCATTCTGTGCTCTCAGGGGCAGGAGGAAAACCTCAGCGCAGGGAGAGACTGGGCGGCATCCTACAGAAGCGTCTGCCCCAAATCCTGCGAGTGAACAATCGTGTACCCTGCTCTGTCCCAGCCACCTGTGGGGAAGGTGTCCCAGACACAGCTCTAGTTTTAGTTCAATTGCTCGGAAAGGGCACTGACCGGCCAGGAGCTCCTCTCACTGCCCCCACTCCATCACTCATCGCCTCTGCAGCAAAGGCCATCACCATCCACCAGGATGTTCACGCTGTGACCTGGGAGTCGTCATGACACCTTGCTTTCCCTTACTTCCCACATTTCATTTAACAGCAAATCTTGTGCACTTTACCTCCAAATACATCCTGAATTTATCTGCTCCCCCTTGTGCCACCAACCTGGTCGAAGCTGCCATCATCTCCTACCTGGACTGTCTCAGCAGCCTTCTGATGTGTCTCCATCAATCCTTTCTTGCTTTCTCAACTCTACTCCCAGGTTGCTCTCTGCGCAGCAGTCACACTGACCTTTTCAAACTAGAGCCGTGTCATCATGCTCTTCAAACCTCTGCACACGTCTCATCACTTTTCAGATACGAGGCAAACCCTCTGCCATGTTCTACAAGGTGCTACATCAATAGCCTCTGTCTGCCTTTCCCACCCCACTTGGTACCTCTTTGCCTCTGCCCACGTCACTCCAGCCTCACTGGCCTTCTTCCTGCTCCTCACATGAATCAGCTTCTTCCCTTTGGACTGGCTGCTACTTCTTTCCCAGTATTCCATTCTGGTCTAAGAGAGGCCTTACTGTACTACTTGGCCTCCAAACCCTCCCAATCATATCAGCCTGTTTTTTTTGTTTGTTTGTTTGTTTTTTGTTTTTTAATTTATAGCACTTGCCTCTACCTGGAATGTTCTTGTATATTATATTTGCTTGTTTATTTTTTCTCTACCAAAAAGTAAGCTACTCAAATATAGGGACTTTGTCTGTCTTGTTTAATGTCATCACCAGAGACTGAATTTTTCTGTTACCTAGTAGGTGCTTAATGGATATTGAATGAATAAATAAACAAATGAATGAGAGAAGCCATAGATTATATATAATAGTTATTTCTGAACTATACTCTTGTTCAAAATACAACATGAGTTTTATTTACTGTGTTTTAGTATATTGTGCATGTGTGCTTGAGAATATTGGTACCTATAACTTAACTTCCAGACCAACTGGTCATCAACTATCGTTATTATCATACATTAATTGAACAGGAAACTTATGGTCTAATTCTTCAGTTAGACTTAAATATTTCTGGTACAATAAAATTTAGCTCAAATGTTTTTTTCACTTGAAATGTAAGTAGTCCGTTGCTTAAGTGAGTATATATGGCTAATAATTTATTACTTCCAGATTTTACAGGGGTTGAGTACTTAAAGAGCAGGAGGACACTGGGAACTTATGAAGACTCAGTTTCAGAGAAGGCAGCATGAGTGAGCTCCCCTGCCCCTGCATTTATAATTTTGTTTCAGACTATCTCCATTTTGACCTACAAACATTCAAAGACAATTATAAGCTGTGCTTCTCTGCATTTTCCCCACCTGGATGTTTAAGGCACACCAGAGTTAAGATAAAACAACTGAACTATAGGACACAATAGTATATCTCATGAATCAGTTTCTGGTTTTCAAAAGCACATGGGTTTTTAACAATATAAAGTCATTTAAACGATGAATGGCTGATACCCAATGGCCTACTACAGATGAAGGACTGATATCCAAGATCTATAAAGAACAGAACAGACACTTCTCCAAAGAAGACATACAAATGGCTAACAGGTAAGTGAAAAAATGTTCATCATTAGCCATCAGGGAGATTCAAATCAAAACCACATTGAGATACCACCTTACACCAGTTAGAATGGCCAAAATTAACAAGGCAGTAAACAACAAGTGTTGGAGAGGATGTGGAGAAAGGGGAATCCTCTTACACTATTGAGAATGCAAGTTGGTGTAGCCACTTTGGAAAACAGTGTGGAGATTCCTTAAGAAATTAAAAATAGAACTACCCTATGGCCCTGCAATTGCACTACTGGGTATTTACCCCCAAAGATACAGATGTAGTGAAAAGAAGGGCCATCTGTACCCCAATGTTTATAGCAGCAATGGCCATGGTCGCCAGACTGTGGAAAGAACCAAGATGCCCTTCAATGGACGAATGGATAAGGAAGATGTGGTCCATATACACTATGGAGTATTATGCCTCCATCAGAAAGGATGAATACCCAACTTTTGTATCAACATGGACGGGACTGGTGGAGATTATGCTGAGTGAAATAAGTCAAGCAGAGAGAGTCAATTTTCATATGCTTTCACTTAACTTACTTGTGGAGCATAAGGAATAACACGGAGGACATTGGGAGAAGGGGAGGAGAAGTGAGTTGGGGGAAATCGGATGGGGAGACAAACCATGAGAGACTGTGAACACTGAGAAACAAACTGAGGGTTTTGGAGGGGTGGGGGGTGGGGGGTTGGGTGAGCCTAGTGGTGGGTATTAAGGAGGGCACATATTGCATGGAGCACTGACTATGGTGCATAAACAATGAATCTTGCAGCACTGAAAAAAATAATAATAAAAAAATAAAGTCATTCAATCCATGTACATGGGATGTCTTTCCATTTGTTTGTGTCTTGTTTAATTTTTTCATCAATATTTTGTAGTTTTCTCTATCAAGTCTTCCACCTCCTTATTTAAGTTCATTCCTAAATATGTTTTTCTTTTTGTGTGTCCTGTTATAAATGGAATTGTTTCCCTAATTTCCTTTTAAGATAGTTTGTGGTTAGAGATTGGAATCCTTGTACACTGTTGATAAGAATGCAAAATGGTGCTGCCATTACGGAAAACAGTATGGACATTCCTCTAAAAAATAAAAATAGAACTACCAAAAGACCCAGTAATCCCCCTTCTGGGTATTTAACTAAAACAACTGAAATCAGAATCTTGAAGAGATATTGGCACTCTCATTTTAATTGCAATGCTACTCATAGTGGTTAAGACGTGGAAACGATCTAAATGTCCCTGACAACAGAAAGATAAATAAACTGGGTAGATACATACAAAAGAATACTGTTCAGCCTTTAAGGAAGAAGGAAAGAAAAAGAAAGAAAGAGAATATCCTGCAATGTGTGACAACATGGATGAACCTTGAGGTCATTAGGCTAAGTTAAATCAGCCTGACAACTTAGAAGAAATGGATAAATTCTTAGAAATACACAACAGTTCAATACTGAACCAGGAAGAAATAGAAAATCTGAACAGACCATTTACAAGCAACAAAACTGAATTGGTAATCAAAAACTACCAAAGAATAAAAGTCCAGGACTTTTGGACTGGATGGATTCACAGGTAAATTCTACCAGACATTTAAATAAGAATTAATACCAATTCTCCAACTACCCAAAAAATTGAAGAGGAAGGAAAACTTCCAAATACGTGCTATGAGGCCAGGGTTACCATGATACCAAACCACACAAAGACATCACAAAAAAAACCCTACAGGCCAATAGCCCTGATGAACATAGATGCAAAAATCCTCAACAGAACATAAACAACCACATACAACTATACATTAAAAAAATTATTCATCATGATCAGGTGGGATTTATTCCTGGGATGCCAGGATAGTTCAATATTCACCAAGTCAATCAACGTCACATACCACATTAACAGAACATAGGATAAAAATCATACTAATTGCAATAGAGGCAGAAAAAGCATTTGACAAGGCTCAACATCTATTCATGATAAAAACTGTCAACCAAATGGGGTTAGAAGGAACATACCTCAACATAATAAGGGCCGTCTATGAAAATCCCATGGCTAATTTCATCTTCAAGGAGGAAAAACTGAAAGCTTTTCCCCCAAGGACAGAAAGAAGACAAGAATATCTACCCTTGCCACTTTTATTCAACATAATTCCTAGGCACAACAGACAGAACAAGAGATAAGAGGCATCCATATTTGTAAAGATGAAGTTAAACTGTCACTATTTCCAGATGATATATTATACATACAAAATCCTAAAGATTCCACCAAAAAACTACTAGAAGTAAAAAACAAACTTAGTAAAGTGGCAGGATACAAAATTAGAAATTGGTAGCATTTCTACACACTAACAATGTAGTTGCCAAAAGAGAATTTTAAAAAACAACACCACTTACAACTGCAGCAAAAAGATTAAAATTCCTAGGATTAAACTTAACCAAAGAGATGAAAGACCTATACTCTGAAAACTATAAAACACTGATAAAAGAAACTGCAGGTGACACAAACAAATGGAAAGATATTCCATGCTCATGGATTCTAAGAATTAATATTGTCAAAACATTTGTATTCCCAATAGCAATTTACAGATTCAATGCAATCCCTATCAAAATATCGACAGCATTCTTTTTTTAAGATTTTATTTATTTGACAAAGAGACACAGAGAGAGAACACAGGAGGGGGAGTGGAAGAGAGAGAAGCAGGCTTCCCGCTAAGCAGGGAGCCCAATGCAGGGCTCAATCCCAGGACCCTGGGACCATGACCTGAGCAAATACAGATGCTTAACAACTGAGCCATCGAGGCACCCCTCAACAGCATTTTTAAAAAACTAGAACAAATAATACTAAAATTTGTATGGAACCTTAGAAGACCTTAAATAGTCAAAGCAATCCTGACAAAGAACAAAGCTGAAGGTATCACAAATTCTAGATTTCAAGATATACCACAAAGCTGTAGTAATCAGAAGAAAGTGGTGTTGGCACAAAAGCAGACACACAGATCAACAGATCAGCATAGAGATGCCAGAAATAAACCCACATTTATAAGGTTAATTAATCTATGACAAGGGAGGAAAGAATATACAATGGGGAAAAGATAGTTGTTGTTTTTTTTTTTAATAAATGGTGCTGGGAAAACTGGACAGCTACAAGCAAAAGAATGAAACTGGACCACTTTCTAACACCATAAACAAAAACTAACTAAAAATGGACTAAAGACCTATCATGAGAGCTGACATAAAAATCCTAGAAGAGATCACAGGCAGTAATTTTTCTGTCTTCAGCGATAGCAATATTTTTCTAGATACATATCCTAAGGCAAGGGAAACAAAAGCAAAAACAAATTATCGGGACCACATCAAAATAAAAAGCTTTTGCACAGCAAAGGAAACCATCAAAAGCCAAAAAGCACTCTGTTGAAAGAAAGGGAGAAGATATTTACAAACAATGTATCCCATAAGAGATTAATATCCAATATATGTATCAAAAATGCATACAAGTCAATGCCAAGCAAAACAAAACAAAACAAAACAATCTCATTAAAAAATGGGCAGAGGACCTGAATTTTTCCAAAGAAGACATGCACATGGCCAACAGACACATGAAAAGTTGCTTAACATCACTCACCGTCTGGGAAAGGCAAATCAAAACCACAATGAACTATCACCTCACACCTGCTAGAATGGCTAAAATCAAGATGACGAGCAACAGGCATTGGCGAGGATGTGAAGAGAAAGGAACCTTCATGCACTGACGGTGGGAACTCAAACTGGTGCAGCCATTGTGGAAAATAATACGGAGTTTCCTCAAGAAGTTTTAGAACTACCCTATGACCCAGGAATTACACTACTGGGTACTTATGCAAAGAATAAAACAACATAGCATAATATGTAAACTTGTTGAATTACTAAGTTGTACACCTGAAACAAATGTAACATTATGTATCAGCTATTATATATTAAAAAAAGACAAACACAAATAGATTCACAAATAAGCCAGTCATCAAAAGACAAATACTATATGACTGCACTTTTATGAGGTATCTAAAATAGTTAAATTCAGAATCAAAATGTGGAATGGTAGTTTCCAGGGGCTGGGGAGAAGGGGAAATAGGCATTTGCTAATTATCAGGATTAACACTTGAGTTAAGGAAAATGAATAAGTTCTAGAGATCTGATCTCATGTTAAGTATTCTTACCAGAAGAAAAAGTTAAGACAAAATGTGAATTTTAGGCATAGACTAAAAGAGCTTAATTTCCAAAGGACCCATTCTGTTACCACAGTTCTCCCTTGCTCTGTATTATGGAATTAAAGATTAAAAGCCTCTATGAATGGGGCACCTGGGTGGTTCAGTTGGTTAAGCATCTGCCTTTGGCTCAGGTCATGATCTTGGGGTCCTGGGACTGAACCCCATATCGGGCTTCCTCCCCTGCAGCCTTCCCCCTCTGCCTCTCTCCCCGACCCCTAGCTTATGTTCTCTCTCTCTCTTTCAAATAAATAAACAAAATCTTAAAGAAAAACCTTCTATGAAAAAAATCTGCATTCAACATGTAAGGGAAAAAAATAATACAGATAATATTAAAAGTACTTCCATGTGGTACATAAACAATGAACTCTGGAACACTGAAAAGAAATTAAAAAAATTTTTTTAAAAAGTTCTTCCACGGTGAACTGTCTACTTTGTCATTTTCCAACCATTATCTCACTTGAGCTCTGTAAACATTTTATAACCTACATAGGTCAGCCACTCTGAACCTAATTTTTAATGAATCACAGTATCAAAGACTTGCACATTAAAAGAAGGCATCAGTCTTAATCTGGTCAAACCTAGCACCCAATTCATGATTTCTTCTGACAACTTCTATGACAGGAGTCATTCAAACTTAGCTGTTGCAACGGGCATCACTCTTTCCCTAAACCCCATCTATGGCACTTTCTTTAGAATGCAGAAAACCTTTTAATAAGTCACTTATTTCAAGAGTTATGCTATGTTTTAAAATGCTACTACTACATGAAAAGAAAACAACATGACGACAAAATAGTTAAGATCAAGGGCTCTATATTCTTGGAAGATAAGGAACTCTCCCAAGCCTGGGTGTCTCCTCCTCCCTAGCGAAGGTAAGAGTAATGGTACCAAACTCTGTTGTACGAAATACTGTGTGCAAAGGGGAGACATATTCCTGATACCTAAAGCACATGTGAGCTGCTATGATCATTAGAAGTAAAGTTTGACATAAAGAAAACAATCACATAGCAAGGAACTGGGTCTTTCAGATTGTTAGGATTCGAGGAAGTTACTCATTAAAAACGAGTTGAACTTTACTGAATGGAAGCAAAAAATAAATAAATAGATAAAATGAAAAGACTTCAGCAACTTAAGACCAGATATCATATTTAATAAATAAATGAGTGAGTAGCTTTTGGGGAGTAACTCTACGTGGTGCGGAGGCAGTTCAGAATCCTCCACCTCCATCAGGTCAGGCACCAGATTAAGACATTTGCGTTTCACTTCTTCAACGGTCGCTTCAACCTTCCACTTCTCAGAGAGCTAACTTCTAACATTTGAAAATATGTACTGACAAATGTCTTCATGTCGGAGCCTGTGATAATGAAATGTAATTTGCTTCCAAAAAAAAAAAAAAAAAAGCAGTTTTTAACTGTGAGAAGGTACCTAAAACTGTTGAGGGGAAATAGTAGAACTGAGGAGAAATTTTCTAGAGCTTTCTCAGTTTGAGAGAGAATTTACTTTTTTTTTTCTTCATTAATTTAGATTGTTTTCAATTTTAATTTATTTTTCTGAGGAAAGCAGACTTTGTTTGAAGCAGATGCCTGGTGTCAGAGTAAGAGAACACAGCCTGCCTGCCTGCCTGCCTTCCTTCCTTCCTTTCTTTCTTTCTTTCTTTTTTCCCCAAAACAATTTGGGGAAACTGTATCTGAGGAAAATCAAAGGAAGAGCAAAACCAAAGCCCACACATCACTGCTCCCCGTGGGGTCGGGACTCACGCTGCTCTGTCAGCATGGGCGGGTCGAGTCTCCTTGGTTGGCTCCGTCGTCCCTCCATAGACTGTGTGCCCCTGTGTGTGTGCATGTGTGTGTACACGCATGTTTTTAACTTTTTAATTTCATTTGATTCCGAACTTATAGAAAAACACCGCAAGAAAGTTCGAAGGACTCCGCAGACTCTTTCCCAGATTCTCCAACAATTTTTACTCCATTTCTCTGTCTATAGTAGAAGATTAGCTATTGACCCTTTCTGCCGGCGAAGAGGACTTTAGCTCCTGCTGCGGCAGCAGCGGTCCAAGACGCTGGCTTCTGGCTTCTGGAGCGAGAGGCCAGCCTCCCGGAGCACTGCTGTCACAGCGGGCTTCTGCCCAGCACTTGCCCAGGCCCCAGCAGGTGCAAGATAGCATGGGTATTTGGGAGCAGTGCTCCCCGCTCCTCATGTCCCTGAGAGGCTGGCTGCTGGCCTCAGGGCCTTGCTCCCAGCGTCGCCCCAACCACACCCGGAGCCTCATTATTTCAGAAGGAACAGGACAGAAATCGGAGCAAATTTTCAGACGCTGCCAACCCATAAGCTATAGAAACACCAACTTAATAAGGGGGAAAACAGTTTTTGTTCTCACTCTACCCAGGGCTCACATAAATAGCATCAGATATTACATAATAATAGGACACTGTATCTCCAGATCTATTCAGGGATGGAAAGAACAGACAAAGGATAAAAGATGTAACCAGCGAGCAAAAAAGAACCGTTTCACTCACGGGGAGGCTCAGGATCGCTACGTTGTCAAAATATTTTCTAATCCAAAGGAACAGACCAGAATAATAGACAGAAGTGCTGTTCTTTTTTTTTCAAAACACAAAAGGAGATTTAATTTGGGATGAACACATCTTGGGTTTTCTAAAATGGTTAAAAGAATCCGTAGCTGCATCGCGGACTATGGGCAGAGGAGGCAGGACCGTGAGGAGAGGCCTGTTGGAGCATTGAGGACGGAGAACTGCCTCATTTCTATTGACTTCAGTGTAATTTCTCACGGACACCTCAAAACCGACAATGCCCAAAGTTACAAGAGGAATATCACTATCGCTGAGACTTTTCAACAATATTAGGAAAGATATCAACTTTCTGCTACAAAGCTCCAAATGAACACGTGAGATTATGTACATAAATTATACACACAGTACAAAAATCAAAGCTACCCTCCCGACACACACACACAATCTATAGATATTACACCTGCTGGTTCAAGTCCAGAATTAGCCCTGGGGGTTTCTAGGTTTGATATCTGTCCCCCTTATACCGCACTTTCCACGCTGTTTCCAGCAGTCTGATATGGCTGATAATATTTAGTTCCTCCCCAGAAATGTTGTGACAACAGACCTATGGTGCCATCTGCCTGCCTGAGATCAAGCGAACACGCCAGGCACAATAACCGTAAGAGACCCTGAATCTCAGGAAACAAACTGAGGGCTGCTGGGGGGCGGGAGGGAAGGGGTGGCTGGGTGATGGACACTGGGGAGGGTATGTGCTATGGTGAGTGCTGTGAATTGTGTTAAGACTGATGATTCACAGACCTGTTCCCCTGGGGCATATAATACATTCTATGTTAATTAAAAAAAGAATGAAATCTTGCCATTTGGGACCGACATGGATGGAGCTAGAGAGTGCTACACTAAGCAAAATACGTCCGAGAAAGACAAATACCGTATGATCTCACCCACATGTGGCATTTAAGAAACGAAGCAAATGCACAAAGGGAAGAAAAGAAAGGGAGGGAGGCTGGGCAAGAACCAGATTCTTTTTTTTTTTTTTTAATTTATTTATTTGACGGACAGAGATCACAAGTAGGCAGAGAGGCAGACAGAGAGAGAGGAAGGAAGCAGGCTCCCCGCTAAGCAGAGAGCCCGATGTGGGGCTCGATCCCAGGACCCTAGGATCATGACCTGAGCCGAAGGCAGAGGCTTTAACCCACTGAGCCACCCAGGTGCCCCAAGAACCAGATTCTTAACAGAGAACTGATGGTTACGGGAGGGGAAGTGGGTGGGGGATGGGCTACACATGAGGGCACTTGCCAGGCTCAACAGACCGCCCGACAAAAGAAAAGTTCAATTCATCCCTCTACTGCATTTCACTAGTATATAAAAAAAACTATTTGATGGGAAAAGTTCAATTCATCCCTTTACTCCATTTCACAAGTATAAAAAAAAAATCTATTTGATGGGCAGAAGCTGGCCCTGATGTCATAAAATAGCCTGATACGTGTTAGGAATTTACAAAGAAAAACTGAAAAGGGTTTCAACAGAGATGGCATGAGGTTTTGGAGCAATGCCCAGGCTTTTAGTCCCAAGGAAGGGCTTGAGGCTAAGCCCCATGACAGGGAACAAAACTCAACTCCTCAGAGTCTTGTTTGTAAATTAAGGACAGTAATTACTCACCCTACAAAATCTCTGTGAAGAATTAGTGAGGTAAGGAACGTAAAGAGCTTTTGTGCAAAGGCACTAACCAGTGTTCCGATGGTTACTGACAGAAATCGGCCAGCAGTACTGCTCCCTGACATTCTGCAGGGAGGGCTCCGCGTGGCATGGATTTTGACACGTTTCAGCTGAATGCTGTACATCCGAGCAGAGGCTCAGCTTGTACCGCCAAGTATCTGGCGCTCACAGACAATGCCAGAAATCGATGAGCTTTGTGACAGCTGACGACAATGTTCTTTTGATTCAGACCTTGTCCCTGATGCCCTGGTTGGTTCCACTATCAGAGCCCTGTGACTGCAAACCTGTGGACGTTTTAAGCCTGTGTCCTGCGTCAGTGTGTTGAATGTCATCCAAAAGGGTGTATGCAGGAGAGGGGCAGAGCAGGTATAATTAATTCACTTGTAACAAACTATACCCATTGAGTGTCCACTACGTGCCTGGTCCTGGGCCAAACATAGTGGGGGACAAGCTAACTGGAGGAGTGAGGACTCTGTCCTCTTACGGAGGAAGGGTACCACTCCCTGCCTGCCTGCCTGCCTTCCCCTTCCCAGTAGTAAAAGTCACTTGTATAACGTGCTTTCCTACTCCTCTTTAAAGTTTTGTTTTGCTCACTATTGTAAGAGAGATGATCAACTCTCTTTTAAAAATATAAAAATTAAAGTTGAAAAATTTAACTTGTTTAAAGGTTAACAGGGGTCTTAAGATGCATTCTTTGGTTTAGGAATTACACCTTCATGTTCTTCCTTGGGGGATCTGGCAAGGAAGTCACTTGGCACAACTGGGAAATGTCTGTATGGTCAGCCTTCCCCCGCCGACCTAGAGCCCTGTGTCTCTACCTCTTACTTAGAGGTTACTGGAGATGGTCCCATCAGCAATTGGTGAGGGTCACCGAAATGGCAATGACAGGGATTTCATTCGTGCTAGTGTCTGACCTAGTTTACTCTCTTCCACCCAATTTCCAAATTCTTCCCATTGGCCAGATTCCACGGTGGTTGTCATCCTCCAGGATGGCGGGTGATGGCCCCTAGCAATCTCCTCCTCCCGGTGTTCACACCGCTGTGCAGTCCTCATGCTGCACCACCACTGGTCTGTGTGACTAAGAGTCTATGGCAGACGTGATGATATGATACTTCTGAAATCTGGTTTCAAAGGAGTGCGGTTTCCAACTTGGGGCCCTCTTTCTCTCTTGGGGCGCCATGGGGAAGCTATGTCTCAAGTACACTTATGTAGAGGTCTTTGTGGTCGGGAACTGGAGGCTCCTCCCAACCACTGTGTGAGTGAAGTGGATTCTCCAATTGCTTCAGATGCCTGCCGTCCTGGTCAACAGCCTGACTCCAACCTCATGGGTGACCTTGACTCAGAGCCAGGAAAGCAACTCCCAGATTCCTGAACCTCAGAAGCTGTGTAAGTAACAAATGTGCCTTGTTTTATGCTGCTAAGTGGGGTAATTTGTTACACAGCAGTACATTTACTCAAGCTTCAAACCTCAAATCCGGCTGTTTGGATTCCCAAAAAAGTCTTTGGTGATTCCACCGGGTCAAAGTTATGTGCCAACTTTTCTTCACAACCTTACGCCTTGTATTCTTGTCTCTCTTCAAGACCGTGACAGCTGAAAGAACTTTAACCACCAACTGTTGAACAATGACTACGTGCTATGCACATATAAGCAACTTGCCTGCTTTATCTCAGTGCATTCTCAAGGGACTTTGAGGCAAGTATTACCACCCACCTTCAACAAACGAGGAGCCCGACACTGGAAGGTGTTTCGTGAAATCACACCTGTAGGCAGCAAGTTGGTATCCGAGCCAAGTTTTTAGCTACGGTCATTCTCCTGATGTACTACATCAGACCGTGGGGCTGTGCTGGCTCCCCCCTGGCACTCAGCATTTGAGACAGGGAGAACAGAAATGGAGAGAAGCCGTGGTGTGTAGAGCTTTGTGTAGTCGGAGGAGCGGGGACAGAAGTGAGACGCACAACATTTCTCTGTGTCAAGCTTTATGTATCCATCATTTACATTTAGCTCACAGTCCTACGTTGCTCTACCCCATCTCTCACTACGAGATGGAGAACTAACATAATCCCTTATCAGGCTTTTCTCAATCATGGAAATCAAACCAAAATTAGAACCACTGCCCTTCTATACAGTAGAGATTTTGTTACAGAAATCAAAAAGAAATCTAAGACGAGCCAATCTCATTTTTGAATGCCCGTGTCAGAATCCTAAATAAATAAACACAAAGAAAATCCAGTATCACATGACGAAACAATGCATCATAACCAGGTGGGGATTATTCTGGGATTTCAGGGATCCATCCATGTTGGGAACTCCATTAGCAAAATCCACATGTTATTAACACATGTGAAGAGAAAACATGTAAAAAGCCTGAGAAGAAAATGCTTCAGTCATTCCTACTTAAAGCAAAAGAACATTCTCAAGGGTTCTACAAGATCAAAAATGTTTTCATAAAATGCTATGTTATTTGTCTTTTTCACTGGCAATCTCTCAAGAGTGCACAGTCGTTTCCCAGATGTTACGGGCATGTGATAAAACCACAGATTTATGGGGAAGCAGACAGGAAGATGCCACCGTCTTCTACTGTGCTGAGGATTAGAACGACTTGCAAAAGGGTAGAACAATGCCATTCTTCTCACTAATTTGCCTTGAGTATTTGAAATATGCCATGTTTCATTAAAAATGCTCATTAATTTGTTACATAATTGGTTTCTCATTGTCATTTAAAATAAATCAACATAAATATTTTTAAGAGATACCAGTTTTAATTTTTAATATAGTAACCACCAACAGATAAAACTCACGTAAACCAAAACTCTTTAGGGCCCCCAAGAATTCCGAGGCATGAAAACTCATCACAAGACCTAAATGTTCGAAGATCCCACCTCTCTAAGATACCCGTTAACGGCCACTTCTTTACTATAGACACAGTTGTCTTTTTAAGATACGAAAGAAAAGTAAACACCATTTATAACAATAACTGAAAAAGAAAGAAAGAAACTTAAGAAATGTGTAAAAACTGCATGAGGAAAATCTACGGTGCTTGTGAAAGGCGCAGAAGTGGATATGAGCACGTGGAGTTGACAGGATGACTCAGCCTCATCAAGAAGCCGATTCTCCCCAGTTTGTTTCTTTTTTAATATAAATTTAACAAATCCAATTAAAATGCCAAAGTGTTTTTTTCTTCTGATGTTAGCTAGACGAATGGTTCCAAAGCTCTATGGAAAACTAACGAGGGAAAGTCTAACATGAAGGACAACGAGTGAGGAGCGGAGTGGGGGTGACGGGAGCCGGCCGGCCTCGTCACACACCGCAACGGCCTGGAATCAAAACATGGTGCGGAAGGGGGGATTCCTAGCCTGGACGACCTCATCCCATTTTGGTACCTGCGTTCTGGTCCATTCCCCCCACTCCCCCACACCTGCTCCGTGCAAGGGGGGGGCTCTCTCCACACCCAGTGACCACACCCCTTGTTTTCTCACTCTGTCTTCACTTTGCATTTTCCCAGTATGATTCTGCTCTGTGGTGTGAAACATCCAGAGATGCGTACCTCTTAAAAAGGCTTATTTCTATTTTGCCTTCAATAAAATTTGTTTCATTGAGTAAGTTACGCCTTTCCTTTTCTTTGGTTTATTGTAAGCCCTAGATTAACTTTTTAAAAAAATTATGTTTAGCCACTGTACAGTACGTTGTTAGTTTCTGATGCAGTGTTCAATGATTCATCAGTTGCATATAACACCCAGTGCTCACCACAACACACGTGCCCTCCTCAGTACCCATCACCCTTTACCCATCTCCCCACCCGCCTCCCCTCTGAAACCCTGTTTGTTTCCTGGGGGCCGCAGTCTCTTATGGTTCATCTCCCTCTCTGATCTCCCCCCTTCAGACTTCCCTCCCTTCCCCTAGGGGAGAAAGGGGACCCTCTTGCACTGTTGGTGGGAATGCAAGCTGGGGCAGCCACTCTGGAAAACAGTATGGAGGTTCCTCAAGATGTTAAAAATAGAGCTACCCTAGGACCCAGCAATTGCACTACTGGGTATTTACCCAAAAGATAGTGAAAAGAAGGGGAATTGGCACCCCGTATTCACAGCAATGACTGTGGAGGGAGCAGAGATGCCCTTCAACAGATGAATGGATACAGAAGCCCTAGCTTATCTTAATTGCTTTCCCTTCCTGAACTGGCCCGTGAACCTCAGGGCCTGGCTTGTTATGGGAACGAGCTCATTTCCCCCACTCCATCCAAAGGAGAACATGCCCTAGAGGAAAACAGGACAAAACTCAACCTCTCTTCAAATCCCACATCTGTGAAACCGCTAAAATGAATGTCAAACTAACAGAGTGGAGCGTAGTAGAACACGCCACCCCAAATGTTTCCCTTTGGCATGTGGATGATTTGAGCTGTGGACACTTGAAAAACAGCTTTCTCTGAACTCCCCTTACCAGCCTCAGGATAGATCTTCCCAAAGAATCTCAACTGTCATGAATCCCCTCCATGGGAAACTCATCAACCTAGACCACTGATCTGACCACTGGAGAGGACGCTAAGGTCCTCAGCACACCCAGATAAACACAGTCACGAACTGTCATACCTCTCAGCTATGCTTCCCAGGGAGTCCCTCCCCTAAAAAGCATTTACTCTCCCATAAGAGACCTCCAGCCCCTTCCTTTTCCCTATCAAGATGGTGAGAGAGTCAATTATATGGTCTCACTTACTTGAGGAGCATAAGGAATAACACGGAGGACGTGGGGAGATGGAGAGAAGGGAGTTGGGGGAAATCGGAGGGGGAGACGAACCATGAGAAACTGTGGACTCTGAGAAATAAACAGGGTTTTGGAGGGAGGGGGGTCAGGGTTGGGTGAGCCTGGTGGTGGGTATTAAGGAGGGCACGGATTGCATGGAGCACTGGGTGTGGTGCATAAACAGTGAATTTTGGAACACTGAAAAGAAATAAGATAAAATTAAAAAAAAATGGTATTTAAGTCTGTATTCTAAGTTACCTCAGGAAGTTATTCATTTTTCCTGGGTATCTTTCACATCTACATGAGGTATATATGACACAAACTTCTGTTTTTCTTTTTTTCAGCCAGTCTTCTATTATAGAGGTCCCAGCTGAGGACTCAGAAGTATAGAGGAAAAGTGACTTCTGCTCCTGAGAAGAGTTATGTGAAGCTTACATCGGAAGTGTGCAAGCAATCACATTCCAGGCCAACACCAGGCTTATCCAGAGGTGCGAAGCGGTCGTGAGGACCACCTACTGTTCACTACTAGCTCCCCACTTGCCCATTGTGGGACCCTCTGAAGCTCTAGCATCCTTTGGCTGGGATTCCTCATCTGTTCACAGGAGAGCATAGCATACGGCGGGGGTGGCTGTGAGCACCGGCTGAGTAATTAATTCATATCAAGTGCCCAGAACAGGGACCCGCCCCTGGTGAATGTTCTCTGGGCACTATTATCTACCCCCCACCTTCCTACCCATCACTGGGAAACAGAGGTTTTGGTTCTCCCAGTGTTGCCGTGGGGACCTAAGAGTGCAGGACCTCATTCTCTTCCTTCATAATCAAAGGCCACTCAAGAACCAACTAAGATAAAAAAAAAAAATCATTAATATCAACATCACCCTTCCATGTTTCTAAAGCACAGACACCACCTGTGAGTCTCAGGGGTGGCTGGGAGTTTTTGTTGCTTTAAATAAGTGCCACTTTTTAGGAACTTGCAATTTGATGAGAGGAAAGACCATTTTAGGTCACCGAGGTGATAAGTACTATTGTCCTCAATTACCGTTGTTAGTGTGGTGAAATGTCAGGGATTAATGACGGTTGCTGAGGATAATCGCACAATCATGTGGGTCTTTTCTGGGCCGTTTTTAAGTATTTTAAAATGGAGAGATAAAATGCAGGATATCATATGAAGAAATAACATAACATGCTACCTGCATGTTTTAAGAGGTTTTTAGACCTGGTTTTCTCAGAAAGAAAAAAATACGAAATATATTTTCTCCTGAAGAAAATATTGTCTGCTATAGAGAGTGTATCCACGTTGCAACCACTTCTTTCAAGGAGTAAATAAAGAAGAGTCTTACCAGAAATCACTGTAGTGGAATGGACACCTTTTTAGAGGGACTTTTCCCTCATGATCACCAAACACGATATGAACATGAAACAATTATAACAAAAGTTGTACTATTTTCATCATGATAATACTCTCTCAAACACAAAATAGGAGGCAGCTGCTTGGTCCAGGTTCACACACACAAAAATATCAACATTCCCAATACTCGAGTTAACGAAGCCAATGACAGAAATTGTTGGAGAATTTAACACCACTCCTCATAACAACAACAGCCTGCAAAATCGATTCCGTTTTCCATCCAATAAGAAAAAGGAGCAGTCACTTAATGTACACCAAATTTCAAAAGCATGTTATCTATTTTAGAAATGGAAAATGTACGAAAAGCTAGGCTATGAAACATACCTAAAAAAAATTGTAGTCGAGTTTTCTGTGGGAACGCGTCCAGCCTCCTTTCTGGAGACACTCCAGAGAGACGTCCCGTCTCTGTCTCTGAGGCAGACTGGAATCGAGACAGTCGAGGTGACTGCTCTCCCATGTGTGGAAATCACACCCTGGTCCTACTCGGTCCCCCTCATAGGCTAAAAGGGAATCAGCTATTGATTCCACACACAAAATCATAGACTCTGGTCATGGAAACAAATGTGCAGTCAATGAGCAAGCTTCACTGTCCATGATATAAGACCTAGAATGTAAACTTCCAGCCCTCCTCCTCCGTCTTCACCCTCTGTCCCTTGTGAGCTTTACTGTCACATGTGATCTATAACATACAGAGTTGAAAATCGGAATTGATAACACGCATTTTGTACCATCTCTTTTCCTTAAGTTGACCGCAACATGATGCTGTCCAATGCCTGTCTCATGACCTTGAACCAGTAACATTCCAGTCACATCTTATAGGGAGAAACACTGAATCGCTCGCAGGCTCGGAGAAGGTCCGAGCATTGACCCAAGAGAAAGAGACACTTAACGCGCTGTAGCCCTGAACAGTTCAGAGCTCGAGATCTCCCTGCCCTCGGACGCCATCCGCTGAACAACCAGAAATGAAAATGTTCTTCCTTCAGACAAAATCTGCCTCCTTTTGTCCTAAGTGAAGTAGGAGAATGCTACTCCCTTTCCCAGCGACAGCTGCTCAAATACTCGGAAACAGACGAACAAGCATCCAGATTCTGTGCCCTGAGCTTAGTTCCGCAGACCGTCTCCCTCTCGCATCTCTCGTCGCACCTTCCTACCCACCCCGTATCATCCCACTCGCCCTGCTCAGAGGATGGCCAGCACGTCTAATGTCGCCCCGAGACCGCGGTCCCAGGGGTGGGATACCCCCCTCCCAATGTGTTCTGACCGCTTCAGAGCGTGCCGGAAGGGTGCCTTCCTTCGTTGGGGCCATTATGGGTCAATTAAGAGGCTCTAAGATGACTTTAGCAAGAATAAATGTGACACATGCTCCTTGTAGAAAATTAAAATTACTTAGGATACCAAATACCCCAGAATTATTATGACTCAACATTTGGCATAGTCTCATAATTGTTTCTCCAGGTAGCTCTTTAAAAAAAAAAAAAAAAAAAAAAAAACAAACCTGGAATCATATTACACATAGTTATATATGCAGATAATTTCATTTCATATTTCACCATAGATTTTCTCCACATTTTAAAAATTCTTTGAACTTCTCATCTTGAATATAGCAGTTTACCTTGTAGATGTATGTTATTTAACTACCCCCTATTGCTGAATATTTATGCTAGTTCAGATTCGTAACTACCTTTATATACTTAACCACTCTGACCTCTTTGCACAGCTTTGAACAAGTTAATCTACTGCTGCAAAAGATTTTAACTTTTTATTCACATTGCTTGATTATTTTTCAGGAATGCACTGCCAATGCACACATCTACCATAACATTTAGGAACAATTGTCTCCCTCCTGATCTTGCTAGGATTACACAGGATTAATTTGAACTTTTAAAAATAAAAGAGACTGAGGAAGGAGTCCAGATGGCAGAGAAGTAGCAGGCTCAGATGACATCAGGTAGCAGGAGATCAGCTAGATCAGCTAGATCGCTCATCTAACCATTGCGAACACCAACAAAACCAATAGGAGATCAAAGAGAAGAAGAGCAGCAATTCTAGCAACAGAAAATCGATCGCTTTCTCAAAGGTAGGACCTGCGGAGAAGTGAATCCAAAGCGACGGGAAGATAGACCCCGGGGGGAGGGGCCGGCTCCCGGCAAGCAGCGGAGCGACGGAGCACAACATCAGGACTTTTAAAAGCCTGCCCCACCGAGGGACGTCGCTCCAGAGGCTTAACCGGGGTGAAGCCCACACGGGGTCAGCGTAGCCCCAGGTCCCGCGGGGTCACAGAAGGACCGGGGGTGTCTGAGTGCCACAGAGCTCGCAGGTATTAGAGCGGGGAAGCCGGCTACAGCGACAGAGCCGAGGAGTGAGCTCTAAGCCCGGGGTTACCTTGAGCCGGTCGCAGGCTGGGTGGGCTCGGAGCGCGGCCGGAGGCCAGGGAGACAGGAATGACTGAGCGCTTTTCTCTGAGAGCGCACTGAGGAGTGGGGCCCCGAGCTCTCGGCTCCTCCGGGCCGGAGACTGGGCGGTCGCCATCTTCATTCCCGTCCTCCAAAGCGGTACGGAAAGCGCTCAGGGAACAAAAGCTCCGAGTGCGAACAGAGCAGATTGCTTAGCCCGGCCCCTGGCAAGGGCAGTGCGGTTCCCCCTCGGGCAAAGACACTTGAGAATCACTAGGACAGGCCCCTCCTGCAGAAGATCAATAAGAAATCCAGCCAAGACCAAGTTCACTTACCAAGGAGAACAGCGGAATTCCAGAGGAGGAGAAAGCAAAGCAAGGAATTCATGGCTTTCTCCCCATGATTTTTGGGTCTTGCAGTTAATTAATTTTTTTCTAAAATTTTATTTTTTGTTCTTCTGCTAAATTTTTTTAAACTTTTACCCTTTCCTCTTTTAACGTCTTTTTAACTAGTTTATCTTAACAATACCTTTAGTAAAAAAAAAAATAATAATCTTTTTTGAACCTTCATTATTATGGTCATATTTTATCCTTCATTGTATCTAACTTTATTTTTTGTATACACATAGGGTTTTTCTTCTAAAAATTTGGGGTACAACTTCTTCTAATAGATCGAAACATACCCTAAATCTAGCTCTGGGCTTGTTCTAGTCTCCAGCGTGAGCAAATTCTCTCCACTTTCTTTTTCTTTATTCTCCCAACCAACTTACTTTATAAACTCCTTTTTTAGAAATTAAAAAAAAAATTTCTTTTTCATCTTTATAGGCATATTCTATCCCTTCATTGTGTTTACCCTTATATATGTTTTTCATTCTTTAAAATTTTGGGAGGTAGTTTCTTCTAAGAGACCAAAATACTCCCAAAATTAAGTGGGTGACCCTGTTCTAATCACCAGTCTAATATACATATATATATTTTTTCTTTTTTATATTTTTTATTTATCTGTTTTCTTTTTTTAATTTTTTTTTTTTTCTGAACTTCTTTTCATCCCCTTTCTCTCTCCCATGATTCAGGGTCTCTTCTGATTTGGTTAAAGCACATTTTCCTGGGGTCTTTGCCACCCTTTCAGTATTTTATTTGCTCCTTCATATATTCTTATCTGGACAAAATGACAAGGCAGAAAAACTCACCACAAAAAAAAGAACAAGAGGTAGTACCAAAGGCTGGGGACCTAATCAATACGGACATTGGTAATATGTCAGATCTAGAGTTCAGAATGTTGATTCTCAAGGTTCTAGCCAGGCTCGAAAAAGGCATGGAAGATATTAGAGAAACCCTCTCCGGAGAGATAAAAGCACTCTCTGGATAAATAAAAGAACTAAAATCTAACCAAGTTGAAATTTAAAAAGCTACTAATGAGGTACAATAAAAACTGGAGGCTCTTACTGTTAGGATAAATGAGGCAGAAGAGAGAATTAGTGACATAGAAGACCAAATGACAGAGAATCAAAAAGCTGAGCAAAAGAGAGACAAACAAATACTGGACCACAAGGGGAGAATTCGAGAGATAAGTGACACCATAAGACGAAACAACATTAGAATAACTGGGATTCCAGAAGAAGAAAGAGAGAGGGGAGTAGAAGGTATATTGGAGAGAATTATTGGAGAGAATTTCCCTAATATGGCAAAGGGAACAAGCATCAAAATCCAGGAGGTGCAAAGAACCCCCCTCACAATCAATAAGAATAGGTCCACACTCCGTCACCTAACAGTAAAATTTACAAGTCTTAGCAACAAAGAGAAAATCCTGAAAGCATCCCGGGAAAAGAAGTCTGTAACATACAATGGTAAAAATATTAGATTGGCAGTGAACTTATCCACAGAGACCTGGCAGGCCAGAAAGGACTGGCATGATATATTCAGAGCACTAAATGAGAAAAACATGCAGCCAAGAATACTATATCCAGCTAGGCTATCTTTGAAAATAGGAGAGATAAAAAGCAAAACAAACAAAAACTGAAAGAATTTGCAAACACCAAACCAGCTCTGCAGGAAATATTGAAAGGGGTCCTCTAAACAAAGAGAGACCCTAAAAGTAGTAGATCAGAAAGGAACAGAGACAATATACAGTAACAGTCACCTTACAGGCAATACAATGGCACTAAATTCATATCTCTCAATAGTTACCCTGAATGTAAATGGGCTAAATGCCCCAATCAAAAGACACAGGGTTTCAGAATGGATAAAAAAAACAAAACCCATCAATATGCTGCCTACAAGAAACTCATTTTAGACCCGAAGACACCTCCAGATTTAAAGTGAGGGGGTGGAAAACAATGTACCATGCTAATGGACATCAGAAGAAAGCTGGGGTGGCAATCCTTAGATCAGATCAATTAGATTTTAAGCCAAAGACTATAATAAGAGATGAGGAAGGACACTATATCATACTCAAAGGGTCTGTACAACAAGAAGATCTAATAATTTTAAATATCTATGCCCCTAATATGGGAGCAGCCAACTATCTAAACCAATTAATAACAAAAAGAAAAAAAATAAAAGGGACTAAAGAAAATTGGCATATCTTTCTTTTAATTTCCTTTTTTATGACTAGATAGGCTAAACATTTTCTTGTTTTCCATAGCCATTTATATTTTTTATGTGAATTGTCAGTTTAAGTCTTTTTTTTTTTTTTTACTTTTTTTTTTTTTTTAAATTTTGGAGATAGAGAGCTGGGGGAAGGTTAGAGTGAGTCTCTCTTTTTTTAAAATTTTGTTTATTTATTTGAGAGACAGCGATAGGGACAGAGAGCACAAGCTGGGAGGAGAGGGAGAAACAGGCTCCCCACTGAGCAAGGAGCCCCATGTGGGGCTCGATCCCAGGACCATGAGATCATGACCTGAGCTGAAGGCAGTTGCTTAACCAACTGAGCCACCCGGGAACCCCTCCTTTTTTCTACTTTTTACGTGAAATCACAATATTTTTCTTTCTGTATTGTTATTTCATACATTAAGAACACTAACATTTATTTACTATGCTCGTTCCAAATATTTCTCAAAGATTATTCTTCTTTTAATTATGTTTTTAAACATAATAACTAATTCTTAAGTTAAATTTGTCACTTATCTTTGTGAATTCTTTTGCTGTCTTTATGCACAAAAAGTTTCCCCTATCCTAACATTAGCTAAATGTAAATCTATTTTTGAACAGGATTTTTGCTCTTTTTTCTTTTGGTTTCTTTTCTTTCCTTTTTTTTTTTTTTCTTTTTTCCTTTCTTTGTTTCTTTTTATTTCCTTTCCCAAAAGATATATCTTTCAAGTGGATTTTCAGTGTTTTGATGTGAATAATAAGGTGAGGAATTATTTTTTTTTCAACTACTTTAAGAGCATTTGTTGAATAATCGATCTTGCTCTCGTTATTTTGTGATGTTTATCATATACCAGAGCTTAAATATACTTATGTTCCTTTCAGAGCTGTCTATTCTACCATTAGCATAGGTTTTATTTATTGCTTATTAAATACATAAATTTTTCCACATTTATCCCGTCTTTTTTTTTTTTAATTTTTAAAAGATTTTATTTACTTATTTGACACAGAGAGAGATCACAAGTAGGCAGAGAGAGGGAGGGGAAGCAGGTTCCTTGCTGAGCAGAGAGCCCGATGCGGGGCTCGATCCCAGGACCCTGAGATCATGACCTGAGCCAAAGGCAGAGGTTTAACCCACTGAGCCATCCAAGCACCCCCTTTTTAAATTTTTTAAAAATATTTTATTTATTTAGTTGTGTGTGAGAGAGAGAGAGAGAGAGAGAGAGCAAAGCAGGGGGAGTGGCAAGCAGAGGGAGAAGCAGTCCCCCAGCTGAGCAGGAAGCCTGATGCGGGATTTGATCCCAGGACCCCTGGATCATAGCTTCCACATATTTAATTGCTAATTTCATTTACCTTTGGTCAACTGGAGAAGTTTCAAGTAATATTTTTTTCCCCAAGAGAGTATGTGGGTCATATAGTAACACTATTCCACTTGTACCTGAGAATTTCTGTATTTCCGTTGTACATAAAGGACACGTTGCCTACATTATCTTTACTCCTTTAAATCACTTACATGTTGTTTCACTGTCTTGCAGCATAAGCTAAATAACCATTTTTTTCTTGCCTGGATAGTACACATAATACAAATTTTTTTTTGCATTTATAGAATATAGCTATAGTTTATTTTTTCTTTATAGAGCTATTGAAAACAAAATTTTAGCATGAATAAATGGGTATATATATGCTCCCAGGAACTTCCAAGTGTAGCAGATTTTGAGAATGGAAATTTTGGCCAAGGCTCATTTCAGGTAAAGTGTTAGAAAAGTTCAAGTGGAACGTCAAGAACCAGACAATCCTTCACCTCCCACTCATAATGAAACCCCTTCAGCCAACATCATAGTTAATGGTGGAACATGAAGCCCTTTTCCCCTAGAATGAAACAGGCACTAGTGTGTGCTCTCACTGTTTCTATCAACACTGGACTGGAGGTACTACATACTGTGATAGAGAAGTCTTAAATCCCTCGCTAACTCTGGGGATCGATGGGCAGAATGAATCCGTCAGGAGTCACACAACAGGTGGGGACGGTAGTACAAGAACGCTTCTGTAAGTCCAGCTCTGTCTCTGCTCAAGCCGGGAGGGAAGGGCTTTAAGGAGACTCGTGTGAGACTCTACTGCTCGTCTCCTACAGTGTTAGGGACACCACAGATTGGAGATGGCACAATACTGAGGAAGCTAGAACGAGAGGCTGCTGAATCACCCTGTGGCAACAAAAGAGAGAGCTGGAAGTTTTGCAAGTGAGTGTGCTTCTCGGGTTCAATGGGACAGAGAATAATACAGGCTTCTAGATGGCCAGTTGTAGCCCAGAAAAGAGAGAGCTGGGTATGGGTCTTCTGAGGTGCCTATCCAAGAGGTCCTCCTGGCAGGATGAAGAGGCAGCTGAGAAAAGCAAAACAACAGACCCCCTTATCCACAGGGGATACATTCCAAGACCCCCGCTGGATGTCTGAAACTGCAGATGGTACTGAAGCGTATATGTACTATGATTTTTTCTAGATATGCACATTTATGATAAAGTTTAACTCGTAATTTAGGCACAGTAAGAGATTAACAATAACTGATAATAATATAGAACAATTATGACAATATAGTGTAATAAAAGGAATGTGAATGTGGTTGCTCCCTCCCTTAAACTATCTTACTGGACTGCACTTACCCTTCTTCTTCAGATGATATGAGATGACAAAATGCCTACATCATAAGATGAAGTGAGGTCAACGATGTAGTCACTGGGACATAGTGTTAGGCTACCCCTGACCTTCTGACCAGGGGTCAGAAGGAGCATCACCCGCTTCTGGACCTGTGGCTGACTATGGGTGAATGAAGTGCATAAAGTCAAACCACACGTAGGCGGGGACTACTGTAGATATTGCTAGAACTCTGGGGGATGAGGAAGAATTAGGTAGCTAACCAGATTAGGAATCTCTTCTCCCTAATCAAAAATAGTTGCAAACAATAAATCCCCAGAGACAGGGGTGTGGCCAACCAAGGCTTACACAAGCTCCCACAAGAGGAAGGTGGTTTTGCACATCTCCAAGCCAGAGGTTATGAAAGCTAAGTCAACCTAGCCGTCAAGTCAGTTAAGAAGAGCACTGCTCCCAGCACCTCCAACTCCTCCCACTCCACCTCTGGACGTGTCAGAAAGCAGGGCTAGTGAGATGGGAATAAGGAGTCAAGAGGCTAGATAGGAAAAGACAGGGGAAACTTACAATTGCCTCCTTCTCCTCTAGGACCTAGGAAAAAGAAGCCTCAATTTCAAATTAGAGGTGTAGTTTGATTATGTCTTACAAATGCATATTTGATCAGAATTATGTTTGGGACTTAACTGTAACTATAGGATGTTTCACCTAAGAGTGAACAGAAAAATCATGGGGTTTTTGATTGGATGCAGGAGAACTAGCATGACAGGGTGTATTTAAAGGAAAAAATGGAAACCTAAAATAAAGTTACTTTATGATCACTGGCATAAACCATACCCTTTTCACTCAGTATGGTTATATCAAGTCTACCCAGTATTTTGATAGGCTTTCATATGTAAGAAATAGATCTCTGTTCCCTTAAGTCTTTTTTCCTTGGGGTAATCATAATTAACCAATGATTCCAGTCATTCCTGTACTTGACAGAGCCTAAATTCATGGTCTCTCATAGATCTCATCATTTTCATGATAATTATTGATGTAAGCAGCATCCCACTCACCCCAAGATAAGAATTTCACAGTCACAGGGACAGTATCTTATTCCTCTTTGTTTCTTTAACCTATAGTATGGTAAAGCTTCCATTAACGTTGGTTGAAACATACCAAATGAATGAGTCAATTAAGGAAACAGTTTCTTCAGTGAAAATTAAAAAAAATAATGCTTTTACTCTATTCCATTTTTCTTCTTGCCAATCAATTCTCCTGATAGGATA
Source organism: Martes martes (assembly GCF_963455335.1). Classification (NCBI taxonomy): domain Eukaryota; kingdom Metazoa; phylum Chordata; class Mammalia; order Carnivora; family Mustelidae; genus Martes; species Martes martes. The sequence continues at coordinate 62,738,251 of NC_137903.1, read as the reverse complement.
TTTAGAAAAATGCATTCCACAGAGGTAATGAGATTTCATGATGTACTTGTTTATTTAATGTGCAAACTGAACACATGAACATGCCTAAAAATAGTGCAGGAGTGTACACATTATAGTAGTACAGCTAATTCTTAAAAAATGGAACTCTGAATTTTTCTCATTCTCTGAAAAATTATTTTGAATGTTACTATTCCCATCCAGGAGAAACTAATGGCACTATATTCACGGCCTACAGAGTATAACCTTGGTCCCTCAAAGAGATATAAAAATGCCTGAAAGTCATTTTTGTGGGACTCTGCTTTTTACCACTCTGACTGGATACATCAAAAATGTAACCAGTGTATAATGCAAATAAAACCAAGCACACTGAATACAACAGAAAACTAAAAAATAGACTTCATCATATTCTATTTCAAGGTTATGACTATATAGAGAACAAAGACACACAGTGAAAGAGCCAGCAGTTTTTCTGCAAGAATGGACCGGACATTATGTAGACAAAATTCATTTTTATATTCCATCATCATATAACACTGGTGTGTCCTTACGATCAGGCATCTTGTTGGGCTCATTGCTCCTGTGATATGCCCTATGTTTCACTTTAAAAATATGCTTTTACAATAGGACCATTCTGTATGATGTCTACAAGAGACACATTTTGAACCTAAAGATACATCCAGACTGGAAGTGAAAGGATGGAGAACCATCTTTCATGCCAGTGGGCCTCAAAAGAAAGCTGGGGTAGCAATTCTCATATCAGATAAACTTGATTTTAAGCTAAAGACTGTAGTTAGATACACAGAAGGACACTACATCATTCTTAAAGGGTCTATCCACAAAGAAGATCTAACATTTGTAAATATTTATGCCCCCAACATGGGAGCAGCCAACTACATAAGCCAACTGTTAATCAAAATAAAGAGTCATATGGATAAGAATGCACTAATTGTAGGGGATCTTAACATGCCACTCTCAGCAATAGACAGATCATCTAAGCAGAAAACCAACAAAGAAACCAGAGCTTTGAATGAAACATTGGACCAGATAGACCTCATAAATATATACAGAACATTCCACCCTAAAGCATCAGAATTCTCATTCTTCTCGAGCACACATGGAACTTTCTCCAGAATAGACACATACTGGATCACAAATCATGTCTCAACTGATACCAAAAGACTGACATTATTCCTTGCATATTCTCAGACTACAATGCTCTGAAACTGAACTCAACCACAAGAAAAAGTTCGGAATGAATTCAAACACTTGGAAGCTAAAGACCATCCTTCTCACGAATGTCTGGATCAACCAGGAAATCCAAGAAGAACTTAAACAATTCACAGAAACCAATGAGAATGAAGGCATATCAGTCCAAAACTATGGGATACGGCAAAGGCAGATCTAAGGGGGAAATACATAGCCATCTAAGTCTCACTCAAAAAAACCCTGAAAAATCCCAAACACACCAACTTTCTTTATACCTTAAAGAACTGGAAAATCAACAAAAAACTAAGCCAGCTCCATCCACAAGAAGGGAAATAATTAAGATTAGAGCAGAGATCAATGAATTAGAAACTAGAGATATAGTAGAACACATCAATGAAACTAGAAGCTGGTTCTTTGAAAGAATTAAAAAAATCAATAAACCACAGGCCAAACTAATCCAAAAGAAAAGAGAGAGGACCCAAAATAATAAAATTATGAATGAAAGGGGAGAGATCATGACTAATACCAAGGAAATAGAAATAATCATCAGAAATTATCATCAGAAATAAGTTAAGCAACCTAGAAGAAACGGATGCATTCCTGGAAACCTATAAACTTCCAAGACTGAAACAGAAAGAAACTGACAATCTGAACAGACCAATATCTAGTAATGAGATTGAAGCAGTGATCAAAAACCTCCCAAAAAACAAGAGTCCAGGACCAGATTTCCTGAGGAATTCTACCAAACATTTAAAGAAGAAATAATCCCTATTCCCCTGAAGCTGTTTCAAGAAATAGAAACAGAAGGAAAACTTCCGGAGTCTTTCTACGAAGCCAGCATTACCTTGATCCCCAAACCAAGCAAAGACCCCATCAAAAAGGAGAATTTCAGAGCAATATCCCTGATGACTATGGTTGCTAAGACTCTCAACAAGATCCTAGCTAACAGGATCCAACAGTACGTTAAAAAGATTATCCACCATGACCAGGTGGGATGCAAGGATTTATTCTTGGGATGCAAGGGTGGTTCAACATTCGCAAATCAATCAATGTGATAGAATAAATCAAAAAGAAAGAGAGAAGAACCACATGGTCCTCTCAATTGATGCAGAAAAAGCTTTTGACAAAATCCAGCATCCGTTCCTGATTAAAACTCTTCAAAGTATAGGGATAGAGGGAACATTCCTCAACTTCATAAAATCTATCTATGAAAAACCCATAGCAAATACCATTCTCAATGGGGAGAAGATGACAGCCTTCCCTTTGAGATCAGGAACATGACAAGAATGCCCACTCTCACCACGGTTGTTCAACATAGTACTAGAAGTCCTAACAACAGCAATCAGACAACAAAAAGAAATAAAATGTATTCTAATTGGCAATGAATAAAGTTAAACTCTCTCTTCACAGATGACGTGATCCTTTATATGGAAAACCCAAAAGATTCCACCCTCAAACTACTAGAACTCATACAGCAATTCAGTAATGTGGCAGGATACAAAATCAGTGTACAGAAATCAGTTACTTTCTTATACACTAACAATGAAACTATAGGAAGGGAAATTAGAGAATTGATTCCATTTACTATAGCACCAAGAACCATAAGATACCTTGGAATAAACCTAACCAAAGAGGTAAAGGATCTGTACTCGAGGAACCACTGAACACTCATGAAAGAAACTGAAGAAGACACAAAAAGATGGAAAAACATTCCATGCTCATGGATCAGAAGAATAAACATTGTTAAAATGTCTACACTGCCTAGAGCAATCTATACTTTCAATGCCATCCTGATCAAAATACCAGCAGCATTTTTCAAAGTGTTGGAACAAAGAATCCTAAAATTTATATGGAACCAGAAAAGACCTCAAATTCCTAAGGAAATGTTGAAAAAGAAAAACAAAACTGGGGGCATCACATTGCCTGATTTCAAGCTTTATTAGAAAGCTGTGATCACCAAGACAGCATGATACTGGCATAAAAACAAACACATAGACCAATGGAACAGAGAGTAGAGAGCCCGGATGTGGACCCTCAACTCTATGGTCAACTAATCTTCGACAAAGCAGGAAAAACTATCCAGTGGAAAAAAGACAGTCTCTTCAATAAATGGTGCTGGGAAAATTGGACAGTTATGTATAGAAGAATAAAACTCGACCATTCTCTTACATCATACACAAAGATAAACTCGAAATGGATGAAGGACCTCAATGTGAGACAAGAATCCATCAAAATCCTAGAGGAAAACATAGGCAGTAACCTCTTTGACATCAGCCACAGCAACTTCTTTTAAAACACTTCTCCAAAGGCAAAGGAAACAAAAGTAGAAATGAACTTTTGGGACTCCATTAAGATAAAAAGCTTCTGCACAGCAAAGGAAACAGTCAAAAAACAAAGAGGCAACCCATGGAATGGGAGAAGATATTCACTAATGATACTACAAAGGGCTGATATCCAAGATGTATAAAGAACTCCTCAAACTCAACACCCAAAAAACAGATAATCATGTCAAAAAATGGGCAGAAGACATGAAAAAACACTTCTCCAAAGAAGACATTCAAATGGATAACAGACACATGAAAAAATGTTTATCATCATTAGCCATCAGGGAAATTCAAATCAAAACCACACTGAGATACCACCTTACACCAGTTAGAATGGCCAAAATTAACAAGACAGGACAACAAATGTTGGAGAGGATGTGGAGAAAGGGGAACCCTCTTACACTGTTGGTGGGAATGCAAGGTGACACAGCCACTTTGGAAAACAGTGTGGAGATTCCTCAAAAAATTAAAAATAGAGCTACCCTGACTCTGCAATTTCACAACTGGGTATTTACCCCAAAGACACAGATGTAGTGAAAAGAAGGGCCATCTGTACCCCAATGTTCATAGCAGCAATGGCCACAATCGCCAGACTGTGGAAAGAGCCAGGATGCCCTTCAACAGACGAATGGATAAAGATGTTGTCCATATATACAGTGGAATATTACTCAGCCATCAGAAAGGAGGAATACCCAACTTCTGTGTCAACATGGACGGGACTGGAAGAGATTATGCTGAGTGAAATAAGTCAAGCAGAGAAAGTCAATTTTCATTTGGTTTCACTTACTTGTGGAACTTAAAGAATAACACGGAGGACACTAGGAGAGGGAAAGGAAAAGTGAATTGGGGAAAATCAGAGGGGGAGATGAACCATGAGACTGTGGACTCTGAGAAACAAACTGAGGGTTTTGGAGGGGGAGGGTGAAGGGATGGGTGAGTCTGGTGGTGGGTATTAAGGAGGGCACGTGTTGCATGGAGCACTGGGTGTGGTGCATAAACAATGAATTTTGAAACACTGAAAAAAGAAAAGAAAAAGAATTTTGGAAGCAAGGTTTCTAAGATCTTGAGAGGCTAGATATTATTGGGGAAAGGTCATTTATTACTGTCTAATAAAACCTATATCATGAAAAAAATAAATAAAAATGTTTTTATCTGAGCTTTTCCTTTTTTAAATTATAGACTCCCCCCCTCCCAGCTTTAAGTTTACAGAAAAATTGAGCAAAAGGTACAGAGATGTCTTACATGCTCTCTTGCCCACTGCCACCTGGTTTCCCCCATTAACATTTTACATTAGTATGGTACTTTTATTACAATCTATGATGAGCCCATATTGATACATCATTGTTAACTAAAATCCATAGCTGACATTAGGGTTCATACTTTGTGCTGTAATTTTTATGGGTTTTGAGAAAGGTATGACATGTACCCACCATTATGATATCCTCCAGATTAGTTTCATTGCTCTCCAAATTTCCTGTGCTCCACCCACTCACCACTCCCTGCCTCTCCCTCAACCCCTAAAAACTACCCGTATTTTCCCTAGCTGTAGAGTTTTGCCATTTGCAGAATATCGCAGAGTTGGGATCATACAGTACATCGCATTTTAGATTGGCTCCTTTCACGTAACACTACGCATTTAAGGTTCAGCCATATCTTTTTGTAGCTTGACAGCTCATTTCTTTTATTAATGAAAAACATTCCAATGTATGAACCACAGTTTCCTATTGAAGAACATCTTGGTTGTTTCCAAGTTTTGACAATTGTTAATAAAGCTTCTATAGGCATTCACGTGCAGGTTTTTTGTGGACATGTTTTCAACTCATTTGGGCAAATACCAAGGAGCGTAATTGCTATATCACTTGGTAAGAGCTTGTTCAGTTTTGTAGGAAACTCAGAACTGTCTTCCAAATTAGCTATACCAACACTTACTACTTTACCCCATTCTCGGGCTTGCACGGTTTCTGCAAAGAAGTCTGATGTAATTATTATACTTGCTCTTCTAAAAGGGTAAGGAGTTTTTCCCCTCTGGCTTCTTTCAAGATTTCCCCTTTGTCTTGATTTTCTGCAGTTTGAATGCAATATATCTATGTTCGGGTTTTCTGGTATTTACTCTGTTTTGTGTTCTCTGAGTTCCTGGCTCTGTGGTTTGGCACTGACTTTTGGAAATTAAGTCATTGTTGCTTCAAACGGTCATTATTTCAGTTCTTTCCTTTCTCTCTTCCTTCTCTTTCTGGCATTCTCACTACAAGTAGAGTGTGTCTTTAATACTCCGCAGTTCTTAGATATTCTGGGTTTTTTTTTTCATTCTTTTTTTCCTCTTTACAATTTAGTTTTGGAATTTGCTATGGATACTTTTTGAAGCCCATTGATTTTTTTCTTTGGCCATGTCAGTCTATTGATGAGCTCTATGAAAGCCATTGTTCACTTTTGTTGGTATTTTTAACTTATTTCTTTATTTCTAGCATTTCCTTTTAATTTTTTCTTTTCTTTTTTTTAACCTTAACCATCATAAAAATTAACTTAAAAATTTTTCCTTTAAAATTTTTTTATTATGTTGTTAGTCACCCCACAGTACCTTGTTAGTTTTTGATGTAGTGTTCCATGGTTGATTGTTGTTTTTTTCTTAGTTTCCCTATCCCTGTTTATATCACATTTCTGCTCTTTCCAGTTGTCCACTTTTCCCATTAGAAGTCTTTGCTTATTCATCACATTTTTTTCAAATTGCTCGTCTGATTATTTCAACATCTTTGACCTATTTGAATCTGATTCTAGTGTTTGATCTGTCTCTTCAAACTGCTTTTGTTGTTGTTGTTGTTGTTGTTATTATTATCATTACTACTATCATTATTTTTACTATATCTGCAATTTTTTCTTGAAAGCCAGACAACATGTACTGGTAAAAGGAATTGAGGTAAAGAGGCATTCAGTGTGTGGTTTATGCGTATGGGACTAGGGGTTAGGCTGTGTTTATGGTTTTCTGTTTCTGTAGTTATCAGAGACTAAAATTTTCTCTGAGGTGCTTGTTTTTTATCTTCCCTGTTGTCTTAGGGAGACACATCCTATGCATCTTAAACAAGACCTGAGATGTGCAGTTTCTTTCCTTGTAATCCCCTGTTGTCACTTAGGAGCCCTACTGATGTGGTGGTTTTGCCTGGGTGGGAAGAAGCATTCTATGGCTACGATTAGGTCTTGGTCTTTTAGGGGGCCCGTGGCCCCTGGGCTGTGACACTTACAAGGTCTTTCTCTTGCTAAGGTAGGAAGGCTAGCGAGGGGCTGGAGTTGAGCATTTCCCTTCCCTCATGTTGGTTAGGTTTTGTACATCCTCAGTCAGTTTGGCTCTTTCGAAACAGTTTCTCTTGAAGGCAAGTCTTTTTATGAAGATGAGAATGTTCTGGGCATATTTAAAAATGGCTCCTTTTCCCTTTCCTCTGTGAGAAGCAGGAGGGGATTTTTCTCAGATCCTTGTGGATGGGAATCTAGTAGATCTTCTGGAGGTAAACTTACAAAAGTGTGGCACCTGCCACACTGGGCTCCCCTGGAGTGGTCATGGCCAAGCTTGTCTACACTGAGCCTCCAGCAAGGTGTCAGTGAGAGCTCAAGTTTTCTTACCCCAGATGAGTTCCTGTAGAGGCTCCTGCTTCTGCGATTCTGCTCAGGTCAGCTGGTGATTTCTTGTAACCACTGGTCTGCCTCTCCAGTTTTGAGGACAGACACTGGTTTGCCCTGAGACAGCATTCCCTGATGGGTCTAAGAACGACGGTTCATTTTCAGCTTTTTCTTGTTATGAGAATGGAAGTACAGCTTTCGAGGTCTTTGTATGCTGGACTGAAAGTCTTGATTCTTTTTTCAAAACTACTGTTGTTTTTTTCTTACTATATATGTACATACCCATTAATGTCTAATTTTAATACTACCAGGGGAATTGTCCGTCCATCCTTCCATCCAAGTACATGCCTATCTATTACTTACTCCTCCACAACAACCAAATAACTGACATTTGGGCCCAAGATGGTAAGACAGTATGAAATAAATGGTAACAGTATGAAATAAATGGTTACAGTATTACCTTCTTAAAAAATCTTTGCAAGCTTGATGGTAGAAAATATAAGCATTTTTCATTATATTTTTATTTCTTTGACTTCTCACTGATTTACAAGTTCTATATTTGTTAGAAGATTACTGTTTTGCTATATATAACATGGTATCATTTACCTTGTTTTCCTATTTCATTTGGTGGTGTGTGTCACTTTTGAACCGAAACATCAAAGAAATTAAACTGAAGGTTTTGTGTGATAATTAAAAGTCTGAAAGAACTAAAGTTGAACCATGAATATAACATTAGTGAAAGCTATAAACTGAGTATCAGAATTATGGATGCGATGATGAAGTTAACCACGTGGAAGGTAATTTAACACTGGTCTATAATGAAGTCCCCTTCTCCCACGTAATGAGATATTATATGGTAATGAAGATAAACGACAACTACACACAATAATATGAAAAAAATCTCATACAAAGATGTCGAATGCAGAAGAGTGCAACTGACGTTTCCATTTATATAAAGATTACAAGGAGGCAAGCTGGCGGAGGGAGTAGACTGGAATGGTCACGAGGAGGGCTCTGGGGTGCTGGTAATGTTCTGTCTTTGCTTTGCTTTGTTTTGTTTTGAATCTGGATGCTTGTTACATGGCTGGGTTCCATTTGTGAAAATTCACTGAGTACTTATGCTTTATGCAATTTTCTCTATGTATTTTATACTTTACTAGAAGTTTAAAAGATACCTGTCCCTTTACCTTGCACCGGGTTTCCCTACCTCTTCCCCAACAAAGTATGTCAAGTTGGTGTCTCCCACAGGATGTCTGCAGGAGTATTTGTGACTGTGGTCTTCTGCTTCATAGTTTGTAGCACAAATACCGTTCCTTGATTGCACTGTCTCCAAGGATAACTTTGGAGCTCCCACTGGGCAACTGTGAATTTCCAAGGTTAGTGGAAGGGTGACACGTTATATGTGCCCAATTCTACCTCACAATGGACACATCTGAATATGCCCACACTTAAAATGACCTGTGTTTCCTACATTACAGCTCTTTCAATTGACTCTATAATTCAGTGTTAATTAACTTGGTAGGGGGAATCCTTTCACAATGTATACATAAATCAAATCACCATGTTTACACTTTAAATATCTTATACTCTTATTTGTCAGTTATACCTCAATAAAACTGAAGAAATGTAAAAAAACAAATAAAACAAGACAAAAACAAAATCAGTTTAAAGGCCATAAGCTGGCTCCACAGAAGGGCTGTGGGGGACAAGTATGGCTGTCTTTCATCCCTTAGACCCAGAACATCAGCACTGTTTCATTTTGAAGAACCATCCACTGGATTTCCTTGTTTCCTCTAGGATGATTTTATTTCAAAAACCTTATTGTTCCTTTCTATTTATTGGATCTCAGTCAGAATCACTCAGACCTAACCAAATATGGAGCTTCTTATGCAGATCAACCACCTCCCTCCCGCCCAGACACCCTTGAATTGCATGTTTTAATAAATTTTTACACACACACACACACACACACACACACACAGACTGCTTCATACTGACTTATTTGAAGAAAAAAAAATGTATAGAGAGTTCAAGCACTCTTCCTGAATTATGGGACTATATGTAAGGAAGAAGAAAGATTAAGAAATCTTTCAAATTGATAACGAATCCTCTTTGACCCTGTCGCTTTCCACTGACAAACCACTCCTGCATCTGGGCCACAATTACCCTTAACTTAATGAGTTTCAAAATTCATATGAGAACCGCTATCTGTAGTTTCAATGCAATCCCTATCAATATCCCAAAGATGTTTTTTAGAGAAATAGAAAAAACAATCCTAAAAAACACATGGAACCACAAAAGACCCCACGTAGCCAAAGCAATCTTGAAAAATAAGAACAAAGCTAGAGGCACTACACGTCCCAATTTCAAACAATATTACAAGGCTACAGTAATCAAGAGAGTACGGTGTGGACGTAAAACAAACTGAGGGTTGTTGGGGGTGGGTGGGTGAAAAGGATAATTGGGTGATGGGAGTGCACTTGAAGTAATGAGCACTGGGTGTTGTATTCAACTGATGAATCCCTAAATCCTACCTGTAAAACTAATAATACAGCATATGTTAATAAAAGCAACAACCACAACAAAAACCAGACATACAGATCAATGGAACAAAATCAAGAGCGAGAAATAAACCCCATTCAGGTAGAATCAACTAATATTTGACAAGGGAGCCAAGAATACTCAAAGGAGAAAAGATAATCCCCTCCATAAATGATGCGGGGAAGATTAGATATTCACATGCAAAAGAATGAAACTCGGCCTGTATTGTACACCACTCACAAAAATTAACTTGAAATGGATTAAAGCCTTAAATGTCAGACCTGAAATCCTAAAACTCCTAGAAGCAAACGTAGGGAAAAACTCCTCCCATGGGTCTTCCAGAGATTTTTTGGGCTATGACACCTAAAACACAAGCAATAAAAAAATCAACAAGTGGGATTTCATTAAACGAAAACGCTTCTACACAGCAAAAGAAACACTCAACAGGTGAAAAGACAATCTGTGGAATGGGAGAAAATATTTGCAGACCATATACTGGATATGAGTTAAAATCCAAAATATATAAGGAACTCATACAATTCAGTAACAAAGCAACAAAAACTCAATTTAAAAAAGGAAGATCTGAATAGACGTTTTCTCAAAGAAGATATCCAATGGCTAACAGGTACATGACAAGACGCTCAACAGCACTAATCGTCTGGGAAATGTAAATTAAAATCACAATGACGTATCACCTCACATCTATTAGAATGTTTATTATCAAAAAAACAAGAGAAACAGTACTGGAGAGGATGTAGAGAAAAACTATCCCTTGTACACTGTTGGTGGGAATGTAAACTAGTACAGACACTACGGGAAATAGTATGGAGGCTCCCCATGAAATTAAAATAGAACTACCATAGGACTCAGCAACTTCATTTCTGGGTGTATATCTAATGGAAAATAAATCACTATTCTGAAGAGATATCTCTATCCCCGTGTTCATTGTAGCATTATTTATAATAGGAAGATATGGAAATAACCTAAGTGTTGATCAACAGATGAATGAATAAAGAAAATGTGGCATGGGGCACCTGGGCGGCTCAGTGGGTTAAGCATCTGTCTCTGGCTCAGGTCATGATCCCGGAGTTCCAGGATTGAGCCCTGCATGGGGCTCCCTACTCAGCAGGGAGTCTGCCTCTCTCTCTCCCTCTACTCCTCTTCTGCTTGTGCTCATTTCTCTCTCACTCACTCTCTCTCAAATAAATAAATAAAATCTTTTTAAAAATGTGGCATATATTAAACATACACTGAAATATTATTTAGCCATAAAAAAGAAGGAAATCCTGACCTTTGTGACAACACGGATGAAACTTGAGGGCATTATGCAAAGTCAAACAAATCAGATGGAGAAAGACTATATGATTTTGCTTACAGGTGAAACCTAAAAAAAACAGACTCATTGATACAGAGAACAGGTAAGTGGTTGCCAGAGGCATGGAGTGCATGTATATGAAGGAAATGGGTAAAGGTAGTCAAAAGGTCTGAGGTTTCAGGGGTAGAATTTAGTGATTCATCATTTGCATAAAACACCCACTGGTCATAACATCAACTGTCCTCCTTAATGCCCTTCATCCAATTACCCCACTTCTCCACTGACCTCCCCTCCAGCAATGCTCACTTAGTCCCCTATATTTAAGAGTCCCTTATGGCTTGTCTGTCTGTTTTCACCTAATTTTATTTTTCCTTTTCTTCCCCTATATTCATCTGTTTTGTTCCTTAAATTCCATGCATGAATGAAACAATATGATATGTCTTTATCTGACTTATTTCACTTAAAATAATACCCTCTAGTTCTAGCCGTGTTGTTGAAAATGGCAAGATTTCATTCTTTTTGATGGCTGAGTAATATTCCTGTGTGTGTGTGTGTGTGTGTGTGTGTGTGTGTGTGTACACATCTTATTTATCCATTCATCTACTGATGGACATCTGGGTTCTTTCTTTGGCTATTGTGGACACTGCTGCTATAAATATTGGGGTGCACATGCCCTTTTGGATCATTATGTTTGTATCCTTTGACTAAATACCCCATAGTGCAGTCATTGGGTTATAGGGTAGCTCTATTTTTAACTTTTTGAGAAAACTCCATACTGTTTTCTAGAGTGGCTGCACCAGTTTGCATTCCAACTAACAGTATGAGGGTTCCCCTTTCTCAGCATCCTCATGCCAACATTTATTGTTTTCTGAGTTGTTAATTTTAGCCGTTCTGACTGGTGTGAGGTGGTATCTCATGTGTTTTTTATTTGTATTTCACTGATGTTGAGCACTTTTTCTTGTGTCTGTTAGCCATTTGGATGTCTTCTTTGCAGAAATGTCTGTTTATGTCTTCTGTCCATTTCTTGACTGGATTTTTTGGGTTTTGGGGGTGTTGAGTTTGATAAGTTCTTTATAGATTTTGGATACTTGCCCTTTATCTGATATGTCATTTGCAAATATCTCCTCTCATTCCATAGGTTGCTTTTTGGTTTTATTGATTGTTTTCTTTGCAGTGCAGAAGCTTTTTATCTTGATGAAGTGCCAATACTTCATCTTTTCTTTTGTTTCCCTTGCCTTTGGAGTCTAGCAAAAAGTTGCTGTAGCCGAGGACAAAGAGGTTGCTACCTGTGTTCTCCTTTAGGATTTTGTTGGATTCCTGTCTCACATTTAGATCTTTCATCCATTTTGAGTTTCTTTGTGTGTGGTATAAGAAAGTGATCCAGTTTCATTCTTCTGCATGTGGCTAATTTTCTAATTTTCCCAACACAATTGTTTTTAAGATTTTGTATATTTATTTGCCAGAGAGGGAGAGAGCGCACGTGTGGGAGCGCACAAGCAGGGGGAGCAGCTGGCAGAGGGAGAAGCTCCTCATCAAGGAGCCTGATGCAGGACTCGATTACAGGATCCTGGGATCATGACCTGAGCCGAAGGCAGACGTTTAACCGACTGAGCTACCCAGGGGCCCCCAACACAATTTGTTGAAGAGTCTGTCTTTCTTCCATTGGATATTCCTTCCCGCTTTGTCAAGAATTAGTTGACCATAGAGTTGGGGGTCCATTTCTCTGTTCTGCCACATTGACCCATGTGTATGTTTTTGTGCCAGTACCATACTGCTTTTTAAAATTTGCATATCGTTGATTTTTGCTGTAATATTTATTATTTCTCTTCTTCTGCTGGATTCAGGCTTTATTTTCTGTTCTTTTTCCAGCTCCTTTAGGTATAATGTTAATTGTATATTTGAGAATTTTTTTGTTTCTTGAGGAAGGCATGTATTGTTGTATACTTCCCTCTTAGGACTGCCTTTGTTGCATCCCAAAGGTTTTGAACTATCCTGTTTTCATTTTCAGTTGTTCCCATGTATTTTTTTTTTTTTATTCTTCTTTAATTTCCTGGCTGACCCATTCATTCTTCAGTAGAATGTTCTTTCACCTTCTTTCACATTTTTTTTTCTTGTGATTGACTTCAAGTTTCATAGCACTGGTGTCTGAAAATATGCATGGTGTGATTTCAGTCTTTTTGTATCAGTTGAGACCTGATTTGTGACCCAGCATGTGATCTATTCTGGAGAATGTTCCATGTGCACTTGAAAAGAATGTGTACATTCTGCTGCTTTAGGATGAAATGCTCTGAAGATATCTGTAAAGTCCATCTGGTCCAGTGTGTCATTCGGAGTCCTTGTTTCCTTGTTGATCTGGTTAGATGATCTGTCTATGGCTGCAAGTGGCTTGTTAAAGTCCCTTATTATTATTCTATTATTAACAATGAATTTATTTTGTTATTAATTGGATTTATATATTTAGCTGCTCCCAAGGTAGGGGTATAAATATTTACAACTGTTAGATTTTCTTGTTGGATGGATCTTTTTATTATGATACAGTGTCCTTCATCTCTTATTACAGTCTTTGGTTTAAAATCTAGTTTTCTGATATAAGGATGGCTACTCCAGCTTTCTTCTGATGTCCGTTAGCATGATAATTTGTTCTCCACCCCTTCACTTTCAATCTGGAGGTGACTTTGAGTCTAAAATGAGTCTCTTGCAAGCAGCATATCAATGGGCCTTTTTTTTTTTTTTTAATTCATTCTGATGCCCTATCTCTTTTGACTGGAGCATTTAGTCCATTTACATTTGAAGTATTTTTTGAAAGATATGAATTTAGTTCTATCATAAAATCTGTAAAACCACTGTTTCTGTAGACTGTCTCTGTTCCTTTCTGGTCTTTGTTACTTTTGGTCTGTCTCTCCACTCAAGAATGTAGGTTTCAGCTTGTAGGTTAAGGATGTCTTGTCCCAAGCTGCTCTCAGGATTTTCTCTTTATCTTTGAAATTTTCAATAGTGAAATTTTCACTATTCTATGTCAAGGTGTTGACCTATTTTTATTGATTTTGAGGGGGTTCTCTGTGCCTCCTGGACTTCAATGCCTGTTTCCTTACCCTGGCTAGGGAGGTTTTCAGCTATAATTTGTTTAAATAAACCTTCTGTCCCTCTCTCCCTGTCTTCATCTTCTAGGACTCCTATTATCCAGATATTATTTTGCTTTATGGAATTGCTTGGTTCTCTACGTCTTCCTTCATGATCTAGTAGTTTTCTTTCTTTTCAGCTTCCTTATTCTCCATCGTTTTATCTTCTATATTACTGACTCTCTTCTGCCACATTTTTCCTCATTTTTGTGGTCTCCACTTGGGACTACATCTTGGTAATAGCATTCTTAATTTCAGTCTGATTAGATTTTTGTTCTTTCACTGCTAGAGTAAGGGATACTCTAGTACCTTCTATGTTTTTTTCAAGCCCAGCAAGTATCTTTATAGTCTTTTAAAATTCTAGTTCAGACCTCTTATTTAATTGATCAAATCCTTGGCCATAAGTACTATCTCCTATTCTTTCTTTTGGGGTGAATTACTCCATTTTGTCATTTTGTGCAGAAAAGAAGAGAAAAAACAACAACAATGACAAAAGAAAAAAACCCAAAGCAAACAACAAAAGATAAAGAAACAATGAAAAACTAGATCCCAAAATAAGAAAGAAAAACTTCACATATATGTGTGTGTATAAATGTGTGTGTGTGCAAAATAAAATAAAATGCAATAAAAGGAAACAAAAAATATATATTTATTTATATATATATACAACTTAAGTAAAAATAAAAATTTTTAAAAAGAGTTGGAAAAGTTAAGAAAAATAACTGAAAAAAATACTAAAAAATAAAAATAGGAAGAATGGTATGTATTATTTTTCCCAAGAGCTGAAGCTTTGCAGCCCTCTATCATACCTAAACTTGGTACAGTGAGATGTTTGTGCTAGTCTTCTGGGGGAGGGGCCTATTGCGCTGTGCCTCAGGTGGACTTGCCCTATGGCAAAGGTGCCTCCTGTGGACATACAGGGCTCAGCGCAAGCGGCTCCGGATTCCACTAGGTGGCGCTGTCTTACTCCCTGAAGGCTTTCAGCTCTGATGGGAGGGATGAATATGGTTGCACCCCACTCTCCAGCCCTGGGAGCTGAAAATTTGTGCCCCTCACTGTTCAGTGAGCCCTCACAGGCAAACAATCAATCACTCTTGTCTCCCCAGTTTCCATCAGAACTCTCTGTTCACCCGGCCTGTGACCAAGCATTTTAATCTCAGGCACAACAGAGATCCAAGATTCCAAATTTTATGGACTCTTACCGAGGGGACACATGCTCTTCCTTCTGGGGAAAGGGGTGGGTCTGGCCACACTTCTGCCCTTTGCTGGCCCCTCCCAGGAAAGTGGCCGCACGACTGTGCCGTGGTTTGAAGTTTATGGCAACACAGAGCAGAAAGCTTGCACCTAGACTGTTCTCAGCTGGCTTCCCCGATCCTACGCCTGGGAACTCTGATGCCCTCATTCTTCTTGTGACCCCCAGAGATGCTCAGACTACAGTGTCACACCTGAGATTTCATCCTGCTTCCCCACCTGAGCACCTTTAAGCCAGGGACCTATGGCACTGTAGCAGATTCCTAAGAGCTCCAATTTTGCTCTCCTCTGCTTACAATACTTGCGGAAGCCTCCTTCAGCAGGTTCCCTCCCCACCGGGGTATCTTTAGCTCTATCATCCTGGATTCAGTCTCTGCACCTCCTACCTTCCAAATGGTGGTCACTTTTCTAATTGAAGACTTGCAGCATTCCTTTTCTCAGATCTCCGACTGATTTCTCAGGTATTCAGAATGATTTGATAACTAGTTGCATTCAACATCCAAGACACACCTAGGGTCCCCCTACTCCACCATCTTAAATCTTCCCCTTTGAATCACTATTTTTGCATGGATAAATACCCAGTAGTGCCATTGCTGGGTCATAGGGTAGCTCTATTTTTAACTTTTTGAGGAACCTCCATACTGTTTACCAGAGCGGCTGCACCAGCTTGCATCCCCACCAACAGTGTAAGGGGGTCCCCCTTTCTCTGCATCCTCGCCAACATCTGTCGATTCCTGAGTTGTTCATTTTAGCCATTCTGACTGGTGTGAGGAGGTATCTCCTGTGTTTTTGATTTGTATTTCCCTGATCATGAGTGATGTTGAACATTTTTTCATGTGTCTGTTAGCCATTTGTATGTCTTCTTTGGAGAAATGTCTATTATTGTCCTCTGCTTATTCCTTAACAAATGGATTTTTTATTTTTTGGGTGTTGAGTTTGATAAGTTCTTTTCTTTTTAATTAATTATTTTTATTAACATACAATGTGTTATTTGCCCCAGGGGGATAAGTTCTTTTTTTTTTAATTGTGATTTTTGTTTTCCAGTTGTTTCCACATTGGCCACCCAGAATCCAACATGGGGTAAATGAATAAGCCACATTCCCACTCTACACAGTTAAATTTCCAAAATATGGAGATACCTTTTTTGGGTCCTCTTAACCTTAAGGCTACTAACCTCTAAGAATTTCATAATTTCCTTACTTCTTATTTTTGACTTTGCCCCTTCACTATCTACCTCAACTATAATTCAACCACACTTCCTTTTTTTTTTTTTAAAGTATGGTTTCTAGAATTGAGCATAAAACTCTACCATTGAGTTCCTTAGCATTATGACAAGCATGATTTTTACTTCAATTAAACTAGCCTCTAAAATTCTATTAATACAGACTATGAAAGCACTAGCCCTTGAGGGGGCTTCATAAAAATACTGAAACATTAAACACACAGATTAACACAAATTCCAAATTATCCTTGATATTTACTACAATTTGGTGCATTTCTCCCACTGTCTTCTTGAGTAGTTAGTTTTTGATAATTCTATCTGGAATCCCTGGCAACTGAAGAGTCCTTCTTGGTGTTAATGACTTCGTTTATTCATTTATTTTCCTGGAATAAACACTGGCATGAGAGAAGCTAGATTTACTTCCTAATGGTATTAAGTGCTATAGACTGATTACACTGTGTTAAGTGACCCAACAGCTTTTTAAAAAGTAAACTCATACTATGTATATCTTCTATATCTTCAAGTGGATATATACAAGGCAATATACAATATACAAGGTAATATACTATAATATTTTAAATTAATTTTTAAAGGTATACCTTTAAAGACTCCCTACCACATTTCTAGCTGATGGCTTCTAACGTACTTTTGGTTAAATAAATGCCAGAGTAAAACCAGATGAAATTAAAGCAAACCAAACCACACAATGTAGCAGATCACCTTGAATTAATAAAAGCGTCATGAGGATTAACTGTTCCCTGTTATGTTTTTTTTTTTTACCGAAATGTTATTAGTAGAATTGTGTGAGGAGAAGTAAAATGAAAAGAGTCAACAAATTTGACTATTAAAATAACTCCATGTCTGGTTTTTGAAAACAATGATGCTTTATATATTGATGAAGTCAAACCAATCTAGGAAAAAATAATTTTATAACTTAAAAGCCTTTCAATTAAATTGTGTTACTAATCCGTGAAATCTGAATAGAGGTTTTTGTTTTTGTTTTATTTCTAACAGGAATATCGTTCTCCAAATTTTAAGACTTAGAGCGGTTAGTTCATATTTTTATAATTTGTCTTTTCAAAACCAAAATAAAAATAAGAGTTCTTTGTGATCTCTTCCATGTACTAATAATTTATATCAACTAGATTTATTTATACCTTTATAAAAATTTTAGATTATTCTTGAAACCGTATTTAGATTACAAAGATGATCCGATCTGAATATAGGAGATAGTACTTATTGTGGCCAAAACTACTGGGACGGGTCCCACACCCGACCACACTGTTCTCCCTATGTCAGTGGGGCTCCCCTGGATCACAGCTGTGTGGCCTACAGTGTTTAAAAGACAGCTTGAACCCTGGGCTCTTGGAAACAGCAAAATGAATGAAAAAAGTATATTCAAAATCCATGAGTAAAATGTACGAGTAAAATAAACCTATAACAAGACACCTATAAACACAGCTATATCACATGTGCACTACTAGGAACTCTTTATCCCTTCTGTTTGCAGAATGGAGTGAGGGCATCACTCCTGCTGCGGCTGCTTTCTTGAACTGGAGCCTGGAGCCACCTTCCTTCCCTATGGCTCCCTTCCTTTGGGACTCAGACTATGAGTAGGAGATAGTTGGCTCAGGCTTGGTTCCACTACTACTAGCTGGGTGGGCATGGGCAAGTCACGCAAACCCAATGACCCTCCGTATTTTCCCCCAGGAAACAAATGAGCAGTCCTATCTGTGTTAAAGTGTTTGTGACCATGTTCGTAAAATGCTTCCACTGGAGGTGAGTCTTAGGATCAAGAACTATGTTCTAATCAACACTGCATGGAGTAAAATGTCCAGCAAGTACCGATAGAGAATAAATGGCATTTTCGTATGAGGTTGCACAGGCATGCTGTGTTTTAGGAGGTTCAAATATGGCTTTTGATGGAAAGAGTAGTTAGTCATTGCGCAGGCAGATGACTATAGGAATGATACATTAAAAAGTTGGGGACAAAGGGTTATCCCTCAGAGAGTTCAAAAAGTTTCAGAGTGGACAGAGAAGAGACCCTTTGAAGAGGAGAGTCCACACAACCAGATCATCCCCGTAAGCCACGTGGTAAACACCAAGGAAGGCCATGTTGTGGTAATTCTCCCATTGCCGAGAACTCGGACCCAGATTCCAAGTTCCTCAAGAACAGCCTAAGTAAAATGGAAAGTGTAGGGGAGACCAAGAGTTCAGAAGTAAAAGACTGAGACCAAGAGAGATTCCCACAGATTAGTTTTCTCAACATTTGCACCTGCTATCATCAGGGCCTAGAAGTTGAATAAAGGGCGACGGAGGCCTTGGCTTCAGGGTGGTTTCTCCCTCAGGGTGCTCCTTAGGAGGAATTTCTGATTAGGAGCCTAGTGAATGTTGAAGGAGGGGACCCCTCTGGAGAGCACTCGTATGGGCTCCTTGCTGCAGGGAGACACAGGGGACAGGAAAGAGCAACAACAACTGTGAACAGGTTCTGCCTCCAACAGGGGCACAGAGCGGGTCTGAGACCAGCTGAGTGACTCGTAGGGAATGGAGCAGAGGAGAAGGTCGAGGTGGGGTCCGTTTACATGCTCTGTGAGCGGGCGCGTGTGCCACGGAATGAATGCGGGCAGTGCAGGGAAGTCAGGGCGCGAGTTCTCTGAGGTTGCCCCAAGGACGAAGGCCATCAAAGCTGAACAAGGCTGGAGATGGGCCACCAGATGTCCAGGGCCATCAAGTGGATAAACACAGGAACATAATGTATCAACGGATTTCTAGAGATTGCTTAAAATACACAAACAAGGAAAAATCCTGCTTTGTATTCTTGCAACAATTATCCACACGACCTCATAATCCTTCTTCACCATAAGCAACAAAACTTGAGCGGAATATTGAGCAGGGAAGCCAGTCAATTCTAAGTCTAATCTTTGGGGAATTCAAAGAGAGAAAATTTCAACATAGAATTTAACAACAGCATTGCTATCTGAAATTGAAACACACACATAGATAGCCAGAAATCTTTGGAAAGCAGACCTATTTTGGTCTGATCCTGAAGGTAGCTGAGAATATTCTCATTGGTCTTGATTTGCCTCATGCTGTGACCCTGATATTTATTCTATATTTATGTAAATATTATTTTCTAATGTCCTGTCTGTATTTGAAGAAATATATAGAAGACAAACACATAATATCAAAATAGAAATATGTGAGATTAGACATGTTTTCTTATGATGCGCATCAACAGTGTGGAATTCCTTGCACAAAGTTTTCCGGGATTAATCAAGGACATTCATTATTTGTTACTCAAAGTCGCATGGTTTGTGTATGACTTCTCTGCTGCAGTCTTGTTTCTTTCAAGGGTATAAAAGTATCAGGTACCTCAAAGGCCAAGAATGATGCTGTGGTGGGGAAAAGCATAGCTTTATAAATTAAACATTACACTACTGAATTCTGGTTATGTGACATGAAAATGGCAGTCTTTTCTTAACGAAATCACCAAGATCTGGGGCAGAGTGATGGGGCTACTCTCACTTTTTCAGGCATCCTTCAGTTTCCAAAGGCTCAGATTATGAACTGGAGAGAACATCAGCACGTTTGCTTACCACAGGTCTGTGGACGTCCCAGAACGCTCGCTCCTGGCTATCAAGGATCTTCCTTTCAATCTTGTCTCGCTTCTTGTCCACTCTGTCAACATCGTAACACCGAATAATAAGTCAGGTTAACTGTAGCACCTCTCTGGACAAAAGGCCACAACTTGAACAAATTTTCCGAAAGACTCACAAGGACTCACTTTGCTTGTGCTTCTGCTTGCATAAAAATGAACTCCCACTTTCGAGCAAAGGCTCGCTGAAGCCTGGCCAGGCTCTCCTGAAAAATATACCACAGGTTAAGACGTTCTGGTGCTTGTCTTCGCTACTCACTTCTCATTTATCAACTGCATAAATTTATCAAGAAAACAACCATAGAATTTCTGAAGTAGTAAGTGTACTCTGGTTCTGAATGGTAAGTCATGGTCATGGAATGTAGCTCATCTTCATACTAATGGTTCAAAGGAAAGACGGAAACCTATCACAAATACTAATTTTATGAATCATTGACTTTAGTGACCACAAGTAAACATCTAAAATACTAAAAATTACTTTGTATATATAAAAAAAAAAGTGCTCAAAACTCATCCATTGGGTTCTCTGGCGCAGTAGCCTACTACCACTTCTAGTCAGTTCTTCAAAGCCAGTAAATCACAACACAGTGACTGTCTGAACAAATTACATCACATTAATGTTTTCTGTTTTGCAAAAACGATTTACTTAAAGGAAATGTACTTAATTCTCTAAATTAGGAGTCTTCACTATATAGAGGACACATCTAATGTTTCATACTTGAGTTTAGAAAGACACATTTCTCCCTTCTCCTGTGAGTCTGAGCATCTAGAAGTTCACCATCTCCAATGTGAGTGATGAGACAAAGCAAGCAAGTCAGGGAGTTGAGCCATTCTGATGCCTGATCCTGGAAATCTGGTCCTTAAAATCCAGGGGTGTAAAGTCAACAGAATTGCCAGAAACAACTGTAGGCCTTATTCCTGTTCATTTTATGACTTTCTTTGCCAGAAAGTCCTTAGTACTTACAGCTTCATAGTCGGCCAATTCCAGCCTCGCCTTGTTTTGCATCGTTCTCTTGCAGAGGTAAACCGCTGAAAGGGGGAAAAAAAATCAATCATTTCTTGCCTGCTTATTAACTGAAGGCACTCACTAAAAATAAAAAAATACAGCATTATAAGTCATGACATCTTGGTCTCTGTCATGTTTTCCAGTCATAATTCTCTGTCTTTATATATATATATTCTTTCTTTATATATTTTTTAAAGATTTTATTTATTTATTTGTCAGAGAGAGTGAGCACAGGCAGACAGAGAGGCAGGCAGAGGCAGAGGGAGAAGCAGGCTCCCCGCTGAGCAAGGAGCCCGATGTGGGACTCGATCCCAGGACTCTGGGATCATGACTTGAACCGAAGGCAGCTGCTTAACCAACTGAGCCACCCAGGTGTCCCTCTTTATATTTTTTTTTGACAAAAATAAATAATGGGTAACATTTTTACTGAAAGTCAAGCATAGTGGTATTGATAAGAAAATAGATATGTTTAGAATGTTGGTAACTGTTTAGTTGTAGTGAATAAGGGAAAAAACAAAGCCTCTAAATAACACAACGAATGAGCTTAAACACCTAGATATATAAGTAACCCCACTGTGTTGAAAGGAATTGCATGAGAGGGGATCACTGGCACATCCAATGATTTCCATATTCTTGTGTCAGCTGAAGGACTCCATTAACATAAACTGAAGGCTTCTTGGCATCTCCTTTGCTACATTGCACCATCATCGATTGTTTTGTTACTAGGAGAGACAAAAGTATAACATCTTCCCTAACTATTTTATGACCACCATCTAACTATAATATGACTACCTTTTAGCTCCATTTTTCCAAGGACTCCGTATCTTTGCTGCCAGGGAAAGCCCACTTGGGCAGTAGATTTATGGGATGGGTGCCGGAGGGAGAGAGGAGACTGCCATTGAAAACTCACATTTCTTTAGTTCTTTCAGGGTTATTAGCAACTCTTATGACAAAATGAAGACATTCGGAGCCCTCCGGTATAGTCCTGATTTCCAGAACACTTTTCGCAATTTTTCCAGAATATGTGATATTTGAGTCTCATGAAATTCACGACAAGGTATCTCTTTTGGATGCTGAATGAATCTGCTAGATGAGGACAGTCAAATGTCACTTTTTTGTATGGTTAGTTCTGGGGGTGTCCTTATAATTGCCATCACTGTCCTAGGCTCTGCAACTCTCAGTTTATGAAATATCTTACACAGAAAATCTGAGATCTCTGCAAACACTGATGCTGTGTATTAAGTTTCTGTCCTGTAAAGTTTCCTTTACAAAGGCCAAGGCCAAGGAGAAAGCCAACCATGGACCGATGCTAGCATTGCTACAGACGCTAAGATTCCAGGAGTTGATCTGAGAACACGTCCTTCTACAATCGTGGGAGTTTTATTTTTCCAGTAATATTAGTAATTTTCAAAATGCGAATTCTCAAAATGAGTAAAATGTAATCTATATTGTCACAAAACCCTCTTTATAATTGTTTCAAGTTTACCGTGGGAGAGAACCCTTCCCCAGTTCCTGAATAAAAACTCAAGCAGCATCCACAGTCTTGCTTGTCAAGGTAATTCAAAGAGACCCAACTTACAGAATGTCCCTCCCATGGAACAGCCCAAAATCCGAGCCTGGTTTAAAGGCTTAAGGTCTTCTGCTTTCCCCCAGCTTCTGCGGGTGAGAGAAGCGGGACTGTCTTCTTTGTCCACCTTGTTCTTCTGTGTCCTCAGCGAGTGTTGATGACCAAAGACTTCTGACCTCCTAGAGCCGGAGCGCAGGGAGGAAGGAGAGGAGGGGGGCTGCGGCCATTCTTGCTTGACGGATACCAGTGCAGTGACCTGGTGTTGCCATTCTCTGGTCTTGGCAGAGTTTTAAATCTGATCATGTTTCTCATGTTCCTTCATGGGATGCTTCAGAGAAACTGCGTCCCACCATTGCTGGGAATCTGTCACCTGCAGCGCCCTTGTAGGGGCTGACTCTACCTCCGGCCTCTCTCTGCATTGCATTTGCCTGTCCAGGCTGTTCCCTAGGACAGGACTCTCTGTCACACACGGCTTCTATGACACACGAGAGAAACGCTCATGCACTCTTTGCCCTGAAAGGAGACCACAGAACACAGCCACTTCATTTTCATTCCTCTACCCAGAACTACGTAGCCGGTCTCTTGCCCCTTGTAATTCCAAGAACTGGAGTTCATGATTCATTGCATCCCCACGAGCAGATGACTCCTGTCAAGCACTCTCAGAAAGCCCTTGAAATCTTTGTCACGGGGCTTGAGATGAGGGGCGTCCCCACTCATTCTTCCTACTTGGGGCTGATGGGGGCAATGACTCCTGACATCCTCACAGCTACAAAATTGGTCTTGAAGCCAACATCTTAATCCTTTCACGCCCTCCATGGGAGCTGACAGAGCTAGGGTGACAGTTTGTGTGTCAGTCTAGAACAGCACTTCCACATCGGGTCTTGATCTTAACACTTCGGCTGGATTTCCATTTTAACACCCTGCTATGGAAATCACTTTCCACTCATCGGAAGAGCAGATATGTTACAGAGCGATGACAACTCATTCTGGCCATAGAGAAGTTTAATAGCACTGCGGGTGGGCAAACATAACCAGTGAAGTCTTTCTGGAAAGGATTTAGACAATGAGTAATAAAGCCTTAAAACATTCATGGCCGTTGTTCCAGTGCTTGCACTTCTG
Organism: Martes martes; assembly: GCF_963455335.1. NCBI lineage: Eukaryota > Metazoa > Chordata > Mammalia > Carnivora > Mustelidae > Martes > Martes martes. The sequence continues at coordinate 62,714,320 of NC_137903.1, read as the reverse complement.
AGAATGTAACCCAAGGAAATAGCATGAAATGCAGAGATGTCGGCCTTCATGACACGGAAGAGAGAAACACAGTGGGGCAAGGGATTCATGGGTACTTGTTCAAGGAAATGTTGTATCGCCTTTAAAAATGACGCACACAGATTGTTTTACTTTGAAGTTGAAGGAGTTTAATTTTTAAAATCCTACCCCTCATTATAAAAGTTCAGATGATACAGAAAAACATAAATATTAAAGAAAAAAATCATTCTAATCTCACTTCTGTCATTATTTGGCACATAGTCTGGGTTTTCCCCTTCTATATACATCTACAAACATACACATGAGTATCTGTATTTACGTCAAAACTTTATGTGCATGTGTTTATTTAAAACAGTACTACCTATGCTATCTTATGAGCTTTATCCTTTAATGTTGCATTTGGCTAACTTCATATCAGTAAGGGTTATTCTGTGACATCCTGAAAAATTATTTCATGATAATCCATTCATTATTGATTTAAATGAGTGCTTACTGTTGGACACTTGGATTATATCCTTCGTCCTGCAATTATTTACTAGTACTTCTGCAAACACGTATGTATGGCTGTAGGTTTATTTTTCAGGTATTTGACAATTTCCCAGAGTGTCACTGCTGAATGAGGGGCTGTGCACCTTTCAAGTCCTCTGATCCGTGTAACCAAATTCCGTAGAGTTTAAGCATGAGTGCATCTTGCTTAAACTCTGGAGGGTACATTTTCAGCAAAGCAATCAGGGTTATTCTGTTAAGACTTAAATCAGATTTCATTGTATTCAAACTTCCCATTTTTCAACTACTTCCTATCTCCCCTCACTTCCGGTAAAGGCCAAAGGCCTTGTTTGCCCATTTCATTATCCTTGGACCTTGCTTCCAAATTGCTCTCCAACGGTGGCCACGCCCCCTTCAGACCCACGCTCTCAGCCACACCTCCCGTCCCAACAGCCCCCCCCCGCCCCCTTCCCACTATCCTCCTCTACCCAGCCTTCTACCTCCTACCATACCACTTCCGTGCCCGTTTATGTAGGCAGCTGATGAGCTCATTTTCGCCCCCTGCCACCTCATGGAAAGCCAGCTCCATGAGGCCGGACATTTTTGCTTGTGTCGTTTAGCCCGTGTGTCCCCTTGCCTAGAACATACTTGGACACAGAAGATGCTGAGGACGTATTTTTTTTTTTTTTTAAGATTTTATCTATTTATTTGACAGACAGAGATCACAAGTAGGCAGAGAGGCAGACAGAGAGAGCGAGGAGGAAGCAGGCTCCCCGCTGAGCAGAGAGCCCGATGCGGGGCTCGATCCCAGGACCTGGAGATCATGACCTGAGCCGAAGGCAGAGGCTTTAACCCCCTGAGCCACCCAGGCGCCCCATGTATTTGTTGAATAAAAACCAGACTAAATGTTTCCTGATGATTTGAGAGTCTTTTTTCTTCTGCAAATTAGGTATTCCTCTTTGAGGATTTGTCTTTTTCTTATTACACAGAAAGCCTATTTATACATTAGAGATAGACACTAATATCAGATATAAGTACATGCAGGAAATACACTTTCCCATGTTTTTGAGAAGTTTAATAAACGATATAGGCACTATTGAGTACACTTCAGCAAACACTGATTTAGTTTTAAATTATATGTTATTTAAATTATACATTTATATATACATATAGCATTCACAGTACATTTTCTGCAACCTGCTTTTCTTGCTCAACATGACATTACTGAGATCCACCCAGGCATTTTTCTATAGCTTAATTGTTAAGATTATTCTATCACAGCTCAGATTTTCAAAAAAACCGAGCTATTACCCATGTGGCCACACTTCTTATTTCTGGGTTCCTTCGGCATTGCTCACCCATTTTGGACGGAGGCCACTACACCGGTGAAGCTGACCTGGAGAATCCTGGCTCTGCTGTTGTAACTGTCGGCCGCCGGCATAACGGTCCGGCAAGGACACTGCACTGCTTCCCCGGTTCCTCCCCTTTACTCTTAGGCTTGTTCCCGGAATGTCTGAGAGCCTGAGCTGCTTTATGAAATCTCGGTCAGAGACAAAACATCAGACAAGGCATAGGACTCTCTCTAAGTGCTGTGTTCAAGCCTGAGAAACCTTAATCCAAGATGGGGCAAGCCTTCCTCTGCCTTCCTAAGACTTACTCCTATCTCTAGCCCACATGGATCAATGAATCATTCATGGGTTTGGTCAGGACTTCATCCAATTCTGCAAAGCTGCCCTAATTTCTTGAGAGGAAAAATTGTAAGTCTGCTATCACCAACTTCCTTTCATTTGGCTAAATTCTATTGATTCCAGAATACATCTTTTAAGTAAGTGGTATGTGGTACCACGCTCCAATTTCTACACTGCCCTAATAATTCTTTCTATTCTAGTTTTGCTTTCTTTTCTTCTTAATCCATGCAGGGGCATGGGAGCAATTTTGGAAATTTTCCAGGAAGTATGGTGTGCAAGTCAGTTCTTGCCTCTTACATCCATCCCAAGATGCAGAATATGTTTTGTGATTCTATCTATGCTGAAGGAACATACCCTTAAGACCTCAATGATTTTTGGATTTTTAATAACAAAAAACTTAAAAACATTATCCTTAATTTCACTCTAAAGGAACAGGATCTTCTTTCCTTTCTTATCTTCTTCAAGAACAGAATTTCCAAACTAATTCTTTGAAGGTATTTTAAATTTAATGTTAATACAGTCCTATAGAATCTAATACTCATTTAATGACTCAACCACTAGAAATGCATTTGTAGGAATGGAAGTTAAGGAATAACAATACTTTAAGGAATTTTATTTTTTTTAATTTATAACTCAGCAGCAACTCCAACATTAACTGAAAGAGAAATTAAATCTTAACAGAAAATTAACTAGAGAACATATGATAAAAATAATTTTAAAATTACTCAATTTTCTGATGTTTTTTAGATTTTGTTTATTTGAGACAGAGTGTGTGCATGAAAGCACAAATCAGGGAAGTAGGGGGGGGGCAGAGGGAGAAGCAGACTCCCCACTGAGCAGGGAAGCTGACAAGAGGCTCCCTTCCAGGACCCTGGGAATCACGACCTGAGCTGAAGGCAGACGCTTAACGGACTGAACCACGCAGGCGCCCCAAATTTTCTGATATATGTTAACAAAGATCATGTTACTATAAGTAGTAGAAGGAACTCCCTATTGTATAAGATCAAATACCTTGACTAAAGAAGATTAATCAAGATAAGAGAGATCTACTATGCTAACTGAATGCCTGGACCATGAAAATCTTCAAATACCTGCCTTGAAGGTCTAGTCTCGAGAAGAACTCCTTTGGGATACCAGTGGAATAACAGGCAACCAACTAGGAGTATGAAAACAATTACAGCTGTGGACTTCTATCTCCTAAAGGAAAAGGAAGTGTCCCATGCAGACTGCTGCACATGAATGTGCTTACACATATTACCTCATCCAGAGCCTTAAATCAACTATCCCAGAAAAAAAAGGTATTATCGTCTTTACTGAATTGGCAGTAACAGTGAAATCCTGAGAGCCTAAATCCTCTTCCAGAGCCATACAAAAAATAACTAGGCAAATCGGAGGGTTCTTGCGTTTGTGATCACACAGCAGAGACTCATCCCACGTTAAGATATAAAGGCAGTAGCGATGGGAGCCCCACATTAGCTCTCAGAGAGTGCTGAGAAGGGCGGAAGTCCTTTGCATCTGTTTCATACTTGCATCCATTTTTCTTAATTTCTGAGAATGTTGCCTCTAAATGCAAGAACCATTACTGCTGCTGTGAACCTTATTTGAATCCTGTTCTCTATGCATTCAACCACAAATTATATCACAGATTGTATGCTCCAACCACTTAAGTTGAGAGACAAATGAAACAGAGCTGTTTAATTTATCTTTCTTTGTAAATATATCAATGGCTCCTAAAAGGTTTGATTGCTTTTCTAAGGCTCATGAGTTTTTGGCGATTTGTAATTCCTTACATCGCTGTAGATATTTAATTCTCCCCAAATTTACTTTCTTTCTCTCTCTTAAAAATTAGAGCTGATCATCATTATTTGCTGATCCCGTATCTGCAAATTTGCCTACTTGCTAAAATTTATTTGTAGCTCCCCAATCAACACTGGTGGTGTTTTTATGATCATCCACAGCCATTCAGAGTGGTAAAGCTACATAGAGTTGCCCGATACACACTTTCTCAGTTGAGGTGGACCGAGGCAATGTGCTACCTTCCTGTTCCAGCTAATCCTGTAAACGTGTTGTCTTTTTGATGGTCTATTCAGTGCCACATTTTTTTCTTCCATTTTTGTGTTTTTTCTTGGTGTTTCTGCTGTCTAAAATGAGCACCAGGAATACTGCCACAGGGCTGTCTAGTGTTTCTAGATGCAAGAAGACTGTGATGTGCTTTTCGGAGACAATATGTATGTTGGATAAGCTCTGTTAGTGAATGACTCCAGATGCTGCTGGTGGTAAGGTCAATGTTTATGAATCAAAAAATATATGAGCTAAGGGCTCTGTTGAAAGAAACACACATCCAACAAAGGTGTAGGTATTGATCAGTTGGCAAAAATGTTGTGACCAGAAACTTGCAGGAACTGAACACCGTACTTCCCGTAGGAGCAATGGCTCAGCATTCCCTAATTATGTATTTGTGGCAACTTTATAGAACATACATGCCTCAAAGAATACGAATCAACTGCATGTGTTTGTGTCTTATTCCCTCAGTTGGAGAGTAGTGAATAAAACAGATCTGTTATAACAAAGATACCTACAAAACTTTCTGAAGTTCTGCTAGTGATCTCAGTAGTTAGTACCTGACTTCCCATTCTTTCTTATGTGGCACTATTACCTCTGTTGTTTATAGCATTTAGTAGAGTTTTAAACCAATAATAAAGCTATTTTTTAACAAAGCATAATAAGAAATACCATAATTTAACTTTCATGCTATTTCTGAACCACTGTTGTAATAAAAATATTAGCTTTCATGTAAATTTCCCATAATACTAGGTCAAGGTTTCTTAATTTCTCCTTCTCTTATTTAAATTTATCAAATGAGGCAGTAAGTTCACATTTTCCAAGAGTACATCAATAAATTATCCAGTAGGAATTTAACCAAGTGAGCCACCCAGGCACCCTGGGAAGAACTAACATCTTGACAATATTAAGTCTTCTTCTCCATGAACATGGACTACCTCTCCATTTCAAACAAACAAACAAACAAACAAACAAATAATCCAGTGGGAATATGAAACCTAACAGATAATGCCAAAGTGCTGTGGGACTTACCAAACAGTGAGTAATCTATATTTACTGAATTGAGGTCAAAATAGTCATGAACAATAATTTTGGATATATGAACTTGGATCCTCCCCCACTCCCTTTTCTTGGTTTGTTAGAGAAAAGGAAAAGAGATATAGGCTGTATGTTAGAAAATAATATTGCAACCTATAAAAGGATGAGACTGACATCAGAAATTATTGGCAAAGTCACTCAGGACATTAGACTCATACTACGCCTATTGCCTAATCCCGTAATCATCAATATGGAAAGACAGATTCACAGATATTCTAGGAGAGGCCATGCAGTATAGGAGAAAGAGCAATGGTCCTTGTGTTTTCAGATTTGGGATTCTGGCCGCCCTAACTGTGACTTTGGAAAAGTCACCTAACCTTTCCGAGGCTCCAGCTGCTCACCTGTGTAATGAGTATAGAAATACTTGGTGGCTCTATTCCATAGGGCTGAGGTTAGGACTGTAGGACCTGATACACTGGAGAGTCCTGTGTTAACTCCAAAGGGAAAGCAATGTAGGGAATTATTAGCGATAATGTCCTTTATGTTCACCAGAGACGTTTCTACCTTAAAGAAAATTACAGAGTGCCTGGGTGTCTCAGTTGGTTGAGCGACTGCCTTTGGCTCAGGTCATGATCCTGGAGTCCCGGGATCGAGTCCCGCATCGGGCTCCCTGCTCTGCAGGGAGTCTGCTTCTCTCTCTGACCCTCCCCCATCTCATGCTCTCTCTCTCTCTCAAAGAAATAAATAAATAAAATCTTGAAAAAAAAAAGAAAATTACAGAGTGTTTTTACAAAGAAATTTTCTTTTAAAAACCTTGCCAGGGATGGATTTTTATATAAAGTCATTGTTTGTTTGTTTTTTCCAAATGGGACACTGCAGAGAGGGCCACTGAATTTTTTTAGTATCTCACTTGTGAAGTGTCTCTTTCTGCAGTACTGCCATGAATTAGCACTGCCAAGAATTTTAAATAATGAATAGGAGGTACATATGTGTTATTATGCCTGGAACACACCATCCAGTGACCTTGAAATTTTTTCCAAATTTTATGTTAATGTATACTTCAATTTTAAACATATGTTTAGTTTTTTTCATAACAGGCAACTTGGTACCATTAAATTATATTTTTAATTTTTTAAAAAGATTTTATTTATTTATTTCACAGAGAGAGATCACAAGTAGGGAGAGGGGGAAGCAGGCTCCCCGCTGAGCAGAGACCCCGATGCGGGGCTCGATCCCAGGACCCCGAGGTCATGATCCAAGCCAAAGGCAGAGGCTTTAACCCACTGAGCCACCCAGGCACCCCTATATTTTTCATTTTTAATCTCATTCTTCCCTCTACTTTCTCATTCTTTTCCTATTGTATCTCATCCTCTCAACACTGAAACTCCATATACAACTGAGTAAGTGGTCAATATTTTCTGTTAATAGCTGTACCAGATTTCTGGGCCAGCAGGGGAAGAAAAAGACAACTCTTAAAAAAAATTCATTTATTTATTTAATTCTACAAACATTTACTAGATGCCTGCTATGTGCCAGGCTCTGATCTAAGTGGTGGGGGTACAGCTGTGAACAAAACAGACAGACAAGGGTCCTATTCTCAATGAGCTTACATTCCAGAGAAATTCAAAAGGACGAGTGCTTGGAGAGGGCAAAGGAGACAGCTTCCGACTGCCCAGGGACAGAGTGATGGGGGTCAGAAGCCTGGAGCTGGGTTCACTGTAATACTGTCCTCTACCTGCAGGGGGCCACATGGTACCAACGGCTCAGCCTCTGCTGGTAAACTGGAAGGGTGTTGGTTTTATAAAGATTTTAAGACTCTTAGGATGAGAGGGGTCTGTGTGGAGTAATTACATGAGGCTCCAAAGTATCTTCGGTTCCTGGAGAAGAACAGAATATCTTCCTTTATGGGGAGTAAAAGGAAAAGTGGGACAGATGTGTAAGGATACTGGATGCCTTGTTCCTTCATTCAGCAAACGTTCACGGAGCACCTGCGGTGTGCCAGGCTTCTTCTGAGCCCTGCGGACACCGTGGATGAGCCCAGGGGACTCTCACTGCCCTTAGCGTACAGTGAACTGGTCTAGAGTGTGATGGACAATGGACAGAACTATAATAATGCCATAGCAATGCCCAATATTTACTGAATGCTTTCCACGTACCAGGAATTATTCAAGCATTTTACGTAAGTTATGGTGTCCAAGTGACGCGACCGCAGCAACAAGCAGGTGCTCTTAATTTTCCTCCTTTGTGGATGAGGCACTGAAGGCAGGATGAGACCAAGAAATTCTTGGTTGAGGCCAGAGTCAAAGTCAAGCAGTAGACACTAAAGCAACTGGTTAATCACCCAGCTGTGACAAGCTGTGACAGATACTAGGTGACGCCGAGGGGTGTGACGGGGCTGATACTTTAGATCGCAGGGATCACAAAGGCCTCTCTGAAGTGATAACTTTTGAGTCGCGACCTCAATTGGGAAAAGGAACCAGCTCCAGAAAGGTCTGGGGGTAGAGCGCACCCATCAGAGTCCAGCAAGGGGACTCTGGGCAGGACGTGAGCAGGGTGTCCTCAAAGTAGAGGGTCGGAGCCTGGACAGGGTGGGAGGCAGTGAGGGTGGCTGCCGCCTGGGCTGGGGAAGCAGGAACCCTTGGCCAGGGCTGAGGTGTGGATTGTAGTGTAACGGGAACTACTGAACTGAGGGTTATAAGAGACATTAATGGCAATGATGTGCTTGCCACGCACGTTTAATAAGTTGCTCAAGCTCACATGAGGCAAAGGGATAGTAAATGAGAGAGTGGACAGCACGGTGCTTAATAATAATAATAATAACAATAATAATACACTAGAAGAGCGTAATTTCTATCTTAATGATGGTTGGAATACATTATTTTTTGTTAGAAAATACCACACCTGTTTCCTGTTATTTATCTACATAGACAGCAATCTGATATGACTCGTATAGTGATTTTGGAACTTGAACCCAGAACGTCTCTATAGGACAGAGAATCTCAAAATGGCCCTGGGTCTGTTTCACGGCGATCCCTCCCCGCATGCACGGGAGGTTGATGGCAGCTCAGAAAAGCAGCCAGTAGGGGAGGAAAAGCTGATTCTTAAAAGCGGCACAGGCTAACCTATTTGCAATCCCCGCTCCAAGTTTCCTCCCGTCTCTTACTTCTTCACTCCTATTTGCCAAAACAAAAACTGGTTTGAGAACCCTGGTCCCCCTGCCTGCCCCCTCCCCTCCTCACCGTGGCATCCAGTAGCCTTAATAAAATGAAACCATCTGCTTCCCGACAGACAGACCTACGATGACCTTTGAGGTTGTTTCTCTTCTTTTTAGGAGAAGATAATGATGATAGTAAGAGAAGCCCGAAGATAATAAAGATCATGAAGACGGAAATACTAACAGTAATAGGTAACACGCTGTGCCAGGAACCATTTTAACCCTTCAAAAATTAGCCAAGTAATCCTTCAAGCAACCTCATCGGGTGGGAGCGTTATCGTTGAAACGGGCAGAGAGAGCTCACTTTTTCAAGTATACCGCCCCTCAGCAGCTGAACTGGAAGGCGGACCCAGCTGTCCGGAAAGAACCACTCTGTTTGGAGAAACGGTCAGTACAGGCTCTGAATCAAGGGTGTATCCTGAAACGTAAAGGAACTGGGGGAACAGTGTTCTCCACCTCCCAGCTGAAACGGAGAGGCCTAGGACGTCCAGGACAGTCACAAGGTAAGAACAGGAGAGCAGCCCGGTCGAGGCCGATCAGGATTAGGGCGCGACAGAACTTGGCGAAACACCTGAGGGTCCCGTTTCGTTAACTTCTATAAAGTTAAGTTTGCCCTTTGATTTTACCTGTTTATTACATTTCCTTCCTTTCCGTTGGAACCTGTAAGAGGCTCCTTCCATGGAACGTCCCCCGGGGCATCCCGATGAAAGCATATTAGCAAAAGTGATCTGTGATGAGAGCAGCACTTGAGGTCTGCAAATGGCAAATTATTCTCATTAAGGTTATAAAGAAATGAAGCGAGCCAGGCTGCTCCGCAGACGCAAGAAGAACACACCCCGGGGACAGGTCAGGGCTTGGGCAGGGGAACGCATGAGATGTCGTTCTCCAAATCAGGAAGTGAGGCCTGTTCCTAGGCGGGTGACAAAGTGTTCTCTCCTTTCGGAGTGAGATTCCTGACAAATGGGAATTTTAAAGATTTTATTTATTTATTTGACAGACAGAGATCACAAGTAGGCAGAGAGGCAGGCAGAGAGAGAGAGAGGAGGAAGCAGGCTCCCCGCTGAGCAGAGAGCCCGATGCAGGGCTCGATCCCAGGACCTGCATCGGGCTCGATCCCAGGACCCTGGGATCATGACCTGAGCCGAAGACAGAGGCTTTAACTCACTGAGCCACCCAGGCGCTCCTGGGAATTTTAACATATTTTTTCCTGACTTCATAAGATGGTTGTGAAAATTGAAGGCAATGATCAATGTAAAGGCCTTCTGAAAACTTATAAGGTATTATGCAAATGGAAGATTAAATGTATCTGTAGTGGAATCAATAATCAGCTTTTTAGTCAAGTCTGAGGAAAATTCTAAGTTTATCTCAGATTCAAAGGAACATATAATTTTTAGAAAAAAATTAAAATTTGACTTTATGACCTTGGCAATAATTCCATTTTAAATATTCAACAGGATACTTATAGTTATTGCTCTATAAGGCATACATTTAAGCTATGACTAGTCAAACTATATTAAGAAGAATGGATGTATTTTTTTTCAAATGTAGGATGTAATGTTATATTAATTGAAATGTACTCATGTGTTTCATTCAATGGGCCAACTAAGGTTCTAGGCACCAGGATACAGAGACAAACAATTCAGTCAGTGTTCTTAGTCCCCTCATTCTTTATGTTAAACTGGGAGGAGACAAATACATAGGTAAACAATAATTATTCTTAATGTTTGCTATACATCTCATAAATAAGTGAATAATCCCCATTACTTCCCAAGCTAATTTAGTGTCTAGGTCACTTCTACGTATCTCCTGTTCATCTCCTTTGTGTCTGACAGTAACGGTATGAGCTACAAAACACAGGTTTATTAAATATACATTAAATATTATTATTTATATTACATGTATATAATATATAAACACTAAATATATTAAATATATATGTATACATTTTATTAGACAGAAACACAAAGCTCAGAATGGAAGAGTTCGGCTGAAGCTCTCAGAGCTAGCAACGGCAAGAAGCAGGGCTCAGCTCAAGGCATTAGGACAAGAAGTTCCTAGAGTACCCCAGAGACTTAGCAAGAATGGGGGAGTCTTATCATCTAGCAAGGTGCTGGCCTGAGTGGTGGTAGTTTGTGGTAAAAATCTACCACACTGCTTCCTTATTTAGTGTTCATATACATTTATTAGATTAGAGTATGTATAATGTATTCTATAATTCTATATAAATGGTTCCTAAGCGTGTCTTATATTTCTCTCATACACTTGGCTTCTATTCTCTTTTGAGGTTTTCATAATGATTATACGTCCATTTAGAATATGAAATCAAAACCAAGTATTTTAAATTGCCTTCATCATCTGACACATTTGGATAGACTTAACGACATCTTCCAGTTTCGTCCGTCCTGATCTTCTAGGACAAGGGCTATTTTGTGCCCATCGGACTGTAATTTCAAGCCTCATAGGACAAGCATAAAGGTCCTCATCGAAACTCAGAGATGGTCATTTCGAATGCTGCCGTTCAAAATTTTTGTTAAAATTGTTGCTGTTAATAATTTTACATTGTTTTCTTACTACCAACGTGAGCATAGATACTTGGCGTCTTTAAAGCTAAATATAATGCATTGGACCACAGTGTAAATCCCAGGAATCAGAACTCTTCATTCCTTCAATCACTCACTCACTGAATTAAATGTTTATTGAACACCTACTGAAATTCTGCATATTGTCCTAGGCACAGGGGTACACAGTAAAAGAAGATTTTGTCCTTGAACTTTCAAGGGACTCACAATCCAGGGCAAGAGACAGCTGCCTGGCCCATAGGGCTGGACTGACCTCTCATCTGGGTGGAGCGGAGGACAGTATGTTTGCTGAGTCTTAAAGGAGCAGTTGTGTTAATCTAGCCATGAACTTCTCACCTGACTCAGTTTTTCTTGATTTTCTTCTCCTTTGCACTATGGGAATAAATATATCATGACAGTTATACATAAAGAAATCCTTAAGGGGGGGCGGCGCGTGGGTGGCTCAGCGGGTTAAGCCTCTGCCTTTGGCTCAGGTCATGAGGATCGAGTCCTGGGATCGAGCCCCCCATCGGGCTCTCTGCTCAGCGGGGAGCCTGCTTCCCCTGCCCCCTCTGCCTGCCTCTCTGCCTACTGTGATCTCTCTCTCTCTCTGTCAAATAAATAAGTAAAATCTTAAAAAAAAAAAAAAAGAAATCCTTAAGAAAAAAAAATCTGCTTCTAAGTAAAGCAACAGATGGAGTTTTACACACAGGAGCTCAATAGAACTCAATTTCCTTTCTTTTCCCTTATTTATTTAGTTTATGTTAAAATCTTACATGTTTCTTCCATAACGGAACTTGAAATAAAAAATTTAACTATGCTTTTCTGGGTGTTATTTTGAAGTCTTAGTATCCTTTTATCTGAAATTGGTCACGCCCAGCCCTGCTCCAAAGCTGTCCTCCGTAAAGTGTAGACTTTAAAGGCTTTTGCTCACGCACTCACCTCAGGGGTGGGGGAAAAAAAGCATTATTTTTAATTTGACTCTAAAATTTTTAACATAAATTTAAATATTCATGAATCATATAATTCCAAAATGCAGATATCCATACTTAAAAATATAACTGTTAAACCACTCTTCTAAATGTATCCAGTGGGCTCCAAATATCCCAGAAGATACACGGACAGGCTCTTCTGAGAGAGAAATTTGGATTATTCTTTCTTCTTCTTGAAGTCATGTGTTAATGACACTATCCTTATAGAACTGATCACCTGTTAGTCTTCTGTACAACATATTTATAAATTAGTTGAAATTTTAAAATTTCCTATGATTATAAGGCTTCTATGGAAAATTTTTCTGATTCCATTTATCTTTATAAATATTATTAATCTATAATTTATGAAAATAATATAAATATATTGCAAAATTTTCCAAATACTACTTTTAAAAAGTTAAACTCTATTGCAAAATGTTCCTTAATATAAAAGCATTTTCTTAATAGGAAAATTTTCATGACACTTAGAAAGACTACATTAAAAAAAGGAGGAAACATAGTCCCTTAAATCTGTGGTTCCTTGGAAACCTTGAGAAGTCTGTGAACACCTCCAGAGGAAAATGTAGCCCTGTGCTATTTTATTTTTTTTTTAAGATTTTTATTTATTTATTTGACAGACAGAGATCACAAGTAGGCAGAGAGGAAGGCAGAGAGAGAGAGAGAGGGGGAAGCAGGCTCCCTGCTTCGCAGAGCCTGATGCAGGGCTCGATCCCAGGACCCTGGGATCATGACCTGAGCTGAAGGCTGAGGCTTTAACCCACTGAGCCACCCAGGCATCCCAGCCCTGTGCTGGGATTCCCATTGAGATTTTCTTCCCTGAGAATATGAAGAGTGATTTTAAGTTATCAAACATGAGCTATATGAGTTTTTCATAACTGATACAGTATTGTTGTCTGCCATTTTAATTTCACTTTGGTTTAAACTCCAAAGTTAATTATTTTAAAAAATAATCCGTGTTTATTTTGATTTATCAATTTCTTATCACTGGTTCTTGCATCTCATTCTTTCCTTTTTGGTCTAATTTCCAAGATATAAATATAAGTCATTCCTTCTTTTTGGAAGAGGGGAGTCAGAGTGGAGAAGAGACCAGAATGCACTGAATTTTTGTTAGCAAATAATACATGAAGTAGGAGTAAGCGGTGCATAAGCTTCTCCCCGAAAAGACAGAGCTTGTTAATGATATAAAGCTCTGACATTCCTTAAAGCATTTTTTAAAAATTTTATTGATTTGACAGAGAGAGACACAGCGAGAGAGAGAACACAAGCAGGGGGAGTGGGAGTGGGAGTGAGAGAAGCAGGCTTCCTGCCGAGCAGAGAGCCCAAAGTGGGGCTTGATCCCAGGACCCTGGGATCATGACCTGAGTCGAAGGCAGACGCTTAACGACTGAGCCACCCAGGTGCCCTTTAAAGCATGTTTTTCTGCATTTTCTGTGTGGTCCACGTCTAACAGCTCCTTTTTGCTGCATAGCCATACACCCATGAGGGAGGAATAAGTATAAAACAAACCTACTTTCTTCTGTAGTTTTGGAGTAAGTCTAAGAATTGAGAGTAACTTGAGTATTTTTATTGACTGATGTTTGTCACCTGTAGTTTTACGAAAGGATAACATTTGTTTCCTGTATGACTTCCCACTTCTCTAAATTTCAGTTGCTCTCCAATTGCCCAGAAAGATGAAGCAGTAGAAATCTAAAGGTTAGAAGATCTGCTTTAAAGGAGGATAATTTTACTCTATTATAGGGTAAATTGTTCTTTCCCTAGGGGTCGGGCAAAGAAAGTTTAGAAAATTTTATGTGCATTGCCTAACACAGCATCTTGATCCACAGTCAACCACCCCGGGTGATATGTGATATTAGCCTTAGACTGTAGAAAAATAATAAAGGCAGAGGGATATAAACCTATTTTTTAAAACACTGAATGAAATACAATTCAGGTTCTTTCTAGTTTCAGAGCATAAGTCATATTATTTTAAATGCTTCGTGCATTGTTAAATACGCAAATCATCACAAATGATCCTAAAACATTGCCGTGCACCTCCTGTTAAAGCTCACCCAGTAGCTAATACTTTTCCAGCTCAGAGGGCAGAAAAATTAAAGCCCACGAGGTGCTAAGATGATCCATATCACTATGGTTGTGAACCTTGAAACTCAGAATGCACACCTGAAAATCAATTTCAAAGTTTCCAAGGAAACCAATGAAGCTATTTCAAGACAAGACGAATGTGATTTGCAAATCAAAATCCACTTAAGACTGGTGTCACGGCATTATGTCTTAATTGGTGCTTGCCACATTTTTTAAGAAAGCCAGGAAAAAAAACAATCTTATATTCATGAACCCAGCAGTATGTGAGATAGCAGCCTTCGTTTTCTCCTCTGTCTGCTTTGTTAACAGATTTTGAATATAATGGAGAATATGCAAAAAAGGCCTTCGTTATGGACTACGGTTTTGTAAGACCATTAAAAAAAAAAAAAAGATAGAATAAGGGCATCAAAAAGCCCAGAAATCGGTGGGATGCAAAAAAAATGGGAAGAATGAAAACCACCGATTGTATACGCATTTATGACTGATGTTCAACAAGGCGTAAAAGGAGATTTGACTTTGAGATCCCGTTTTACCGATGAGGAAACTGAAATTTAGAAAAGTGAAGTCACGGACATGAGGTCACAGCTACTAAGGGCTGAGTGAGGATATGAAGCGGCGCGTCTGACTCCAGAGCTCTGGGTCTCCGGGGGCTCCTGCAGGAAGAACGGCAAGTCAAAGGCAGCGCGTTTCGGGGTCCGAGGACATTCCAAGTCCTGAGCTGATGCGTGTCCTAACTAACACGGGTCAGAGAACGCTCATGCTGGAGGGGACAGTCCCCTTTTGGACCCTGCCCGTTCTCTCTCCTTGACCGTCGGCTGACGTGGATCAGAGACTCTCACCCGCCCTTGTTCCTGCCACGTCGAGTGTCTTGCACACCACCAAGTGCTCAGCGAGTACTGACTGAATTGCACTGACAGAACCGACCGTGTCGGGTGTGAGACAAAATTAACTGGTGAGAGGGGCGCCTGGGTCCCAAGATCCCAGGGTCCTGGGATCGAGCCCCACTTCGGGCTCTCTGCTCAGCAGGGAGCCTGCTTCCTCCTCTCTCTCTCTCCCTGCCTACCTCTCTGCCGACTTGTGATCTCTGTCAAATAAATAAATAAAATCTTAAAGAAAAATTAACTGGTGAGAATGCGAGCTGGGGCTTTGAGCCTTCCACTTTGTATTTCCCAGTGTCCGTCGGACACCTGGCACGGTGCTGCTGCTTATCGTGTGACACAGACGTCAGCAGGGAAGACCTCGGTGTCTGCGTTCACTACAGTAAGTGGCCCGAGGCACAGAAATGCCCCACGGCGACCAGGATCTCCGAGCCAGTGTCTACACAGTTCCCTCCAAGTTTGTGTTGGTCATTTTGGAAAGAGGTCGTGGAACTCTTCCCTTTGATACCTCCTTGTGTTTCTGTGCGTCCGTGATCTGACAAGACTTAACCTCCAATTACCCAGCAATGGCTACGTAGTATCTGGCGATTCCCTTCCCAGAATTTACTCCTGACCCGGTTTACTATCAGGGGATTTCGTCGGGTGGTTTGAGCAGAGAATTGGACTAGTCGCGCAGGCAGAGGCATTCTCGGTCTTCCCCGGAAACTAAGCAGACGTATTGTTTTTCCTCCACTTGCAAAATATGTCTAAAACAGAAGCCTGTTTAAGAAGGGTTTGTAACAGCAACAGCAACAAGAGTCTGTGAGCCTTGCCCTTTGCATCCCCCGCAGGGAAACAGGCTGAGGGACTGCCCTGAAGCCTGACAAATGCACAGTGATCCGCGAGTACAATGTGTTGTCACCTTTCTTGTAACCGCTGGGAACTGCCCAAGGCTTTACAAAGAAACCAGGAAGCAACAGCAGGAGTTGCGGCAGCCTTAGAAACATACTTCTTGGCTTAAAGAGAAATTTCTTTAACAAGAACCTGATTACCTCGGACTTAGCATGAAAGCACAGACCAGGTCGATCACGGAAAATACAGCTTTGCCGGAACGCGCCCCATTATGGTAGCAGAAACACAAAGGGAGGGCCCATGTGGCTCACTTGGTGGCCTGAGAAAAGCTGCAACCCCTGAAGTCCCTCCTGGAAAATCTCTACCGGTTGCTGTGCGACGCAGGGATTCAGCTATCTTCCTCCTTCACTTACTCCTCAGCGTGTTCTAAGTTTGGCCAATAATGAGGGGCGAGACCTTGGCCTGGCAAGTCCTGCCACCCTCGGGGACTGGGCGGCCTCAGCATGAGCAGAGAAGGACGGACTGGATCCTCTCTCCGGCTCCCTCCAGCTCTGACATTTTATGAAGGAGGAGGATGATTTGTGCCAATGTTTGTATTCTGAAGATGCCACAAATGCTTCAGGTCTTTTTAATGAATAATGAGCTAGTTCTCATTGGTATATGGGGTAAATGGGTTGTTTTTAGGACACAGTTTGGTTTTTTTGTTTGTTTGTTTGTTTTGGCTAAACTAGTTCATGGTGACTATTTAATTTATAAAGTAGATGATAATATCAATACTATCCTTTATGACTATAGTAACTAAAATACAGTATAACTATTCTTTCTTATTAAGAGAGATGTATGAGAGTCCATCATCTCCACAAATTAGGAGATTACTGCAATTTGGCTGAATCAGTGAAGATTTTTAATTTTTTTCTAAATTTTGTGTTTTAAAATTTTAATTGTCCCAGAGCATCTGTAATTTTCAGAGACGAGTGACATTCCTGTGGGTTATAATGTTTTATCTTTCTTTCTAGA
Source organism: Martes martes (assembly GCF_963455335.1). NCBI lineage: Eukaryota > Metazoa > Chordata > Mammalia > Carnivora > Mustelidae > Martes > Martes martes. Next base: position 62,697,460 of record NC_137903.1, on the reverse strand, counting down.
TGCACCTCTGATCGTGTTCCAGGGCACAATAATGATAAAATGATGATAGCTTTGGGGAAAACATGTTGGAACATTAACATGTAAATTATGTTCTCATGTTTACGGTGAAATATATAAAGTTTAAAATCATGCAAGTCTTATCAGAATTCAGCTTGGATGCACTCTTACTTTGTTTCTTTACCCTTTTATCAAGGTCTGCCAACTGAGTGTGCCAGGTTCCTCTCCCTTTCCATTCTAGGCCACTTCCAAAGCTACAGGGAAATCAAGGGGAAAATAACCACCTCAAATTTTCCATGACACTGATGGTTGGACTTAGACACTCTCCAAAGGTCAGTGGACAGGGAGAACACACGGAAGAGAAACAACCAACTTTGCTTCCCATTTCTCTCAGAAGTTGATTCAGAGACTGTCCCATGACAAAACAGTAAATGAAAAAAATGAAATAAAAGCAGAAGCAAATAGACAGGAACAGCTTGCTCAGTAGTGATTTGTTCTCCCTTTTCCCTATAAAAAATCTGCTCTCTGGTTTCCAGTCTAGTACGTCAGCAGCTTGGAAATTGTTATTCCCATCCATCCTCACAAACCTGAAAAAAGATGAACAGAGTCAAAACCAGCTGTTTCTCCCTACATCCATCAGGGAATGGAGACCAGAGGGGAAATCACTGCCCCCAGGCTGGAAGGACGGACAGACACATACAGAGAATCACGACTGACTCCCTGGAGCGGAAACCTCCCTGTGGGGTAAGAAAACTAAAACTAAGTGACTTACTGCTGGAGACTCAAGTGTGAACAAGCTGGAGCATTAAAAACTCCCGGGGGGGGGGGGCAGTGTTGGGGGAGTATCACCCATTTGTGAGTTTTACCACTGCCAGCTTCGCACAGTGAGGATATCAGAAAAATTCCCTCATGCTTCCAACAAGAGGAGGGAAACAGAAACCATCTGAAAATACACCCAGAACATTCTGTTCTTCTTCTTTTTTTAAAAAATTTTATTTATTTATTTGGTGGGGGGAGGGGCACAAGCATGGGGAGGGACAGGTAGAGGGAGAGGGGGAAGCAGGCTCCCCGCTGAGCAGGGAGCCCGATGTGGGGCTCGATCCCAGGACCCTGAGATCATGACCTGAGCCGAAGGCAGAGGCTTAACCCACGGAGCCACCCAGGCATCCACATTCTGTTCTTCTTTTAACAAAGCTTTCCTCAGGGGAGACCATACTACGGTATCTGATAAACTGGGTTTATACCAGGGTCTAAACCACCTGGAGCAAGGGAATTACTGAAGAAAAGACCGCCAGCCAGCCTTGAATTCGTTACTCTGCAAGATTATCTTTCAAAAGTGAAGAAGAAATAGAGATTTTTCTGTGACAAATGAAAACTGAGGGAATTTGTTGTCAGTAGACCTGCCTGATAAGAAATGTTAACAGAAGTTCTTCAGAGGAAAGGAAAGTGATATAGGTTGAAACTCAGATCCAAAAAAGAAGAAAGACTTTTAGAGAAGGAATCCATGACGGTAAAACAAAATATTTCATATTTCTTATTCTTAGTTGATCTAAAAGATAATCATTTGTTCAAAATAGCAATAGCAAGGGTCTAGTCGGTGATTATAGCTTATAACTGAGTGAAGGGAGTGACAGCAGTATTGTGTGACTGGGAGGAATAAAGTGGGGGTGTTCTCTCATGACGTGCTTGTATTACTCGTAAAGTGTATAGTGTTCTCTGCAAGTGGTCTTAGATTGGTTGTAAATGAATATTTAAAACCCTAGGGAAATTTTTAAACAATTAAAAAGTGTAACAGGGGCACCTGGGTGGCTCAGTCTTTAAGTGTCAGCCTTTGGCTCAGGCCATGGGGCACCCCATTGGGCTCCCTACCTGGGGAGGGAGGGGAAAGCCTGCTTCTCTCCCTCCCTCTGCCTGGCTGCTCCCCCTGCTGTGTGCTCTCTGTCAAATGAATAAATAAATAAAATCTTCAAAAAAATTAAAAATAGTAGTATAATTGATATACTAAGAGAGATGAGAAAGGGAATCATATAAAATGCCCAATTAAAGCCAGAGAAAGTAGAAAATGAATAGAAGCCAAAAAAAGGATATAAATAGAAAATAGTTACAAATGGGACAGATATTAATTCAACTATATTAATAATCACTTTAACATGAATGGTGTAAATATGCCAATCAAATGATGAGGACTCTGAGGGTCCTTGAGGCAAAACTGAGATACTTCAAGGAGAAAAAGGCAAGTACTATTATGATTAAAGACTTCGACATGCATCTATCTCTAGTTGACAGCTCCAGTGGCCAAAAAATTGGTAAAGACAAGCTGAACAGAAGAGCACCATCAATCAGCTGGATCTAATTGACAGTTATACAATACTCCATCCAAAAACAGAAGAATGTACAATTCTCAGGTTCCCATGGGACATGTTGCACCAAAATAGACCATGTTCTAGGCCACAAGGCACATTATAATAAATTTAAAAAAATAGAAATCTTACAAAGCATGCTCTCAGACAACAATGAAATTAAACCAGAAATCAATAACAGAAAGGTTGCTAGAAAGCCCTCAAATGCTTGCAATTAAACAACACACTGGTGGTGGGTATTATGGAGGGCACGTATTGCATGGAGCACTGGGTGTGGTACATAAACAATGAATGCTGGAACACTGAAAAGAAATAAAATAAAATAAAATGGGAAAAAACACACTTATAAATAACATGTCAAATGAATCTTGAAACGTTAAAAAAATATTTTCACTAAAGGACAATAAAAATACAAATTAACATAATCTTAAATGCAGTGAAAAGTGTGCTGAGAGGGAAATTTGTAACACTGAATGCATATATTTAAGAAAAGATCCAAAACAAATAAACTGAACTTCCAATATAAGAAATGAAAAAAAAAAAAGAAGAAGAAGAACAAATTAAATCCAATAGCAAGCAGAAGAAAAGAACTACTAAAAAATTACAGCAGAAATCAATGAACTCAAAAACAGGAAACCAACAAAGAAATTCAACAATACCGAAAGCTGGTTCTTTGAAGAGATCAATATTGATAAACCTCTAGTCAAGCTAATGAAGAAAACAAAGAAGTCACAAATCACTAATATAAGAAAAAAATGGCAATCCCTACATGGACATTGGACCTGTAGATACACAGACTTTGAAAAGATAGTATAAGAACATTAAAAACAACTCTAGTCTACAAGTTTGATAACCTACATAAAATATACCAATTTTTCAAAGACACAATATACCAAAAGTCACACAAGGAGAAAAAGATAATCTGAGTAGGCTTATATCTACTAAATAAGTTGAATCAATAATTGATAACCTACCAGAACAGAAAGTACCAAGCTAAGATGTTTTCACCAACTCCCCACAATTTCTTCAAAAATAGAGGCAAAAGGAGTAATTCCTAACATTCTATAAGTTCAGTACTAGCCAATTAATGAAACCCATCACATCAATAGACTAACACATAAAAACTGTATAATCTTATCAACAAATGCCAACAAAGAATTTGACAAAATCTAGCATCCATTCACTAAACACACACACACACACACACACACACACACACCCCCAAAAGCTCTCAACAAACTAGGAATAGAAGGAAACTTCCTCAACTTGTAAAGAACGTCTACAAAAACCCTACAGCTAACATATAACACACACACACACACACACACACACACACACACACACACACAAAGTGGAAATAGAAATCAAATACACAGTATCATTGATATTAACATACAAATGTAAATAGTGTGCTAAAAAAAATACTTAGGTAAGAATTTAACAAAATGGGTACCAGATTTTTTTCCAGTAATATGTCATTTATATATAAATGATAACATATCACTTGACTAATAATGCAAAATACTATTATTTTGACTTCTAGCCAATATAAAAATTATTTTTTATATTTATTTTATTTTTAGTGGAAAAATTTTAAAGCATAGTCACACACTATATTATTAATTTCAAGTGTATGAAATAATGAATCAAGTTTAAACATTATGTTATATTCACAAGTGTGGCTACCATCTATCGCCATACAACACTATTAGAATACCACGGACCACTTCTCTATGCTGTACCTTTTGTTCTCATGACTATTCATTCTACAACTAGAAACCTGTATCTCCCAGTGCTCAGCAATAAGAAAGAATGAGATCTTGCCATTTATGATAACACAGATGGACCTAGGGGCATTATGTTAAGTGAAACAAATGAGATAGAGTGAGACAAATGCCAGACCTTTACTAAAAACAGTACACGATGCTGATGAAAAATACTGGAGAAAGAACTAAATATGGAGAGATAACCCATGTTCGTGGACAGGAAGACTCAATATTGTCAAGATGTCAATTCTTTTCAGCTTGATCTGTAATCCCAGTCAAATCCCAGCAGGTTAGTTTTGTGGATAACAAAAGACTGATTCTTAAGTTTGTATAAAAAGCAAAGATGCAGAATATGTAACATAATACTGAAGGATAAGTACCAGTTTGGGGGACTGATGATACCCAATTTCAAAACCTATTATAAAGTTACAGTTATCAACACCCTATGACGTTGGTGAGGGAATAGACAATGTATCAATGGAACAGAACAGAAAGCTCAGAAATAGACCCACACAAATACAGCCAACTGTTATTTGACAAATGAGCAAAGGCAATTCAATGGAGGAAGGATAGTCTTTTCAATAAATGGTGTTGGAACAGCTGGATATCCACTTGCAAAGAAAATAAAAATGAAGCTTGATTCAGCCCTTACAACTTTCACAAATATTAACTCAAAATGAGTCATAAACCTAAATGTAAAAGACAAAACTATAAAACTCCTTAAAGAGAACCTAGGAGAAAATCTAGGTGACCTTGGGTTTGGTGATGACTTTTTAAGATAAAAACCAAAGCACAATCTATGAAAGAAAAAAAAAATTAATAAGTTGGCCTTCATTACAATTTAAAACTTATTTGTAAAAGATACCACTCACAGAATGAAAACAGAAGCTGAAGATGAAGAGAAAATCTTTGCAAAACATATCTGATGAGGGGCTAATGTTCACAACACACTAAGAATTCTTAAAACTTCCAGTAAGAAAATAACAACCCAACTCAAAGGTGAGCAAAAACTGGACAGTCACCTCAACAAAAAAGATGGACGCTTGGCACATATGCATATGAAAAAATATTCAACATAGTATGTTACTGGGGAATTAAAAATTACAACAATGAGACATCACATCTATTGGAATGGCTAAAATTCAAAATACTATAGCAATAAATACTGGCGAGGAGCTCTCATTCATTGCTGGTCAGCATGCAACATGGTACAATGACTATGGAAATCTTTTGACTCTATTTCACAAAGCTAAACATAATCCTACCATATATTCCAGTAATAACTCTCCCAAAGATTTCTCTGAATGAGTTGAAAACTAATGTCCACACAAAAACTGAATACTAGTGTTTACAGCGGCTTTATTGGTAATTACCAAATGTGGAAGCAGCCAAGATGTTCTTGAGCTGGTAAATGGATAAACAAGCTGGTATAGTCATACAATGGGCTATTATTGCATGATTAAAAAGCAGTGAGCCATCCGATTATGCACGGACATGGAGGAATCAATGTATGTTACTGAGTGTCAGAAGCAGTCTGAGAAGGCTGCCTACTGGATGATCCCAATTATATGACGTTCTGGAAAAGAAAAAACTATGGATATGGGAAGACATACAGTGGTTGCCTGGGGTTCAGGAAGGAAAATGGAGGGATGGATAAGTAGAGCACAGGGAATTTTTAGGGTACTCAAACTATTTTTTAGGACACAGTAATGGTGGATACATGTGATTACATTTGTAATACATTTGTGAAAACTCCTAGAGTGTAGTCAAACTATTTTGTAGGACACAATAATGGTGGGTACCTATGATTACATTAGTAATGCATGTGTCAAAACTCCTAGAGTATACGATACAAAGATTAAACGCGAACATAAACCATGGACGTTAGTTAATAATAATGCATCAACATGGGTTCATCAATAGTAACGAATGCACCACTCTAATGTAAGGTATTAATAATACAGAAGCGTGTGAGTAGGACTGAGGTGGTTTATGGGATTGCACATTCTGTTTAATTATTTTATGCCACTCCAAACACTAGATATTAAAAAAAAAATCTCTTCTCTAACTAACAGCCACTAACATCTGGCTTCAAAAAAATAGATATACCAGGATAGATTCATAAAAAGTGAATGATAGAGACTTTGGGAGTTCTACGGAGGACTGTGAAGTAGAATTGTGGAGGCTCTTAAATTAAAGCTCTTGTAAAATAAACAACATATAAATTAAGTTCCCAAAAGAATGAAGCTGAAGCACTTCCCTTTCCCTCTACAATTTCATTAATGGGAACGGATTCATTGGAGAGCTTTGCAATGTTTTAGGTCAAAAACTAAACAATGCCTACTTTTAGAAAAGTGAAGATCTCTCATTTTCCCCAGCATCCTGAATTCTCCATTTTTAAATATTCAACATACAATAATTTAAGGCACTGTTATTTCGCCAGTCACCCAACATTTAAGACACAGTTCTGAAGCCGTATATGCTATTTGGTTTTGCTTCTGTGTTGACTTCACAGTTCTTTTAAATTGGTTCATTGTGTATTTGATCTCTCTGATTAATTATACATTCCTCCCCAAAACACAGAACTTTTGATATAGCAATCTTTCTATCAAAGGTAACCGAGCAACTTAAAATCTGTCCCTGAAGGAAAAATTACTATTTATATCAAAACCGCTGTGATCATTTTCATCAGCAAAGAATTAATTGCTATGATTGGCCAACTAGAATACTTTCTTCTGCTGGCCTCTTTTTGTTTTTATGAAAAGTGTATGAATTCTCAGTTTCTTTTTAATATTATTTTAGCATGGTTTTGAGAAGTGGCATTTAGTGTTATCTAGTTCTTAAGGGGGGTGGGGATCAAAAAGTACACTCTTTCTTCATAGGCCTGAAAATCTTCACATCATCCTGGAGGAAAGACAGACCTGTGGTTGGATATTTTCTGAGGCACAAATCATTGTCCTACAACCAAAAGCGAAGTTCTCAGTAATTTCCATTGTCAAAAGGTCTGTCTGCCATTGTCATGTGTTGGTCTCAGTTGTATTACCCCTAGGATGACATGACTGAGGTACGTCCCTAGGGGGCAGAAGTGAAGGGAGTGCCAAAAAGACCCTTAGCAATCAGGGAAAAAAAAAAAAAACAAAACTTAAATATAATATTAGAAGACTAAAAATTAGTGCAAACAAATCTTGAAGAAAATACAGAAATACTAAGTAAGAAAGGCTCCAAGAGAGCTAGGATTTGGTGGGTGAGTCATCCAACTAGAGTCAGCTCCTGTCTTTACTGGAAATCCTGATTATTTGGGGTTCTAGTCCTTTTTGAACACTGGAAACTCCGCCCTTGAAAGGGGACTGTCTGAAGGCACCGGATGTGTGCTCCCTTATGGGACCCTCAGGGTGCAATGTGTGTGCCTAGAGATGGCAGTAAAAATCCCATCATGGCTTCTGTTTCAGTTCGCAACACTGCTGCTGTGTCTACTTCTCAGAACAGTTCTCCCGAGCTACTCTGTGCCTTGTCCTCCTGCCCTCACTGCGAGGCCTTTGCGCTGGGTCATTCTTGATGCAGGCCCGCTTGCGGAAGCCCATTCCTGACTCCATTTTAACCGTCTTGGACTGGAATGCTTTTTGTACTTGGGTGAAAAATACCACAAAATCTCCCCTAACTTGATCTTCAGAGAACGGTGTTCCTAGCTATGCAGCCCTGCAGTCCACACTGCCTTGTCTTGGGCATGAACCGTGATCAATGTATTCTATTTTCCTATGAGACCAAGGTAAGCATGGAAAAGTGTTTCTCCATGTAAAGTGATCTGTAAAGTTTTATGTTCTGCAGAACCTCCTTGGTAAGTTCAGCCTGGGGATGGAAACAGAGGCTGGGATCCTAATACAGGCAAAGAAAACATGCTTTAAGCTAAGCGCTTTAAGCATGAAACTCCTGTCTGCCTCTAGGTCCTCTTAGAAAAGACAGTCTAAGGAATCACGGTGTTTTGGGCTCCACAGCCCAACGGCATCAATACCGTCTTTATAAACGGGATCCCCATTTCCTAGCAGTGTTCTTTAAACACATGGTGGTAGGGAATTCAAAGCTGGGTCATTTGTCTTGCTACTGTGACTTATGTGTGCCTAAGGAGAAAAATGAAAGAAGATGTAGCATCATTGCCTGCAAGAGTGTGCGGATCCGAGGTCATTATCATGTCCTTCCCGTCTTTCCCCCTCATAATCTCCTACTGATTAACTACTTTATTCTTCACTCGTATATAATCCAAGCAACCTGGACACAAGCCAGTGTATATTCATTCAGGACCAAAAACCCCCAAATATAATAATTCAAGGCTACTTCTATGGTTCGTTAACAAATTTCAGGCACTCCAGCTTTGGGTATAAAATAGAAGAGGACTCTCTCTCTGACATGGACACAGCAGGAGTTAATGGGAAACTGAATGGCACTGATCACTGTGAGATGACTGGCTTTGAGGGATGTTCTGGAACTGATCTGCTGATGGCCACGCCATCTCCTCAGGCTTAGCGCTGGACCATCAATCCACTGTGAAATGAAACACGAGCTGTTATTGGGAACATGAACATATTTGTGGAAAACATGAAAGATGTGCAGAGAAAACATGAAGAAGAATTTGCTTTTCTGCAAGGAGCAGAGGCAATATGCGGGCCAGGCAGTAACGACGAGGGGCACAAAACAGTTCCGATTTACTGAATACGAGAGAAGCAATTCCACCTCCTTTAGGCATATTCATCTGGATTATTTAGACAACTGAAGGAAGTCAGTATCATTATTTCTGCTTGAAAAGTGAGCAGACTGGGTCTCAGAAATGGTACAGGTCTCAGCCAGAGTCACACAGTTGGCATGAGGCTGCGAAAGCATTTGAGGTCAGATCTGTCTGACCCCATAAAGCAGTAGCTGTTTTTAGAAACACCTTCTTTCTCTAAGGGCCTCAGTTTTGAAGAACGTGTGCCATGAATGAATAAATCAGCATTCTCACTGCTGGAATCAATTATTCTATTAATTTATAAATATTCTGGCTTTTGGGTTGTTTTCCATGTTACTTTGAATCTTTGATTGGCACCTGATCAATCTTGGATAAACTATGAAATTCAAGTTTCTGAGATGACAAAAATGAAGGAGCACTCCATTGGTTTTCAAGGATTTTTCTACAGTCTTCTTACAAACATGTCTGTCCAAGAGCAATGCTAAAGAAAGCCAGACCGCTACAAAGCTTCTCACTGCCCTTGCTCACGCCGGCCCTCTACCTCAAATGCGTTCCCTGCATTGTCTCCTGACAAATCTCCCCTCCTCCTTTAAAATCCAATTTAAATGGCTCTCAGCTCTTCTGTGAAATCAGCCTGTGATGTCCGGAGTAAGGCCAGTCTCCCATGACCTTAAACTTGTACCTAATTTTGCACACGCCCCTGTTACAGTCATTCAGCACTTACAGGAACTCCTTCTGTATCATCCTTTCGTCTCATCTAGCCTATGAGTTTCCCAACCATGTGGAGTCAGAGTCACCTTGTTCCTCCAGTACCTGCAAACAGCACTTGACATAGGAAAAAGCCCTCAATAAATACTCGCAGAAATGACATTTTAAAACCATTCAGTCTTACCCTTGAGTAAAATGTGAAAAGATGGGTACTTGTTCGGGGCCTACTTCCTTGAAAGGCTTAACTACAATCACGGTTGTTGAAGGAAGTTCATTCTAATTTCACTAAACGTGATTTATTACAGTTAAGCTTCCTCTTGTATCTTTCCTTTTCTTTGCCTCTCCATGTTTAACATACCTTCTGCTTATAGAATCAGAGGGTGCCTGAAATAACACTGAGGAACATGGAGCCCCAGAAAGTCAAGGGATTTAACACACATCACAAAGCTAAGTGAGAGAGGAAAGTTGAACACTCCGGAATTCTGAGCCCCCTTGTTACTCTTTCTAGCGGACCAAGGTGCTATGGAAATAATACTAAAAACTTTCTAAGCTTGCTTATTGCTTTTAACCTATTCAGAAGAAACTTACTTTCTTTTCTTTTCTTTTTTTTTAATAATTTTATGGGGCACTAAACCCTGGAAAAATTTGCCACCAGGTTTGTGTCTAACCCTTTCCAAACAAAGCCATCCACAAATTCAATGTTAGAAATATTGGTCCCATACCGATAGCTCTGGTCTTCTTTTCTCCATTACAAAACCATAAAATGTGAGCACGTGTTCATCTATATATAGTAGCTGTTGTAATAAAATGAGGAGATATTGCACTGACCGTAGTCCGTGTTTTCCGGCTCCCAGCAATTTGATGGCCAAAAATAGGGTGTCTGTGGAATAAAAAGAAGTGGGACCGAGGTTAAATACACATGAAATCGGTCGAGTTCTTGGTTTTTGAGTTGTGTTCTTCTTCAGCAATTACCCAGAATGGTTGCAGATAATGCATGTTTTGTAACCCAGGAAAAGCACCCAAAGAGGCATTGTGTAAGGCTTTTCTTCCCCATTTACTTTGCTGAGCAATTGTCCAGTCTCCAAATGTGTACAGTACCAGGAGGTATTTAAAATTACGGCCATACATTTGCTGCAATTTTATGTCAGGTGACATAAAGGTAAAAGGTCTGATTGCATCATTCAAAAAATAAAAAAGTGTTAACCCGCAAAGACTAAAAGCCAACTATTAAATTCAGCAAGACTCAGGATGAAATATATTTAAATATCACAAATATTTCAAGTACTTCATTATTGCCTTCAGATCAATGCTCAACCATCAAAATTTTCCCTAAAATCTGGCAATCATTTGTCTGGTTTTGTTAATTATATAAGGCAGCTTTCAACATTACCCAACTAGACTTAAACAAATTTCCTGTCTTCTTTAAAAAAAATTTCTCCATAAAAACTATTATTGCTTTAAATTCTTAAATTGCAGAAACCAGAGGTGACTTCTTAAGAACAAATTTTACTCGATTTTAATCGTTTCAATTTTAATCAATTTTAGTTGATTAATGTGATTAATGATTGACAGAAATCTCATTCTGTGAAATTCTAGAAAGTGACCAGCAGAACTACAAAGAAATTGATCAGGAAAACCCTGTATCATCAACATTTTGTATTTTCTCATAGGGGTTTTCTAGGCCCACAAGATGGACACATAAGGCTCCAGACCAGGAGGAAAATGGACGACCGCCTGTTTACTCTTTCAAACTTTGATGATGACTGTAGGACTCAATGAAACAAGTCACTGCAGATGTCAAACTTGTGGGCTTAATCATATTTATTAGTCACTTACATCAGCTACCCGTGTGTAATGAGCATAGCCGAAGAGATCTCTGAGTAACTGTTGGATAACTCTCCCACCGGAAGAGGGATACTCAAGGAGGGGAAAGGATAACTGGGGAGAACCACTGGACTCTCTGAGGGAAAGCTTTTTCAAACTGCTTGGGACTCCCCGGGATTCCGATTTACCCTCTACTCCTTCTTGGGAATTGCTGCCGGATAATGAAGAAATCTGTTGATGTTACACACGTGAACAAAATGACAAGAATTTAGGTGGGGTGGGGAGAGTTGGAACACTGGACAAAGGAAGACATCAAGGATTTCTATGGCCCCATCTCCACGTGAATCAAGAGCTTTGAGGGTAAAATTGAGTCAGGATCTATGGGAACCACAGGGGACAAAATAATTAAAGTCTTTTGGGCCACTAGTCTATGAGGTACTTTTCAAAAGCATTATTCCCTTTATTTTGTGAGGGTGCGTGTGTATGTGTGTGTGTATGTGTACACATATCTAACTTCTAAAATATCTATTCTAGTCAGACTGGTCAGACACGTACTTCTTTCTCAAAGCCACAAGGATTGTTCTTAGCTGCATTCTTACAATTTTTCTTTATTCTTCTATCATTTACTTTAGTGAGGACTTCCTGACTAAAAATAAAAGAATGAAGCTATTTTATGCTGTGATATTATGTGGAAATGCCATAAAACCAACATTCGTAACAAATACTGCAAGATTTTTTCTAGGAAAAGTATTTTAATTTCTAGTAAAAAAGAATTTAAGTGACAAATGCTTATCATGTGTTGAAATTTAAAAATTTATGGGACACCTGGGTGGCTCAGTTGGTTAGGCAGCTGCCTTCGGCTCAGGTCATGATCCCAGGGTCTTGGGATCGAGTCCCGCATCGGGCTCCTTGTTCAGCGGAGAGCCTGCTTCTCCCTCTGCCTCTGTCTGCCTCTCTGTCTGCCTGTGCTCACTCTCTGACAAATGAATAAATAAAAAAATCTTATAAAAAAAAAAGAAATTTAAAAATTTACTTTCATTTTTATTTTCTAAATTTTTAAAAAGATTGTATGTGTTTCTTTGAGAGAGAGAATGAGAGAGCACGCACGAGGTGGGGGAGGGCAGAGGGAGAAGCAGACTCCCCTGGCTGAGCAGGGAGCCCAACGTGGGACTCGATCCCAGAACTCCAGGATCATGACCTGAGCCGAAGTCAGTCATTTCACCAACTGAGCCACCCAGGTGCCCTAAAAATTTACTTTTAAAGTTCAAGTAGACTCCAGGATGTTTTAATGTCCGAGCTTCCCTTTTCTTTTCACAGTTGGCTTCTTTAGCTATGATAAAACTGATCTAGCCATTACTTAATAACCTTTGCACGTATGCTAATGTAATGAAAGTCATGAAGGGGCCTGGAGAATCACGTCAGATCTCAATTCCAGCTAGCGAAGAGAGGATAATTAGACAATTGCAAGTTTACAATAAATACAGAAATCACAAGATTAAAAATGCGCTGAGAAAGTGAGACAAATTTACATACTGGGCATATCAATGAGATTAAATGAAGAGTTCTGTTTGTCTCAAACTCCTGCCCTGAAGCTTCTTCAGATTCCTAATGATGGTTAGCATCTCAGTCATTCATGGGAGGAACAGTAAACATGATAGTGCAAGCTTCCCATTTTAATTCATGGTTTTTAAAAATCCTCCCAGGGAGCTGAATTTCAGCTCAACGTAATAAAGAACTTTCTGCTGCTTGGAACCAACACAAAAATGGAAGTGGGCACCTTGGACAACAATAACGTGTTTTCCATTATTAGGGCTGTTCAAATATAAACTGATTAATGCCTTCACAGACAGGAAGGCAGAATTCAATTATCCCTGACTTGTCTGGAGTGTCCTTTGTTTGTGTTTTAAATCTCGGTTTTAAGATCTTATGTTTATTAGATTTACAAATATGGCATATTTAGGGCCCATTTCAAATGTAAATAGGTCATTAAAATACTTAACATTTAATATTTAACATTAATTAATGTAATTTGAAAGACTATTTATCATCTACCTACGTACACTGAAAACTTGTTAAACTTCTGCCTAATTCCCTTATCTTGTTCTAAAGCTCTTTAAAAACAGTCTCAAAAAATAAAAATAAAAATAAAAAATAAAATAAAATAAAAATAAAAAAATAAAAATAGTCTCTACTTTCTCCAGAATACAGAGTGGCCCATTCCCAACTCAGCACATTTTTGACCCATGACCATGACTAAGCCATATAAACTTTATCTGCCTACAGATTTCAGTCTGGGGACGACAAGAGCAGGTTGCAGATTAGGTTAACTCAAAACATCAGCACAAAATTTGGGTCAATGTCTGAGCTAGTTTGCTTTAAGGAAAAAAAAATTCTTTCAAAGATTTTATTTATTTATTGGTCAGAGAGAGAGAGAGAGAGAGAGAGAGAGGACAAGCAGAGACAAGCAGAGAGAACAGCAGCCAGAGGCAGAAGCAAGCTCCCTGCTGAGCAAGGAGCCTGATGCGGGACTTGATCCCAGGACTCTGGGATCATGACCTGAGCCAAAGGCAGATGGTTAACTGACTAAGCCACCCAGGCATCCCAAAGAACAATTTCAAATTAGCTAATTCTCCAGAGATAAACAGACTATATCCAATGCTTCTCTCATTGATATGTTCTTTTACACAGAGATGATTTTAGTGGTACCATTGATTGTTAAGATAGATAAAAGCTGTTATTTTTGTAAAAAGAAAAATCTTTTCATTCAGAGTTTGTGAGATTTTTATTAGATTTATTAGTCTCTATATGAAAAATTTTTCAAAGAAAGCAAGATTATATGGAAAATGTAATCCTGCAGTAGCAGAAAAGTAATTACCTTAAAAAAAGTATTACAAATACATAAATATTTTACTTATCACTAATAATTTTTATTTATTAAAATTTCCCTTTGTGGGGGTGCCTGGGTGGCTCAGTGGGTTAAGCGACTGCCTTAGGCTCAGGTCATGATCCTGGAATCCCAGGATCAGTCCACATCGGGCTCCCTGCTCATCAGGGAGTCTGCTTCTCCCTCTGACCCTACCCGCCCCACCATGCTCAATCTCTCTCTCACTTTCTCTCTCAAATAAATACATAAAATCTTAAAAAAAAAAAAAAAGCTACCTTTAGGACCATAAGTTACTTTAACTTATTAATAAGCTACTTTAAACTACCATTACTTTCACTGTATAAAGGATAATGTTCCTTTATTTTAAAGCCTTTTAATATTAATAATTTAACTAATTTCTGTTGCTTGAAAACTTAGGTTGGTATCGTGATTTCAAAAGAATGCTTTATCTCCTAGCTATCCAGTGCATAAAGGCCTGTGACTATTTGCCTTGGATAAAAAGTTCTTGAGGAAGTGGCAGAGAGTGTTCTAGGAAGACAAAGGTCTTTAAATGTTTTTAAAACATATTCCCTGTTTGTTCTCTGTTTGTCCAACCAGGTTCTTTGGCAGCCAAGTTATTATTCTGTCATTTATTTAGACAGAGAAAATCTAATCATATTTAGAACAAATGAGAAAGAATACTCCAATGTCTAAAAGCTTGACAATGGGGAGAATCCTCTAAAAATACCTAAAAGCTAGGGTTCGAACTCTGGCATTAAATGTGTCTTAATTTTATGGGCTAGAATCCACCAGCCCATTATTAATGAACTATATTGCCTAACGAAATGTAGAATTTACTTGAGGTAAGTCATTATGAATTCAAGTGTCAGCTACACGCTCAAGGACCAAAATCAGAGTCCACAATCCCTTCTGAAAGTATAAGAGCATCTGCCTCATCTGAAAATGACCTTGGACTGAAGGCAGTCTTGTATCATGGACGGAGCTCCAGAGTGTAACCCAGTCAGTTACACTTCTCGGCTTCCTTCTCAGGGGCTAACGCAGCTAACATGTGAAGAACTCTCCCATGTCCTGAATTCCAGCAAGCCACTCTCTGGATTTTTCTCAAGCTTTAATATAAAACATATCTTCAATCATCACATAATTTAGCTTTCACAAATCATCATAACCAAGCACGTTCTATCTTTCCCTGCTTATTCTTTTCTTATATTTAACACTAATTAGTGTTTATATTTAACACTAATTAGTTTCTAACTAGACTAAGTCAAATAAAATAAGTCATGTCTCCAACATTTCTGTAAAAACAATCAAGCAAACAGAATGCAGGCTTCTATTTTTCGCGTTAAGGAATACTCTCATTAAACTTACCTGAAACCGATAAAAGGTACCGTCATCTTTGAGTGTGAGGACGTGATCCGAGATTGGAAAGAAATAGCCATGGGCCGCCATTAATGTTCCCAAATGTAGCGCCTCCACTGTTTCATGAAAACAAACAAAAATGTACACAAACTTTTTTTAAATGTTAATTTGTGGGAGCATAGGATTTTATCTTGTTCCCTTTTGAGCACATTCTTCCATCCAAATTCTTGGCATCTTAAACAACTTGACTTTGAATTTTTTCTTTTTCCAGCTCTTTCACAGGGAGTACTAAGGTAGTTCTGGTTCCTAGGAGTAATTGTGCAATGACCAGCCACACCCACGACGACCAGCACGTGAGAGCACACCACTATGGAAGGTGGACACTGGAAGGCTGTTCTGAAATCACAGAATGTGACTCCTTCATTCTATAGAAGGGATATATTTTGCTAAATGTTAATGTCCTCCACAAACAATTATATTTGGCATTTATATAACACTTTAAACTTTTTTTTTTTAAGATTTTATTGATTTATTTGAGAGAGAGAGAGAGAAAAAGCACAAGCCAGAGGAAGAGGGAGAGGCAGGCTCCCCACTGAGCAGGGAGCCCGATGCGGGGCTCAATCCCAGGACCCTGCGATCATGACCTGAGCTGAAGGCAGACAGTTAACTGCCTGAGCTGCCCAAGCTCTTTACACTTTTTAAAGGTGTTCTCACTTGCATCACACCCCAGGCTACATAATGGATAATCCAATACTACTGGCAATTTTTCTAATGGCAGGGATCATTATCACATGATGTCATCGGCAAAACTTAAGGCACCCCGAACCATTTATGCCACATTAAGTGAGTGCTAAGCACCCATTTAAGCTGCTTCTCTAGCCCTGTCATTGTCTGAATTGCTCTGGTTTCTACTACTCTCTAGTGAGTGTTCTCAGTATGGACCATGCTGAGGTTTATGTGACAATGAAAAGACTACATTTTTCCAGAAGGCTGAGAAACAGTCAGCACATTGCACTGCGATACTCATACTCCTTTTATAACAGTCAACAATTTCTTCCCATAAAATGCTTAATAAAATTTGGTCAAACAGAGTTTCTACTGCATTCATGCGGGGACAATATAAAGTTTCCTAACTTAGAGTCTGGAAGCCATGGACCTATGCACAATCGTTTTCCAGTCCGTCAGAAAGTTAGATTTATGGATCTGTTTTCTATCTTTATATGCAGCTTACTTATGGATGTATTTCTCTTTCTTAGACAAGTAAATGGTTCTTTAACTTGAGAATTCTTTTGGTAGTTCCAGGAATGTGTGGCTCTATCTGTTTTTCCAGCGAGCAATCCTGGAGAGCTTTGATATTCTAGCCAGGACTGAGTCCATCACTGGATAGCTTGCTACCATACCCTTCCCTGTCCGCCACCCTCCCATGCTGATGTGGGCTAAAAATAAATTTTATTTTTTAATTTTTTTAAAAAATTAAATTTTCTCGCCATGAGGTACCATGGTGCCCCTTTTAATTATCATCCAGCATCTTGTAAACACTTCAGTTGGTAACTCCTTCTACTTCTGGCCTCTCACTGTGTTGTTCTTGTCACTAAGAAGAACTGTCAATCAACCTCTTGGCCATGCCCTTGGAAGACTGTTATTAAGGTTCTCAGCCGTCAACCTATCCACACTTCCGATTAAGTCCCTCCCTGCAAAGAATGTTCCTTCGCTACAAAGGAGCAATTTTCTCACCATATATATAAATGATATATTTACCATTGATATATTTATAATTGATATTATGATATAATAAGTGATATCATAATAATGATACGTATATCCTTATATATGATCATAAATATCAATAATATTGATAAAATATCAATATCATCCAATATCCTGCATCCTTTAGCTCAATGTCAAGGCCTTCTCAAAGCCTGTGCTGCTTCCAGTTACATCCCCCCACGTTCTGTGACTCTTGCTGAAACTCAGGAGCTAGTGGGGTATTGTAGGAAGAACAAAACCTTTGGAGATACTCGCTAGCCTTTGTTACTTACACCCTGTGTGCCTCTCCCATTTATTAATAAAGGCAGAAAAACCACCTTGCAGGGTTGGTATGAGAATGAAACAAGCGTCAACGTGAAGGAGTTGGAACAGCTCCCCATGCCTGGGAGACAGTCAGCAGAGGGTAGCTGTTAAGCGTCATTATTTACACATGAATTCTTGTCACGTTCATCCAAAGCACTGTTAGGAAATCCGCTCGCACACATTTGCCTCAACTAGGCTGAGGGAGAGAAACTGGCAGTCCTAAATAGTGTCCTAACCAGCCACGTACGTATTAGTGTTTGTGTGTGTGTGTGTGTGTGTGTGTGTGTGTGTGTGTATTATTTGTACAACTGAAATAGTGAGAGAATCTGTAAGGACTGCCGGCCCGTAACAATGAGCAGCTGCTCACAGTCTCGCTCACGCCGCGTCCCTGGACGCTCCCGTCAGGTGGCAGTAGTCAGACCCACCTATTACTTTGGTTGCAGAATCACAAAGTCAGGTGGCCCGCCTGTCTCCTTACAACCGGCTCTATTTGTGGCACTCCGGGCAGTCTGTGGCCCGGGAAAGTATTATCAGCACTACTCTCCAGGAAGGCAACGGAGTCATGGCCCATGAGAAAGTCTGCAGAGAACAGCTTCAAGAAAGGAAGACGGAGATGCCCAGAAAGACCAGTAGTAAAAGGCTTCTGAGCTCTGATCATAGGAATGAGTGGGACTAAAATAAAATAAACAACAGAAACCAGTGGGGGGGGGCAACTAAAGGGCTGATGAGAATTAGAAAAATATAGTGAAGGGAAAATATAAAGAAGCTGCAGAAAAAAAACCCCAGAAGCGATTGATTATAAGCATTAGATACTGATTCTGAGAGATCATAGTTACTAAAGGGCTGGGTGGGCGTCCGCTGGTCTTCCCTCACGTAGCCCTACCATACACCATCAGATCACAGAGGAGTCATGCGCTTTGTCCCAGGACCACCGGGAACGTGGTTCTGGGACCGGAGAAATGCTTCGAGGCAAAGTCAGGGTGGAGTGTCTGCTTTACTTCGAACTGCAAGTTCAGCACTTAGCACATCGAGACTAAAAGGAGCTGTTGAACCAATATTTGCTGAATGAGTGAATAAGGCAATTTATGAATCCACGACACAACAAAAATATGAAAAATGTTGTGCTGCATGAAACAAGACAAAACTAGTTATTCTGTGCTGTGATGATGAGTGGCTCGTTCGGCTCCTCCAAGATAAGGCAGATAGATGTTCATACTCTTGTTCCAAGATACTTTCCTAAGCTTTGGAGGTGGGGTTGTGGTACGTATTTTACTACAGGAAAAGGTAATAGTGAGATTAATGGCATACACACCACTGAGAGATCCGAGAGTGGGCATGGGGTAGTGTTCTCAAGGCTGAGCTGTTTATCGCTGGGGATAAAGACAGAGCTTCACTTCCCCGGGGTCCTCGGTTTCTGAATCTCGGCACAGCCTTAACCTAATAAGAATCCAGAGGACGGCTGAGTCTTGGAACAAAGTGTTGAAAGAGTTTAATGAGTAATCCATCAAGACTGCCCTTCCCAATAACGACACACCAGATGGCTCCACCACATTACGCTTCTCGGCAAAATAATCACTAATTAATCTTGTACGTGTCTTATTCGCGTCACCCACACGGCTAAATAAAGTTCAGTGACAAACCTACCATAAAATCCCATTTTATTTTTCTCTCGGACAGTCAAGCCATGAACAAACTGAGAAATAAAAATCCATCTCCAGACAACCGTTACTCTGCGAACAGCCAAGGAGAGCTTTGTTAAGCCTGATGTATCCAGCACATTACTTTACGCCAAACCCCGGAGCAAGAGAATTATCAAAACCCTTGAAAAGCAAAGAGAATTCTGCACGACGTAATTTACTTTTGAATCACAACTTGAGAAAGTTAATAGGATGAAAAGCATATTATAAAATACGCTTGTGTTGTTCTGGTGCTAAATTTCTATACCCAGTTCTACACTTACAACATATTTTCAAAACCCAATAATACTTATTATTGGACCTTATCCTGAGGTCTAATTCTTGGCAGCCTCAGTCCCTCCCAAATACAGTCCATAATTTTGAAGTGATAGAAAAATGCCTCTGAGTCAAGAAAATAATAAAACAAAACTCACTAAATGTAATGTTTTTATTCCTATCACACATTATTTATTTTTATTTTCTATTTGTTAGCGAATGGAATTGTTTTGTTATTAGCACACAGCATACTTGATGGGGTTAATATGATTCATGTGTGGAGATAAATATTTTAGAAGGAAATCTGCTCAAAATAGAAAAAAATGACAGCTGATGACATTAGAGAGAGAAAAAGCTAAAAAGCAGACAGACAGAGGTAAGTTACTGAACAGTAAAATAATAGGCATTCATCATGGTGGTCCTGTATCATTTAGATTTTGTTGAGTTTACTACCCTCTGTTGAAGAAGACGGGGAAGTGGTCACTTTAGAAATACTCCAGAATATTATAACTTTTTTTTAGAATTGGCACTTGAAAAGGTGAGATGAGTCATGTGGAAAAATCAAATACGCAGCACATTTTATTCTCCAGGGCCAAAGAGAAGTAAACTCTTACTATAATTAGGAATTTCTGATGTAAGTCCATTTTCTCAGCAGTAAGAGCTAATGAAAGAAGTAAGTATCTGGGCTTTCATCTTTTTTTTTTTTTTTTTTTTTTTTTAAGCACCATTTCCGCACAGAAAAATCAAGGGCTACTTGCTTTTTAGCAATCCTAATCAGGACGTAGAAGTGATTAACACCGGCAATCCAGAATAAATAAGACAAAATAGGTTCTATTTGGAAGAAATAAAAACAGAAGCATAGTTCAGATCAATTTTGGAGAATGGGCTACTTCGTTAAGACAAGTAAATAATGTTTCCAAACAAAGGAGCAGAGCACAGAGGTGAGGAAGCCAGGCAGTGCAAGCCCGCAGCCTGGGTTCAAATCCTGACTCCCTCACTTGCTGGCTGTGTGACTTGGCAACAGACTTGTACTCTCTGGGCCTCAGGGTACTCATCTGTAAAACGAGGATAATAGAATAACCTTGAGTTATCAGTTAGTTGATCCTTAAACAAAAGGATACTTTCGGTGGCACTTGGTCTGGTTTAGTCCAGGGCTAAGGCGACAAGGAAACCAGGAGCTGGTGTTAACTGAAGCTTACAGGTCGTGTACAACGCTCACAGTCCAACATCTTTAAAGTCCTCCAGGTGACCTGACTGGGGGTCTTTGGTGTACATGATGAATGTACTCCGGAAAATGCTTCCATTTTTTCTTCCACAGCAAAAAACACTACCCCAAATCCCAAAGATTGGGTATCATAGCTATAGAGAAAGATTTCCAATGGAAATATATCCCGCACACTGGGTTTACGATCTAAAACCCGACAATGCCGATACCACTGGGAAAGCTCCCGGTTCAGATGAGGACACAGTGAGCTGAGAAGGCTGAGAAATAATGGTTACAGAGGAATCACAGGGACAAGCAGCGAGAAGACAGATGAATTCTTAGGGAAGCATATTTGCTAGGGACTCAAAAAAATCAACCCATTAAGGAAAAAACAACTGGCACCATCCTAAAGGAGTTGCCCTTATTGGACATGCAGAGAACAGTCTAGGTGTCTAAGATCAGCAGGTATGACTCCTTAAGAAATTATTTAAATATGAAGAGCAAAGCTAAATTTTAAAAAGGAGAGAGAGAGAGATCTATGCAATATTGTTATGGAGAACTGGTTTAAGATCTATGTCATATAAGGGGCACCCAGGTGCCTCAGTTGGTTAAGCTTCCGACTCTTGATTTCAGCTCAGGGCATGATCCCAGGGTTGTGAGATCAAGCCCCAGGTCAGACTCTGTGCTCAGTGCAGGGTCTGCTTGAGATTCTCCCTCTCCCTCTGCCCTCCTCTCTCTCTCTTGCTCTCAAATAAATAATAAAACCTTAAAAAAATCTATGTTCCATAATAACTACATGATATCAGGATGTTCATTTCACAAGTAGTACATCCCTCCATATAACTGGAATTTCTATCACTGTACAAAATGCACTGCATCCTAACAAGACTGTTAGATTTACATGCGTGATTGGTGCATAGAATGGTATTCAGATGAGAGGAAGTCACTCTGAGTTCATCCAAGAATGGTGCAAGGAAATGGTAACAATCACAAGAGCGAAGGCAATAATAAATTATTGTGGAAAGCAACATTCCTTCCAAAATTTAGCATGCATTATGCCAAATTTCCACCAGTTAGCAGGCTGATTGATTTGGAAGGACCGTGGGGCATTGAGTTAACTTTAACAGCAGGGGGTTTTCATAGCATATATTGCTTCAAATCAGTAACAGTACATGCTACTCAGCAAGCACACGTGTATCGAGAAGAAACGGGCTCAACTGTGGGTCATGGGCTTTGAATTCTCATCCCAGTTTCATTCTGTGACTGCGTATCTTGAACAAGTCATCTTTTCTCTGAACCTTAGAGCCAGCATCCATAAATGCAGGGCTGGATTGCTAAACCTTTTCCAATTCTGATTCTATGTTGGGCAACCAACTTGCAAACTGGAAGTCATGGCCGAAATGTTGCCATCCTCATTTTGTCACATTGTGTCAAAGGGAAATTAGTTTTCTTCCTTCTGCAGATAATCCTGCCATGTCCATAGCCAATACTCCAAAAATGGAAAATGTACATTATAAAATACAATTCTCTATTTGAACTTCAGTTGCTTAAAACTAATCCTCATGATGATCTAGGGCTGTTATGGTAAAGAATTTTGTGTGCACAGAGCAAATGTCATACTTACTCCAAATAAAGAAGAACTGAGTTGATGTGTGTGTTCTACTTATCCATTTTCTAAAGCTAGTTGTAAAAATGCAGGCATGCTATGGGAATAACCAGTAACTCACCCCACACAACAAAATGGCATGAATGAATTTGGCTTGAAAATCAAATGTTGCCCCTAAAGAATAAGCAACATAGTTTCTCATAATAACTGTTAACAGCATCTCCTTTTTTAAAAAATTACTATTCATTAATGTATTTAAGCCACGATCAAGTAGAAGACTAATTTCAAAGCTACAGACTTGATCATACAAACAGTCACAGTTATTATGAAACAAAATCAGAGGTTAATTCCTTTAATATGTATTTTGCAGAACTGAATGCTTCTACTGGGGGAGAAGTTTGGGACATCAGAATTCATGTCTGAAACTCTCTAGATAATCTTTATCACCTGGTGTCCTTTTTAATTTTAATTTTATTTTATTATTTTATATTATTAAGTAGGCTCCATGCCCAGCGTGGAGCCCAACATGGTGCCAGAACTCACAACCCTGAGATTAAGACCTGAGTGGGGATCAAGGCTCTTATGCTCAACTGACTGAGCTACACAGGTGCCCCACCTGGTGTCTTTTTTAAAAATAAGAATCCCACTTTACATAAACACATGTACTTATCAGTTCCATTTTCTTATGTCTGTGTCTATATGGTGGTTTATGTCTGTGTCAGAAACCAAGCCTGGAAATAGGCAACTTCTGGGAGTACTTGAATTCTAATGTACAATACATGTCGAGATCTAATCAATAAAGATGGTCCCTTGCAAGGAACAGAGTTTGGAAACCAAAGAGGGTAAATTTATTAAATGAGACATATTCATTAAAATAATCGTTCTTTTTGCTATTCCAAAATGGCATAACTATCCATCAGTAATCTGATTTTAATTTCAAATACCACAAAAAATCATTAACTATTGCAGAGCAGTGAGAATAAGGCAGGTTCTGAAACCAGAATGAAGAAATAAAGATGACCTAATTAAAGAATTAACAACCCCTAGGGGAAAAAAATCCCTATTTTCATACAGTAAGTCAAAATTTAAACAGCAGATGTTCTTAAAGGATTAAGATCAAATCTAAAAATATATGCTTCATAAGGTTCTTCTAATAAAGTGTGTAGACAGCTCTACTGCCGGAATTCAAATCAAGAAATTCTAGATGCTGTAGAGACACAAATAATAAGAAATGGCTGAACCTCAGTGGGTTTGTAATCTTTGTAGAGAACACTTCCATACTCGCACCTGCTGGAGACAGCACAGCAGTTTATGGGGCAACAGTCCGAGGACGAACTTTGAACAAGATTGTCCGGCTTTTGCTCCATATTAGAAATCTTTCAGTTTTAGATATTTCAGATATTTGAATTTTAAAAAGTTTTCACTATCATCAACACCAAGGTGATGAACATTCTTATAACACAGTCACTGCACAAATTTCCAGCTCCACTTCTCCCCTGAATTCCTATATTGTATTTCCAAGAGGCTGTGTGACATCTTCACTTGAATACTGAATAGACATCTTGCATTTATCATGGCAGAACAGAACGGTTGACTTTCATCTCAGACCTGCTCTTCTCGCAGTCTTCCCCAGATCAGGAGATATCAGTGACTGTCATTCAACTTCTCAGCCAAGACACTTCAATTGTTTTTGATGTCTGTCTTTCCCTCACTTATCACATCCAGTCCAGGAGCACACTGTGATCATATTTCCTTGCAATTCCAGAATCTACCCTCCCTCAGCCACCACCAACCTAAGCTTGTATCTCTTGGCTGAATCGCTGCGATAACATTCAGACTAATTTCCATTCATTCCCTGTACTTCACCACATTGATCATTTGAAACTGTAAATCCAACAATTCCACTTACGGGTCTTTATCCGAAGACACCACCACCACCACCAACAAAAACACATTCAAATAGATATATGCACTACTATGTTCATACCAGTATTATTTACAATAGCCAAGATAGGGAAGCAACCTGTGTCCATCTACAGACAAATGGATAAAGAAGATGTGATCTCTCTCACTCTCTCACACACACGCAGTGGAATATTATTACTCGGCCACAAGAAAAATAAGAGGTCTTGCCATTTGTTGTAACATGAGTGGACCCAGAGAATATTACACTAAGTGAAATTAAGTCAGACAGAGAAAGATAAATACCACACGATTTATGTGTGGAGTCTAAAGAACAAAACAAACGGACAAACAAAACAAAACAGAAACAGACTCACAGATACAGAGAACAAGGTGATGGTAACCAGAGAGGAGGGGGTTGGAGGATAGACGGAATTGGTAAAGGGAATTAAGAAGTTCAATTTTCCAGGGGAGGAAGCAAGATGGGGGAGGAGTAGCCGACTGAAATATCATTAGGTCCCAAGAATTCAGCCAGATAGTTATCAAACCATTCGGAACACCTACAAACAGAATATAGAAGAGAAGAAGAGTAGCAATTCTAGGAGCAGAAAACCGGCCACTTTCTGGAAGGCAGGATGTGCGGAAAAGTGACTCTGAAGTGACGGAAAGATAGGCCGCGGTGGGAGGGGCCGGCTCCCGGCAGGTGAGAGAGCAACGGGGCACAAAATTGGAACTTCTAGAAGTCTGCTTCACTGAGGGACGTCACTCCAGAGGCTAAGCGGGGGGTGGAGCCCTCGTGGGGACAGTGTTGCCTCAGGTCCTGCAGAGTCACCAAAAGACTGGGGGTGTCCGAGTGTGGCAGAGCCCCCAGGTATTGGAGCGGGGAAGCCGGCAGCAGAGACAGAGCCGAGGTGGTGGCTCTCAGCTCGGGGTTACCTTAAACCATGATCTGAGGCACCATTGGGCCACAGCACCTCGAGCAGGGACCCCACAAGTAGCAGATCCGGAGAGACCCCCTCCTTCCTCCTCGAGGAGGAACAGCGCAAGAAATCTGCTGGGTTTGGAGACTCCAAATGGGGCCGCGCACCAGGGATAGAAACACTCAGGTGCAGGCCAGGTGAGCTTGGAGCGTGGCCGGAGACCAGGGAGACGGGAGGGACTAACGGCTTTTCTCTGAGGGTGCACTGAGGAGTGGGACCCCAACTCTTGGCTCCTTGGGGGCTGGAGATGGGGCGGCCGCCATTTTCATTCCCATCCTCCGGAACTCTACGGAAAGCGCTCAGGGAACAAAAGCTCCCAGTGCGAACCCGAGCAGATTGCTTAGTCCGGCCCCTGGCAAGGGCAGTGCAGTTCCGCCTCCTGCAAAGACAATTAACAATGACTGCAACAGGCCCCTCCCCTAGAAGATCAGAAAGAACATCCAGCCAAGACCAAGTCTACTGACCAAGGAGCTATGGGAAAGCAGCACATAGAATTCATGGATTTTTTCCCATGATCCTTTAGTCTTGCAAAGTTAAATTATTTTAATTTTATTTTTTCTTATATATTTTTTAACTTTTCCTCTTTCCTCTTTTAAATTTTTTTAACTACTTTATCTTAACAATACCTTTTTAAAAAAATCTTTTAAAATTTTCATTGCTATAGTCATCTTTTATCCCTTCATTGAATTTGACCTTATTTTTTGTATACATATAGGTTATTTTTTTCTTTAAAATTTTGGGATACATTTCCTCTAATAGATCAAAATATACCCTAAATCTAGCACATGGTTTTGTTCTAGTCTCCAGCCTGATCACATTCTCTCCTTTTTTTCTTTTTCGAACCAACTTATCAATTCCTTTTTTAGAATCTTTTTAAAATTTCCATCTAAACGGTCATAGCATATTTACCCTTATTTTTGTGTGTATATATACATATATATATGTACACACACACACACACACACACACATATATATATATATATATATATATATATATATATATTTGAGTTTTTCTTTCTTTAAAATTTTGGGAGATACTTTCTTCTAAGACACCAGAATACACCCAAAATCAAGTGGGTGGCTCTGGCCTAGTCTAGTGTTTATGTGTCTGTGTGTGTTTTAATTTTTAAATTTTTACTTTTCCCCCTTTCTCACACCCCCCCCCCCCCGTTTTGGGTGTCTTCTGATTTGGCTAGCATATATTTTTCTGGGGTTTTTGCCACCCTTTTAGTACTTTATTCTCTCATTCATATATTCTTTTCTGGATAAAATGAAAAAACTTTTTATCATTTTCATTTTCATTTCATTAAAATGAAAAACTCATCACACAAAAAAGAATAAGAGGCAATACCGACGGCTAGGGACCTAATCAATATGGAAATTGGTAATATGTCAAGAACTAGAGTTAAGAATAACAATTATCAAGGTGCTAGCTGCGCTCAAAAAAGGCATGGAAGATACTACAGAATCCCTTCCTAGAGAAATAAAATCCCTTTCTGAAGAAATAAAAGAACTAAAATCTAACCAAGTTGAAATAAAAAAAAAGCTATTAATGAGGTAAATAAAAAATGGAGGCTCCTGCAAGATTCCCTTCAACAGATGAATGGATAAAGAGGATGTGGTCCAAATATACAATGGAATATTATGCCTCCATTAGAAAGGATAAATACCCAACTTTTTTTTTATCAACATGGATGGGACTAGAAGAGATTATGCTGAGTGAAATAAGTCAAGAAGAGAGAGTCAATTATCACATGGTTTTGCTTATTTGTGGAGAATAAGGAATAACATGGAGGACATGGGGAGATGGAGAGGAGAAGTGAGTTGGGAGAAAATCAGAGGGGGAGATGAACCATGAGAGACTGTGGAGTCTGAGAAACAAACTGAACTTTCTGGTTTTGTTTACAATTGCACCCAAAACCATAAGATACCTAGGAATAAACCTCACCAAAGAGGCAAAGAATCTTTACTCAAAAAACTATAAAGTGCTCATGAAAGAAATTGAGGAAGACACAAAGACATGAAAAATGTTCCATGCTCCTGGATGGGAAGAACAAATATTGTGAAATGTCTATGCTACCTAAAGCAATCTACACATCTAATGCAATTCCTATCAAAATATCATCAATTTGTTTCAAAGAAAAGGAACAAATAATCCTAAAATTTATATGGAACCAGAAAAAAACCCTAAATAGCCAGAGGAATGTTGAAAAAGAAAACCAAAGTTGGTGGCATCACAATTGCAGACTTCAAGCTCTATTACAAAGCTGGAATCATCAAGACAGTATGGTACTGGCACAAAAACAGACACATAGATCAATGGAACAGAATAGAGAGCCCAGAAATTGACCCTCAACTCTATGGTTAACTAATCTTTGACAAAGCAGGAAAGAATGTCCAATGGAAAAAAGACAGCCTCTTCAACAAATGGTGTTGCAAAAACTGGACAGCCACATGCAGAAGAAGGAAACTGGACCATTTCCTTACACCACACACAAAAATAGACTCAAAATGGATGAATGACTTCAATGTGAGGCAGGAATCCATCAAAATTCTTGAGGAGAACACAGGCAGCAACCTCTTCAAGCTCAGCTGTAGCAACTTCTTCCTAGAAGCATCGCCAAAGGCAAGCGAAGCAAGGGCAAAAATGAACTATTGGGGAGGAGTCCAGATGGCAGAGAAGTAGCAGGCTGAGATGACATTAGGTAGCAGGAGATCAGCTAGGTAGCTTATCAAACCATTCCAAACACCTACAAATCCAACAGGAGATCAAAGAGAAGAAGAGCAACAATTCTAGAAACAGAAAAGGGACCACTTTCTGAAAGGTAAGACCAGCAGAGAAGTGAATCCAAAGCGACAGGAAGACAGACCATGGGGGGAGGGGCCGGCTCCCGGCAAGCGGCGGAACAATGGAGCACAAAATTGGGACTTTTAAAAGTCTGCTCCACTGACGGATGTCGCTCCAGAGGCTAAACCGGGGTGAAGGCCATGTGGGGACAGCATGGCCTCAGGTCCCACGGGGTCACAGAAGGATGGGGGTGTCTGAGAGTCACAGAGCTTGTGAGTATTAGAACAGGGAAGCCAGCTACAGAGACAGAGCCAAGGAGTGAGCTCTCAGCTCGGGGTTACCTTGAACCGTAATCTGTGGCACAGGCCAGTGCTCTGTGAGTGGGGTCCCCACAAGATCCAGGGAGACCCCGACCTGGAAGAGCGCAGGCATCTGTGGGGTTCGGAGACTCCAGGCAGAGCTGTGTGCCAGAGACAGAGACGCTTCGCCACAGGCTGGGTGAGCTTGGAGCATGGCCGGAGGCCAGGAAGACTGGAGGGACTAAGGGCTTTTTTCTGAGGGCGCACTGAGGAGTGGGGCCCTGAGCTCTCGGCTCCTCTGGGCAGGAGACTGGGCGGCCGCCATCTTCATTCCTGTCCTCCGGGACTCTACGGAAAGCGCTCAGGGAACAAAAGCTCCCCAAAGCGAACTGAGCAGATTACTGAGCCCGGCCCCTGGCAAGGGCGGTGCAGTTCGGCCTGAGGCAAAGACACTTGAGAAACACTAGGACAGGCCCCTCCCCCAGAAGATCAACAAGAAATCCAGCCAAGCCCAAGTTCACTTACCAAGGAGAACAGCAGAATTCCAGAGGAGGAGAAAGCAAAGCATGGAATTCATGGCTTTCTCCCCATGAATCTTTAGACTTGCAAAGTTAATTAATTAAAAAAAATTTTTTTTCTTCTGCTAATTTTTTTTAACTTTTACCCTTTCTTCTTTTAACGTTTTTTTAACTAGCTTATCTTAATACTTTTTTTTAAAAAAGATTTTTATTTATTTGACAGAGATCACAAGTAGGCAGAGAGGCAGGCAGAGAGAGAGGAGGAAGCAGGCTCTCCGCGGAGCGAGAGCCTGATGCGGGGTTCGATCCCAGGACCCTGGGATCATGACCTGAGCCGAAGGCAGTGGCTTTAACCCACTGAGCCACCCAGGCACACCTTATCTTAATACTTTTATTAAAAAAAATCTTTTTTGAACCTTCATTATTATAGTCATATTTTTTCCATTGTATCTAACTTTATTTTTTGTATACACATAGGGTATTTTCTTCTAAAAAATCTGGGGTACTTCTTCTAATTGATCAAAATACACCCTAAATCTAGCACCAGGCTTGATCTAGTCTCCAGCTTGAGCAAATTCTCTCAACTTACTTTTTCTTTATTATCCCAACCAACTTACCTTATCAACTCCTTTGTTAGAAATTTAAAAAAATATATTTTTTCAGCTTTATAGTCATATTCCATCCCTTCATTGTGTTTACCTTTATATATGTTTTTCACTCTTTATTTTTTTTTTTTTTTTTAAAGATTTTATTTATTTATTTGACAGAGAGAGAAAGCACAAGTAGGCAGACAAGCAGGCAGAGAGAGGGGGGAAGCAGGCTCCCCGCTGAGCAGAGAGCCTGATGTGGGGCTCGATCCCAGGACGCTGAGATCATGACCTGAGCCGAAGGCAGAGGCTTAACCCACTGAGCCACCCAGGCGCCCTGTTTTTCACTCTTTAAAATATTGGGAGGTAGTTTCTTCTAAGAGGCCAAAATACTCCCAGAATTAAGTGGGTGACCCTGTTCTAGTCACCAGTCTAATATATATATATATATTTTTTTCTTTTTTATATTTTTTTCTTTATTTGTTTTCTTTTTTAAATTTTTTTTTCTGAACTTCTTTTTACCTCCTTTCTCCCTCCCATGGTTTGGGGTCTCTTCTGATTTGGTTAAAGCACATTTTCCAGGGTCTTTGCCACCCTTTTAGTATTTCATTTTCTCCTTCATATATTCTTATCTGGACAAAATGACAAGGCGGAAAAACTCACCACAACAAAAAGAACAAGAGGCAGTACCAAAGGCTAGGGACCTAATCAATACAGACATTGGTAATATGTCAGATCTAGAGTTCAGAATGATGATTCTCAAGGTTCTAGCAGGGCTCGAAAAAGGCATGGAAGATACTAGAGAAACCCTCTCCGGAGAGATAAAACCTCTTTCTGGAGAAATAAAAGAACTAAAATCTAACCAAGTTGAAATCAAAAAAGCTATTAATGAGGTACAATAAAAAAATGGAGGCTCTTACTGCTAGGATAAATGAGGCAGAAGAAAAAAATTAGTGATATAGAAGACCAAATGACAGAGAATAAAGAAGCTGAGCAAAAGAGAGACAAACAAATAATGGACCACGAGAAGAGAATTCGAGAGATAAGTGATACCATAAGATGAAACAACATTAGAATAATTGGGATTCCAGAAGAAGAAGAAAGAGAGAGGGGAGCAGAAGGTATATTGGAGAGAATTATTGGAGAGAATTTACCTAATATGGCAAAGGAAACAAGCATCAAAATCCAGGAGGTGCAGAGAACCCCCCTCAAAATCAGTAAGAATAGGTCCACACCCCATCATCTAATACTAAAATTTACAAGTCATAGCGACAAAGAAAAAATCCTGAAAGCAGCCCGGGACAAGAAGTCTGTAACATACAAGGGTAAAAATATTAGATTGGCAGCGAACTTATCCACAGAGACCTGGCAGGCCAGAAAGGACTGGCATGATATATTCAGAGCACTAAATGAGAAAAACATGCAGCCAAGAATACTATATCCAGCTAGGTTATCATTGAAAATAGAAGGAGAGATAAAAAGCTTCCAGGACAAACAAAAACTGAAAGAATTTGCAAACACCAAACCAGCTCTACAGGAAATAGAAAGGGTCCTCTAAGCAAAGAGAGAGCCTAAAAGTAGTAGGTCAGAAAAGAACAGAGACAATATACAGTAACAGTCACCTTACAGGCAATACAATGGCACTAAATTCATCTCTCTCAATAGTTACCCTGAATGTAAATGGGCTAAATGCCCCAATCAAAAGACACAGGGTTTCAGAATGGATAAAAAAACAAAACCCGGGGTGCCTGGGTGGCTCAGTGGGTTAAAGCCTCTGCCTTCAGCTCAGGTCATGATCCCAGAGTCCTGGGATCGAGCCCCACATCAGGCTCTCTGCTCAGCGGGAAGCCTGCTTCCTCCTCTCTCTCTGCCTGCCTCTCTGCCTACTTGTGATTTCTGTCTGTCAAATAAATAAATAAAACCTTAAAAACAAAACAAAACCCATCAATATGCTGCCTACACGAAACTCATTTTAGACCCAAAGACACCTCCAGATTTAAAGTGAGGGGGTGGAAAATAATTTACCATGCTAATGGACATCAGAAGAAAGCTGGGGTGGCAATCCTTATATCAGATCAGTTAGATTTTAATTCAAAGAGTATAATAAGAGGTGAAGAAGGATAATATATCATACTCAAAGGATCTGTCCAACAAGAAGATCTAATAAATTTAAATATCTATGCCCCTAACATGGAGCAGCCAACTATCTAAACCAATTAATAACAAAATCAAAGAAACACATTGACACTAATACAATAATAGTAGGGGACTTTAACACTCCCCTCACTCAAATGGACAGATCACCCAAGGAAAAGATCAACAAGGAAATAAAGGCCTTAAATGACACACTGGACCAGATGGACATAACAGATATATTCAGAACATTTCATCCCAAAGCAACAGAATACACATTCTTCTCTAGTGCACATGGAACATTCTCCAGAATAGATCACATCCTGGGTCATAAATCAGGTCTCAACTGGTATCAAAAAACTGGGATCATTCCCTGCATATTTTTAGACCACAATGCTCTGAAGCTAGAACTCAATCACAAGAGGAAATTTGGAAAGAACACAAATACGTGGAGACTAAACAGCATCCTCCTAAAGAATGAATGGGTCAACCAGGAAATTAAAGAAGAATTGAAAAAATTCATGGAAACAAATGATAATGAAAACACAACGGTTCAAAATCTGTGGGACACAACAAAGGCAGTCCTGAGAGGAAAATATATAGTGGTACAAGCCTTTCTCAAGAAACAAGAAAGGTCTCAAATATACAACCTAACCCTACACCTAAAGGAGCTGGAGAAAGAACAAGAAAGAAAGCCTAAACCCAGCAGGAGAAGAGAAATAATAAAGATCAGAGCAGAAATCAATGAAATAGAAACCAAAAAAAAAAAAAAAAAAAAAAAAAGAACAAATCAACGAAACTAGGAGCTGGTTCTTTGAAAGAATTAATAGGATTGATAAACCCCTGGCCAGACTTATCAAAAAGAGAAGAGAAAGGACCCAAATAAATAAAATCATGAATGAAAGAGGAGATATCACAACCAACACCAAAGAAATACAAACAATTATAAGAACATATTATGAGCAGGGCGCCTGGGTGGCTCAGTGGTTTAAAGTTTCTGCCTTCGGCTTGGGTCATGATCCCAGGGTCCTGGGACTGAGCCCCACATCGGGCTCTCTGCTCCACGGGGAACCTGCTTCCTCCTCTGTCTGCCTGCCTCTCCGCCTACTTGTGGTCTCTGTCTGTCAAATAAATAAATAAAATCTTAAAAAAAAAAAAAAGAACATATTATGAGCAACTCTACCCCAACAAATTTGACAATCTGAAAGAAATGGATGCATTCCTAGAGACATATAAAGTGCCAAAACTGAACCAGGAAGAAATAGAAAACCTGAACAGACCCATAACCAGTAAGGAGATTGAAGCAGTCATCAAAAATCTCCAAACAAACAAAAGTCCAGGACCAGACGGCTTCCCAGGGGAATTCTACCAAACATTTAAAGAAGAATTAATTCCTATTCTCCTGAAACTATTTCAAAAAATAGAAATGGAAGGAAAACTTCCAAACTAATTTTATGAGGCCAGCATCACCTTGATCCCCAAACCAGACAAAGATCCCATCAAAAAAGAGAATTACATACCAATATCCTTGATAAACACGGATGCGAAAATTCTCACCGGCCAATAGGATCCAACAGTACATTAAAAGGATTATTCACCACGACCAAGTGGGATTTATTCCAGGGCTGCAAGGTTGGTTCAACATCCGCAAATCAATCAATGTGATACAATACATTAATAAAAGAAAGAACAAGAACCATATGATGCTCTCAATAGATGCTGAAAAAGCATTTGACAAAGTACAGCATCCCTTCCTGATCAAAACTCTTCAAAGTGTAGGGATAGAGGCCATATACCTCAATATTATCAAAGCCATCTATGAAAAACCCACCACAAATATCATTGTCAATGGAGAAAAACTGAGAGCTTTTCCTCTAAGGTCAGGAACATGGCGGGGATGTCCACTGTCACCACTGCTATTCAACATAGTACTAGAAGTCCTAGCCTTAGCAATCAGACAACAAAAAGAAATTAAAGGCATCCAAATTGGCAAAGAAGAAGTCAAACTATCACTCTTTGCAGATAATATGATACTATATGTGGAAAACCCAAAAGACTCCACTCCAAATCTGCTAGAACTTCTACAGGAATTCAGTCAAGTGTCATGATATAAAATCAATGCACAGAAATCAGTTGCATTTCTTTACACCAACAACAAGACAGAAGAAAGAGAAATTAAGGAGTAAATCCCATTTACAATTGTACCCAAAACCATAAGATACCTAGGAATAAACCTCACCAAAGAGGCAAAGAATCTTTACTCAGAAAACTATAAAGTACTCATGAAAGAAATTGAGGAAGACACAAAGAAATGGGAAAATGTTCCATGCTCCTGGATTGGAAGAACAAATATTGTGAAAATGTCGATGCTACCTAAAGCAATCTACACATTTAATGCAATCTTCATTAAATACCATCCATTTTCTTCAATGAAATGGAACAAACAATCCTAAAATTTATATGGAATCAGAAAAGACCTCGCATTGCCAAAGGAATATTGAAAAAGAAAGCCAACATTGGTGGCATCACAATTCCAGACTTCAAGCCCTATTACAAAGCTGTCATCCTCAAGACAATATGGTACTGGCACACAAACAGACACATAGAACAATGGAAAAGAATAGAGAGCCCAGAAATAGACTCTCAACTCTATAGTCAACTAATCTTTGACAAAGCAGGAAAGAATGTCCAATGGAAAAAAGACAGCCTCTTCAACAAATGGTGTTGGGAAAATTGGACAGCCACATGCAGAAAAACGAAATTGGACCATTTCCTGACACCACACAAGAAAATAGACTCAAAATGGATGAAGGACCTCAATATGAGAAAGGAACCCATCAACATCCTTGAGAAGAACACAGGCAGCAACCTCTTCAACCTCAGCCGCAGCAACTTTTTCCTAGGAACAATGCCAAAGGCAAGGAAAGCAAGGGAAAAAATGAACTATTGGGATTTCATCAAGATCAAAAGCTTTTGCACAGCAAAGGAAACAGTTAACAAAACCAAAAGACAAATGACAGAATGGGAGAAGATATTTGCAAATAACGTATCAGATAAAGGGCTTGTATCCAAAAATTATAAAAAGCTTAGCAAACTCAACACCCATAGAACAAATAATCCAATCAAGAAATGGGCAGAGGACATGAACAGACATTTCTGCAAAGAAGACATCCAGATGGCCAACAGACACATGAAAAAGTGCTCCACATCACTGGGCATCAGGGAAATACAAATCAAAACCACAATGAGATACCACCTCACACCAGTCAGAATGGCTAAAATTAACAAGTCAGGAAATGACAGATGCTGGCGAGGATGTGGAGAAAGGGGAACCCTCCTACGCTGTTGGTGGGAGTGCAAGCTGGTGCAGCCACTCTGGAAAACAGCATGGAGGTTCCTCAAAAAGTAGAAAATAGAGCTACCTTACGACCCAGCAATTGCACTACTGGGTATTTACCCTAAAGATACAAACATACTGATCCGAAGGGGCACATGCACCCGAATGTTTATAGTAGCAATGTCCACAATAGCCAAACTATGGGAAGAACCTAGATGTCCATCAACAGATGAATGGATAAGGAAGATGTGGTATATATATACAATGGAATACTATGCAGCCATCAAAAGAAATGAAATCATGCCATTTGTGATGACATGGATGGAACTAGAGGGTATTACGCTTAGCGAAATAAGTCAATCAGAGAAAGACAACTATCATATGATCTCCCTGATATGAGGAAGTGGAGATGCAACGGGGGGGGCGAGGGGGGTTGGGGGGTAGGAAAAGAATAAATGAAACAAGATGGGATCGGGAGGGAGACAAACCATAAGAGACTCTTAATCTCACAAAACAAACTGAGGGTTGCGGGGCGGAGGGCTGTAGGGAGAGGGTGGTTGGGTTATGGACATTGGGAAGGGTATGTGCTATGGTGAGTGCTGTGAAGTGTGTAAACCTGGTGATTCACAGACCTGTACCCCTGGGGCTAATAATACATTATATGTTTATAAAAAAATAAAAAATTATTAAGAAAACGAACTATTGGGACTTCATCAAGATAAAAATCTTTTGCACAACAAAGAAAACAGTCAACAAAACCAAAAGACAACAAACAGAAGGAGAGAAGATCTTT
Organism: Martes martes; assembly: GCF_963455335.1. Taxonomy (NCBI): domain Eukaryota; kingdom Metazoa; phylum Chordata; class Mammalia; order Carnivora; family Mustelidae; genus Martes; species Martes martes. The sequence goes on along the minus strand of NC_137903.1, from coordinate 62,661,677 downwards.
TCAAATGACATGACAGATAAAGGGCTAGTATCCAAAATCTATAAAGAACTTCTCAAACTCAACAGCCAAATAACAAATAATCCAATCAAGAAATGGGCAGAAGACATGAACAGACATTTCAAGGAAGACATCTAGATGCTCAACATCTCTGGGCATCAGAGAAATACAAATCAAAACCACAATGAGATACCACCTCACACCAGTCAGAATGCCTAAAATTAACAAGTCAGGAAACAACAGATGTTGGAGAGGATGCAGAGAAAGCAGACTCCTCCTCCACTGTTGGTGGGAATGCAAGCTGGTGCAGCCACTCTGGAAAACAGCATGGAGGTTCCTTAAAACGTTGAAAGCTACCCTATAACCCTGCAATTGCACTACTGGGTATTTACCCTAAGGATACAAATGTAGTGATCTGAAGGGGCATGTCCACCCAAATTTTTATAGCAGCAAAGTCCACAATAGCCAAACTATGGAAAGAACCTAGATGTCCATTAACAGATGAACGGATAAAGAAGAAGTGGTATATATAGAAATATACACAATGGAATACGATGCAGCCATCAAAAGAAATGAAATCTTGGGACGCCTGGGTGGCTCAGTTGGTTAAGCCTCTGCCTTCGGCTCAGGTCATGATCCCAGGGTCCTGGGATCGAGTCCCGCATCGGGTTCCTTGCTCGGCAGGGAGCCTGCTTCTCTCGCTGCCTCTGCCTGCCTCTCTACCTGCTTGTGTGTACTCTCTCTCTCTCTGGCAAATAAATAAAATCTTAAAAAAAAAAGAAAAAAAAAGAAATGAAATATTGCCATTTGCAACGACGCGGATGGAACTAGAGAGTATTATGCTGAGCGAAATAAGTCAATCAGAGAAAGACAACAAGGAAAAGCTGAACAAGCTGAAAATCAACCTTTCCTAGAATTCTAAGAATTAAGGTTGCAGGACAAACCTCCACCTGAAAATCTGCAGAGACAGGCTCAGAGGCACAGTCCAGATCTACTTACTTAGAGAATCAATTCATCTTTTCGTTCTCTTAGTTTCAAAGTTAACAACATATATACAGGTCTGTGTGGGAAAAAAATGAGAAAACACTGACAAAAGAAATCAGATAAAATTTCAAATGGAGACATAGTTCATGTTTGTGGACTGGAACGCCCACTATTTTTAAGGAGCCACTTTGTTTCAATTTAATCTTCAGATTCATTGCAATGCCAGTCAAAATCCCGGCAACCAATTTTGTAGATACTGAAAGAATGTAGTACATATTAGGTAACTGAACTTAAATAATAAAAAAAGAATGATTCTAGAGTTCATATGGAAAGGCAAAAGACCCATAATAACCAACATAATACTAAAGAAGAAAAACAAAGTTGGAAGGTTCACAGTGCAGGACTTCAAGATCTACTTTAAAGCTACAGAGTAATAAAGATAGTACAGTACTGGTGAAAGAACAAATAGATGACCAGAACAGAATACAGAGCCCAGAAACAGACCCACAGAAATACCAGCAATTGATCTTGACAAAGGTACAAAGAGTATTTAATAGAAAAAAGGATAGCTTTTTCCCCCAACATTATTTGTTGTTTTACATAAGCAGTTGTTGTGTAAAAGAAACCCAATGAACCTAAACCTTATCTCTGATGATGTAAAGCTCACTATAAAGTGCCTCCTCACACCACTTCATACCTTTCTTTGGAAAGAAGTTAGTAAATGTAGCCCAAACTTAAAGAGTAAGGAGTCATGTTTCACCTCATTCAGGGTAAAATATATACATAAATTATTTGGAATTTCTTGGCAGGAGAAGCTTTTTTATATCCCTTATTTATTTATTTAATCATTCATTTATATCAGCATATGGGTGTAATTTTTTGTACTTCAAGATATAATCCAATGCTACTTAATTTATTTTGTTGCAAAAAGTGTTCCATCTCTGGCCATTGGGAACTCTTTCAGTTGGCTTCCGTGTCCCTTTGGCACCTGTCCATTATTATGTGTACCCTTAAATGCATATTACTAACTGTAAGAATCCAGTCTAAAAAGGTAATAGACTGCACGACTCCATTTATATGACATTCTAGAAAAGGCTAAACAATATAGATGTTAAATAGATTAATTGTTGCCCGATATGATGAAAATGACATTTTTATCTCTGGTTTTCCTCCCCCAAACCTAAAATCCTGGTCCAACTACCCAAAACAAAACAAAACAAACAAACAAACAAAAAACAAAACATCAATTCAGGAACAGTTACAAAATGCCTGACCATTACTTAAAACTGTCAAGGTCATAAAAAGCAGGAGAGTTTGAGACACTCTCACAGTCTAGAGATGGTTACCAAGATAGGACAACTAAATGTAATGTGATAACTTGGATGGGACTCTGAGACACAAGAAGGATATTAGTTAAAAAGGAAAGTAAATCTGAATAAAGTGTAGACTTCAGTTAATCATGTGTCAATATTGGTTCATTAGTTGTGACAAATATATTGTACCAATGTAAGGCATCAATAACAAGGGAACGGGGACTAGAAGAAAGGGCAGACAGCAATCAATGGAATTTTATTCAATAATGTGGGAGAGTTTAAATTGTTTTCAAGTACTCCGAATAAAGGCAATAGAACAAGAGAGATGAAAGACACATCAGTCACCTCCCCAAAGGGCTTCTAGCTCGGCTGTCTTCTAATCTAAGTTCTACAATATTGCCCTTTGATCTTCTAAAGAACAAACTCAAACCTCCTATTTGTTCTAAGGATCAAAGATAATGCCGTTAAATTAATTTAACACAGTATTTGTAACATAGGAGAAACAAACAAATGTGGCTATTATTTTGTTACTTTCCAACTTAAATCTACTCAAAGGTTCCAACTTCTGCCCATCACCCAGCTGATTCCTTAATGATGTCCTTGGGACAAGTCTCCTCCCTCCTCTACAATGATCGCATCCTGCCCAAGCCCTTCCTTTACATTAAGTTCACTCATTCTTGCAGTTAAACTAGATGACCTGGAGCAGGCTGGTTCTCTCCTCTGTGCTTTTTACTCTAGTATTTATTACGTCTAGAAAAGCCTCCTTGCTTACCCCCAACAGGTAAAATTCTATGCAATTCCCAAGGTCCACTCAAATAGAGCCTTCCCTTATGAAGGCTTTCTTAACTCCCCCATGAGTGGGCTTTCCCTCCAAGGACCTCCCAATGTCTGGTATCTTTTTTGTGATTAATTGTGTTCTGGTATTAGTCTTCCCTTTTATTTCATAAAGATCCTGAAGGATAGGTACTCGGCTTATATCCTTTTGTTTCCCTGGCCATACATTTTACACCCACCACATGTGGAATGTATCCTTTGTACTGAAAATAAAGTAAGGGAAAGTGAATTTAACTTTAAAAAATATTTATTTTTCAGTATTTCTTTGATATATTTTTTAAATTTTTAAAAAAAGATTTTATTTAGTTATTTGACAGAGAGAGAGAGAGAGATCACAAGTAGGCAGAGGCAGGCAGAGAGAGAGGGGCAAGCAGGCTTCCTGCCGAGCAGAGAGCCCAATGCGGGGCTCAATCCCAGGACCCTGAGATCATGACCTGAGCCTAAGGCAGAGGCTTTAACCCACTGAGCCACCCAGGCACCCCTATTTCTTTGATATTTATAATAAATGGCCACTTTGCTCTGATAATAGATATGATTAAAGCTTGTATTTCAGAGGCTGATATATTGCTTTTAAAAGATTAAATTAAGATTCAATGTCTTGATTGAAGCCACACATCTAATAGTTGCTCTAAGAATAAATAAGAAGAAAATATGTAATTTGTATGAGAGAATTTTAATTTTGTTATTGTGTATCTAAAAATCAGAGTGCTTAGAAACCTTGAGAATATATTAAATTTCAAAAACAATAGAGGACACAGAAACTTCAAATATCACTTTCTCTGTTTTTAATTAACACCTAGTGTGAGCACAAAAATTATTTCAACCTACCAGTCCATATTTTACATCAAAGTACATGTTTATATACATTTGAGTAGAAAATGGCTAAAACTCAATTTATTTATTTTTTATTATTTTATTTACTTATCTGAGAGAGAGAGTGAGACTGAGACCAAGTGGGCAGAGGGAGAGGGATAAGCAGACTCCCCACTGAGCAAGGATCCCAGGACCCTGAGATCATGACCTGAGCTGAAGGCAGACACTTAACCGACTGAGCCACCCAGGCACCCCTCAATTTATTTTTCTTCCAGAAATCTTTGACCCCAACTTTTGTTTTTATTTTTATTTTTTTTTAAAGATTTTAATTTATTTATTTGAGAGAGAGAGCATGAGTGGGGTGGGGCAGGCAGAGGCAGAGAGAGAAGCAGACTCCCCGCTGAGCAGGGAGCCCAGTGTGGGGTTCTGTCCCAGGACCTGGAGATCATGACTTGAGACGAAGGCAGATGCTTACCCAAGTGAGCCACCCAGGTGACCTACAATAGAACTTGGCACTTGCCCCATGACCCCAATTTTTAAAAATCAAGTAAAAAACTCAAGAGACTATTGGTATTTGAGGTGAGACTCCTGGAACTAGCAACCTTACCCATCCCTCCACCAATGACATACATGGGCCCAGTCCCTTAATTTTGCCCATGGGAAGCAATGCTGCATTGCCAACAAATTCTGAATGTGAAAACTTTATAAAAGCAACTCAGCTTCAGACTTAACTATGCTAAATAATGCAAATATATTTTATTCACATGGAAAAAAAATGTTAGTAAAAACTTCAGTCTAATTGCAAAAATGTCTGACCAGAATGGTCTGTGAAGTGCAGTAATAAATAAAGATGTGTTGAATGGTAGAATCCATTTTAATCCTATTAATTCTTTAGCATGTTCAGAATTCAAATTTGAGTATTAAAGTTGGAAGAGACAAAGGCTATGAATAACAAATGGTTGCCTCCCGAAATTTTTATTTATTTTTTCCAGAAATTTGTATTTAAATAATTAATAACAGAACTATCTGAAGTTAGTTTTTATTGATTAAAATGGTGGAAGTAGTAAAAATTTGTAAATTAAGGCATGTAAATGCAGCCAACTTTAGTAAGAATGGAACAAAGTTGCTAAAAAAAAATACTTGTATCGATACTAAATTATCACAAGTATGCAATGGCAGGGAAACATACAGTATTAGAGAAATAAAAGCTTCATGATAATATTTGTTTCCCTTTTTAATCCTCTCTGCAACCTCCTCCTTTCTTCAGATAATACAGCAACAACATCAGTATGTGGGTACCATACCCACATAGTAGTAATGAACACCATCATTCTACCTGCCTTATATCAAAAGAATCTATTATAAATCAAGAGCTCATTTTAGCTCTAAGTGGACTCTTTAGAAATTTACTCTTATTAATGAGATACCACCTCACACCAGTCAGAATGGCTAAAGTAAAAAACAAAACAAAACAAAAAAAACAAGTGTTGGTGAGGATATGCAAAAAAACGAACTGACTTGCACTGTGGGTAGGAATGCAAACTGGGGCAGCCATTGTGGAAAACAGTATGGGGTTTCCTCAAAAAGTTAAATATAGAGCTACCATACAATCCAGCAATCACACTATTGGGTGTTTAATCCCCACATACGAAAACACTAATTTAAATTCATGAACCCATGTTTATAGCAGCATTATTTATAATAGCCAAGATATGGAAGCAACCCAAGTGTCCATCAATACAGGAACGCATAAAGAAGAGGTGGTGTGTGTGTGTGCGTGCATGTGTGTGTGTGTGCGCGTGTGTGTGTGTATAATTCAGCCATGAAAAAGAATGAAATCTTGCCATTACATCAACATGGATGGAACTAGAGGGTATAATGCTAAGTGAAATAAGTCCGTCAGGGAAAGACAAATACATTGTGATTTCACTTGTATGTGGAATTTAAGAAACAAAACAAATGAGTGATGGAAAAAGAAAATGTAGAGAGCCCAGATATGGACCCACAACTCTATGGTCAAATAATCTTCGACAAAGCAGGAAAAAATATACAGTGGAAAAAAGACAGTCTCTTCAATAAACGGTGCTAGGAAAATTGGACAGCTATATGTAGAAGAATGAAACTCGACCATTCTCTTACACCGTACACAAAGATAAACTCGAAATGGATAAAAGACCTCAACATGAGACAGGAATCCATCAGAATCCTAGAGGAGAACATAGGCAGTAACCTCTTTGATATCAGCCACAGCAACTTCTTTCAAGATATGTCTCCAAAGGCAAAGGAAACAAAAGCGAAAATGAACTTTTGGGACTTCATCAAGATCAAAAGCTTCTGTACAGCAAAGGAAACAGTCAACAAAACAAAGAGTAACCCAAGGAATGGAAGAAGATATTTGCAAATGATAGTACAGACAAAAGGTTGATATCCAAGATCTATAAAGAACTTCTTAAACTCAACACACACAAAACAAATAATCATGTCAAAAAATGGGCAGAAGACATGAACAGACACTTCTCCAATGAAGACATACAAATGGCTACCAGACACATGAAAAAATGTTCATCATCACTAGCCAGCAGGGAAATTCGAATTAAAACCACATTGAGATACCACCTTACACCAGTTAGAATGGCCAAAATTAGCAAGACAGGAAACAACGTGTGTTGGAGAGGATGTGGAGAAAGGGGAACCCTCTTACACTGTTGGTGGGAATGCAAGTTGGTGCAGCCACCTTGGAGAACAGTGTGGAGATTCCTTAAGAAATTAAAAATAGAGCTTCCCTATGACCCTGCAATTGCACTACTGGGTATTTACCCCAAAGATAGAGATGTAGTGAAAAGAAGGGCCATCTGTACCCCAATGTTTATAGCAGCAACGGCCATGGTCACCAGACTGTGGAAAGAACCAAGATGCCCTTCAATGGACGAATGGATAAGGAAGATGTAGTCCATATACACTATGGAGTATTATGCCTCCATCAGAAAGGATAAATACCCAACTTTTGTATCAACATGGACGGGACCAGAAGAGATTATGCTGAGTGAAATAAGTCAAGCAAGGAGAGTCAATTATCATATGGTTTCACTTATTTGTGGAGCATAACAAATAACATGGAGGACATAGGGAGATGGAGAGGAGAAGGGAGTTGAGGGAAATTGGAAGGGGAGGTGAACCATGAGAGACTATGGACTCTGAAAAACAATCTGAGGGTTTTGAAGGGGCGGGGGGTGGGAGGTTGGGGGAGCCAGGTGGTGGGTGTTATGGAGGGCATGTTTTGCATGGAGCACTGGGTGTGGTGCATAAACAATGAATTCTGTTACGCTGAAAAGAAATAAAAAAAAAAAAGAAAAAGAAAATGAAAAAGAGAGAGAGAGAGAGAAACCAAGAAACAGACTCAGAACTATTGAGAACGTACTGCTGGGGGATGGGTGAAATAGTAATGGGGATTAAAGAGTACAGTCATCAAGAAAGGGGAGCCCTCCTACACTGTTGGTGGGAATGCAAGCTGGTGCAGCCACTCTGGAAAACAGTATCGAGGTCCCTCAAAAAGTTGAAAATAGAGCTACCCTATGTCCCAGCAATCGCACTACTGGATATTTACCCTAAAGATACAAATGTAGTGATCTGAAGGGGCATTCGCACCAAATGTTTATAGCAGCAAATGTCCACAATAGCCAAACTATGGAAAGAGCCTAGATGTCCGTCAACAGATGAATAAATAAAGAAGATGTTGTGTGTGTGTGTGTATCCATCAAAAAAAGAAATCTTGCCATCTAGAATGATGTGGATGGAAATAGAGGGTATTATGCCAAATGAAATAAGTCAATGAGAGAAAGACAATTATCATACAATCTCACTGACATGAGGAATTTGAGAACCAAGACAGAGAATCATAGGGGAAGGGAGGGAAAAATAAACAAGATGAAACCAGAGAGGGAGAGAAACCACAGGAGACTCTTAATCTCATGAAACAAACTGAGGGTTGCTGGGGGTTGGGAGGGATGGTGCAGTTGGGTGATGGACATTGGGGAGGGTATGTGCAATGGTGAGTGCTGTGAATTGTGTAAGACTGATGAATCACAGACCCACACCCTTGAAATAAATAATACATTACATCCTAATAAATTTAAAAAAGAGTACACTCATCATGATGAGCACCAAGTAATGTATCAAATTGTCGAATCATTATATTGTACTCCTGAAACTAATATAACATTGGATGTTTAACTGTCCTGGAATCAAAATTGAAAATGTAATTTTAAAAAAGCCAATAGAAATGTACCTTGGTAAACAGTCAGAGGAGTGCCATCTCTTCTATGCAGAAATCATAATTCTAATTTAAAGAGTGCAATATTTTTTTTGCTGTTATTATGCTCACTTTTATTTTCACTTACTTTGAATGAAAACTGCTGTTCAAACAATTGAGGTACGCAAACATAGCAGACATGGACCAGGAATCTGACAAGAGCTGTGCTACCTACTGGCATGCTCCAGCTAACTTTAAATTTAAAGTGTTCCTTGTGATGACAATCTGGAGTAAAGTCATTAGCTCCCTGCGCTCTGGCTTCTGAACCTAAAGCTTTGCCAATTCTGCTCTCTCAGAAAGGTTGCCAATGACTTCCTACTACAAAAGTGCTACAGTTTCCCCTCGCTCTCAGTCTTCTCTCTTTAACAAGCCATTGATGAATCTCTCTTCCTGAAACCCTCTGTTTCACGCCCTCCACACTCCACCTACTTCACTGTCTGTCCCACTAGCTCCCGAACTCTTCTCTGCCATCGTCTTTCCAAACTCTACGGCAAAGAAGTCTCCTGAAATCTGTCTTTGCTATGGCTCCCACTTGCCTTTACTCTTTCTATATGCTTTCTTCTTTGGCCAGCTCATCTAACTTTAAAGCTTTGATTTCCAAATGTATAGCTCATTCACTAGTTTACTCAGCACTTGGGGAAAAGCACCAAAGAAAGGTACCAGCCCTTTCCTTAAGAAGAGTGAAGTCCATTTAATAGGCAAAATAGGCAAATCAATGGGAACTCTACCACACCATGTAATAAGAATTTCAATGAGGTATATGTGCAGCGTTCTGGAAACACATTACAAAGACATCCAATCCAATCTTGGGAGGCCAGGAAAGTCTTATGAAAGAGTTGACCTATAACTTAACTCCTAAATAAAAGACAGGAGCTATGAAGCAAAAAGGAGGCTGCAAGCAAAGAAAATAGCACACGGAAATGCTTGTGATCAAGAGGATAGTGTCATTTAACAAACTGCCAGCAATCCGGTGGCTGCGAGGCACACTGTGGGGCAGGAAGTGCTCATCTGAGCAGACTCAACGGTGAACACAGCTACATGGAAACGAGTTTCACATTCAAGCTAAATAGTTTGGACTTTATCCTATGGGCAATGGGGGATCTATTAGAGTTATGAAATCTCCAAAGAGACATGCTCAGATGAAGTTGTAGAAAGGTCATTTTAGACACAGTGAAATGAATGTATGGGTATGGGAGAAAGAAGTCTATGAGTTAGATGATTGTGGTTGTTCCCAGGGACATGAGACTGTGGTTGGAATAAGGTACAGAGATCTTTTTTTTTTTCCTCATTGAGGCATTTTACTTGCACAAATGTATTGTATCCCTAGGAAAAGAATCCTAGGATTTTCCCTCCAGTGTGCTTTTGTCTTTGCTTCTTAATGCCGCACGATGCCAGGTAAGGTGTTAGTCCAACGAACCCAAACTAGTAAGATCGGACCAGACCGCTCTGCCATTTTTCTAGATCTTTGAGTTGTACCTCAAATCTGGGGCTGATCACTCCACACTTTCTTAATCTGCCGGTGAGGTTCACAACAACCTTCCCAGCTCTACGGTCATCGTGGATTTCAAATTCACTGACGTAGCTAACCACGCTTCATCATCACAGTTAGAAACTGCACGATGACCTTGGAGCATACCCTAGTAAGAACTTGGCATTGGCCTCTCTTTTTGGCATTGTCACTGATCTTGAGAGCATCTGCCAGGACATTCATGTGCACCATCATGGCATCAGGGTAAGAGGGCAGAGAGAGCAGTGGAGGGATACTGAGGAGGAGGAGTCTATACAGATTTGGGGATAAACTGAAGAGGTCAATTTTTGATTTGTTGAGTACATAAAATACCTGTTAAAAATCCAAGTGAAAAATCTCTACAAGATAGTTGGATCTACAGAGCAGGAACACACAAGGAATTGTAGATGCACATTCACAGCAGCAGTGAATAAAATAAAGAAGCACATGGCCTGAAGGGAGCCAATAAATGAGAAAGACCATGATTGGGTCTCAAAAACCCAGAGTGTAAAGAGGGAAGTAGAGAAATCTATCAAGAATATGAAGTTGGAAGGTGAGAAAGTTTTAGTGTAAATCAGAGGATGAAGTAACGGAAGATAAAAACCAGTGAAAAATGCTACAGGAAGGAGGTCAGATTAAGGGCTGAGAAATGATCACTGAATTTAGCAACAAGAAGAGTATCACTGGCTCTACTGAATAAAGGTTCAGATTACAAGTGGAGGACACAAGCAAGATCCCAGCGAACTGAGAGGAATTAAAGAGAGAGGGATCAGAGACCGAAAGCACAACACAGTTTGTAAAACTAAGAGAGGACAGTGCCTAGGATGGCACTTATCAATACAGGAGTGTTTTGTGATGGAAGAAGGGGGTGTCAGGATAGACGAGAGAGCCAGGAAGGACGGAACAAGAACCCTGAGGTGGCATGAGAGGTCGGGATAATAAACACAAGAAGCCTAAACCCAGATGGGAAAGGAGGCAAGAATGTGTAGTCGAGACACCGGCATGTTTTTTGTGAGGCACAAAGAGTCAGAAAGTTGGCAGATTTCCTCTTTGATTTATATTTTCTCTAAGAAGTTGTGGTCTCCCGAGGATGCTGCTAAGGATGACAGAGAATGACTCACTCCCACCGAGTAGGAGCTATGAGTAGGAAAACACGACCGCCAGGAGACCTGAAGGCCTGAGTGGAGTTGAAAACTGTGGCAGTAATCTATAGCACTGAGTAACTTTTCCAGAACACGTGCACAGTGTCAGGTAGAGACGGGAACATAGTGAGATTGACCGGGGATTAGACCGTGTCAGTGGAGTAGCGGAAGGACAAGCTTAGAGAAAACTGGAGCATCTGTGAGTTGAAGTGGCAGACTGTTTTGCTGTTGGTATAATGATCCCTCAGATGTCTGTCTTGCCTGTGCGAGGGGCCGTACGGGTGTACTGATCATGGCGGCACCTCCAAGGTAGGGGCAAGCACATTTTGTGTGTACGTAATGATTAAATGCATCCTATTAAACGATCCGATCCACAAGCCTGCTGCTTCTGGTTACTGTTTTATTATAGCATCACATCCCAGGGAGAAGCCTGGGCTTCCATGGTCCTCGTTACTCACAGAATACAGGATGCCACAGAGGTCTTGTGTAAGACGATGGGAGATTTTTGCATGGTGTGTATGGTATAATCTAAGCCATCGCTACACTTCACCCCATTCTTTGTGTTTCAACAGCCTACATCCCTATCAATTTGTATCAATTTGGTTGTACCTTTTCCTGTGAGAGGGTGTGCCTAAAATGGGTTGTTTGCTCAAATGTCTCCGTTACTAGTTACAGAGGTATTCCCAACCACATAGCCTTATTTAACTTTTAATTAATTAATTAACTTTTTATTAACCTATAATGTATTACTTGCCCCAGGGGTACAGGTCTATGAATCATCAGTCTTACACAATACACAGCACTTACGATAGCAATACCCTCCCCAGTGTCCACCACCCAGCCACCTTATTCCTATCCCTCTCACCCCCCAGCAACCCTCGGTTTGTTTCCTGAGATTAAGAGTGTCTTATGGTTTGTCTCCTTCCCCGGTCCCATCTTGTTTCATTTTTTCCTTCCCTACCCACCACAACCCCCAGTCCTACCTCTCAAATTCCTCCTATCAGTGAGATTATGATAATTGTCTTTCTCTGATTGACTTATTTTGCTCAGCATAATACCCTCTAGTTCCATCCACATTGTTGGAAATGGCAAGATTTTCATTTCTTTTGATGGCTACACAATATTCTATTTTATTTACACACACACACACACACACACACACGCACACCCCTATCTATCTATCTCACATCTTCTTTATCCATTCATCTGTGGATGGACATCTAGGCTCTTTCCATAGTTTGGCTAGTGTGGACATTGCTGTTAATGGCAGCCCCTGCAAGCTATATCTGCAGGATTTGCTTCAGCGAAGGAACAGGTAATATGCGTGAACTTTGGACAAAATCTGCAGGCAGGTGGACCATGGGCAGAGGCAGGAGAAGGAGCTGCATGAGTTCCTCCTTCCCAGCAAGGCCAAGGAGGAGGGGGCCCCCAGCTGCCAGACGCTCATATCCAACTCTCTGTAATTTCTCTTGTAAAGGCAGGGATGGAACAGTTGGGGTGTGGTTAAAGGCAAGGTAAGGCACGGGATGAAAAAGTCTTTTACACTTTCGATAACTTCTATTTATGGTGCTGCATCAGTGACCAAAAGCTTACCAGGCTACCATTGCCCGTATGTTAGTGAATTAGGGCTATTTATCAGATTTGGGGGCCCACTGGGGAGTTGGAAAACATTAATAAAATTTAGGGTTCACATTAATACAAAGGCAAGGCAACAGAAATTTACCTATTTGTAGAGGGACAAGATAATCTCCTTCCTGGATGATGGATCACTGCTTACCAGATCGAGCAGACGGATCTCAGAAGAGCCATTCAGGGCTTCACACACCCAACCACCCAACGCCTTCATCTTATCTCCTGCTATTGGCCAACACAGATGTGTCCTGCCAGAAACGCCGACCTACTTTCTCTCCCCACACTACAGGGAAAGAAATGTCGACAACAGCTACTTTTCTAAGCTGGAAGCAAGGGGTCCAACCTTGAATCATGTTAGAAAAGACAGGATATCTGCAGGGTATCCGGATGCTTTCCAATGGCTTTTCATTTATTGAAAAATTCTCAGGGGGAACAAAAAATCAAAGCATAACCTAAAGCACTTATTTCACGTCATAGAAATCATTCCAGGCTACAGATAAATGTTCAAATGATAAATTTGTCTTTTTGTGATTTTTATGAGGCTCTATTATCCTTGCTATGCCTTTGCTTGGGTTTTTCAGTGTGCTATAATATTTCAACCAATAAATCATGTTTTGTTTCTAATAGGAGCTACTATTTGCTCATAAAACTCATTTTTTCCCATGGAATAAAAGCAATCTCCTTAGGCTGTTTCGGAACCTTAGAGCCGTGGTGGGATAACATCTATCCTTGACTTTAGAGAAAAATAGATTACTTGAAAACTATGGATTGATAACCCTGGGAAGTTTCACTTTCTACTCTATAACTAACACCTTGTCACGGAGGGTCATGGGAACCTACAGCTTCTCACTTCGAGGTAAACCTCCAACTAGAGCGTGAACCATGAACATTGAGATATGAAAGATAAAAGATAAAGCCAGCTTATTTAATATATTACTATATTCTTTGTTAAAAATATTCAATTCAATAATATTTAAATGCCCAATATGTGTCAGGCACACTATCAATGCCAGAGACAGGGCAAAGACAAAATGAAGACCTTGTACTCACAAAACTCACATTCTAGTGAATATGTGCCCCAGACCTTGTAAGATGTCCTGAAGTCAGATCATCATGTGACAACGGAGGGACAGTTCATGCCTCTGTCAGCGGGGCTGGTGTTATGTTAACACGCCCTTGAAATAGGTCAATCATCAAATATATCCTTAGAAGAGGTCAGTCCTCAGATGCTGTGGGAAGAGGTCAACCCTGGGGTCAGACATGAGAATTCAGAAACTGTGGCCAACAGTGGGATGAAAGGAAACGGTACCCTAGGAATCAATTAAGCCCAGACTCTGGGCCTGAATATGCCTGTAAGGTTTCCAGTGTTGGGGATGTTGGCCACTGTCCCTAAATGTCAGGAGGGCAACAAGAAAAGAGTTTCTAAAGGGCGTACAGACAGATCTGGACTGAGAGAGGGGAACAGTTACACTCTGTGATGTATTTTCCTTCTACTAACTGTGAGGCTCAAAAACACCTTGTGAGAAATCAGTCTGGGAGATGGAAGTGGCAGTCTACGAAGAGGTACGGGCTTCCTAGCAACCAGGCGGGAGTGGTGTCCTTGGTTGGGATCAAAGTGAAGGTCTCAGAGAGTCATTGTTCTGGAACACAGCAATCTCTAAAGGGCAAAGGAGGCTCTGGCAAGGACGTGGGCACCACAAATAGGTGGGGGGAAGGAACACGAGATCCTGGTTCATGAGTGGCCCAGGAAAATGATCCGATATGGGGAGGGGAAGACACTGAGCGGGACTAGCTCCAATAACAAAGTCATGAGAGCTTACTCCTTCAAAGAAGCCTGGAAAGGTACGCTAGAATTTGAGCTGTGGCTATCTGAGTGCTTTTTATTCTCCTCCTTATATTTCCCAGATTAGCTACTGTGGGTTTATAACGGCATTTTTTTTAATGATTCAAAATGGTTTTAAGAAAAGTGGGTTCATTATAAGGTACTACAGGTGACATCTGACATCTACCCACACAAAAAGTCTGTTGAACAACATACCAAGCAGTTCTTAGGGGGCCCCTGAGGAAATAAAGGGAAACACGGCAGATCGCTGAGTGAAGGCTGAGTCTTCAGCGGTGAAACTCTCAGAAGGAAAATAAACAAGCGTGTGTCCATCATTGCTTACAGAGAGACCCACAACTACCCAGACTGCAGACGTTTTCATGCATGAACCCCAGTGGAGGAAAAAAATCAAAGTGTCCCCAGCAGAGGAAAAAAAAATCAAAATGTCAGGTTTGCTGAAACAGCCAAGTCACCCTCAAGAGTCTGAAAATCTGTTCCTCCTGCTTTCCGAGGCTCTTTCACAGGATTAAAGGGCTGGTGAGGTCTGGCAGATCCCCTCTGAAAACACTGGATTAAGTTAAAAGAGCACTTATTTCTAGAAACAACAAAATCACAGCCCATGTGTGTGCCTTACATGAAATGGAGTTAATCAGAATTCTACACGGTACACACGATGCACACCGGTGGGTCTCGATGCCCAGGTCTTCGCGACCACAGCGGAAGGGAGCGATTCTGGATAGTTCCAGAGATACCAATCACTGGAATTGTAACAGAATTTCAAAATTTAAAATGCATTTTAGTTTTATGAGACATAGAGCCTCTCTTGCTTACAGGGGGATTTTTAAAATATAAAAATCACATTGTATGTTAACATTGAGTTTCTTAGACCCATTATTTTAAAAAGGTATTTTTTTTTTTTAAATTTACTGTGAGAGCAGTCATCTTTATGAATGGTTTTGCAACCAAATGACAGTGAAGAGACAGACGCATTCACGCCTGGGTAGGATCACATTCCAGTCGCAAAGCTTCCCTGGGCTCTGCTCTCAGGTGTTTGGTGCCATTGCTGCGAACATTTCCTGCCGTGCTTAGATGTCACAATGGGAAAAACGTTATCAAAAGGACAAATAGCCTTGCTCTCAGCTCAAATACAGAGGGGAAAATCCCAACTCATTCTTCAGTTGGGAAATAAAAAATACTGTTATCTTAATAAAAGATAAAAGGGCCTGACTTTTCAAATAGCTCACAACCGTCCATGGCTCCCTCTGGATAACGGAGATAATCACCCACATTTGCCTGTCCCTTGCTGAGTGGCCGGCCAAATCCTGATGAATTGACCTATTTCCAGTGATGTCCTCAGCTCCAGGCATTACTAGCTTTACCAAATCCTTTCTACATTTCTTTTCTTCTTTATACTTTCTTTCTTTACTTCCTTTCTTTCTTCTATGCAAAACTCCTACTTTTAAAAAAAATGTGTATGCTATATTTCTTGTGCAAAACAACAAAAAAAAATCAAGTTGGCTTATAAAAGGAACACGTGTAAACAAAAAGGCTAATAACGGAGACGGCAAAGATCTAAAAAGAAGAAAACAACAGAGATGTCAACCAGCTGCTGGAAGAACTAGACCAATAGGCAATCGAGCTTTTCCATTTGGCTTTTATTTTTTTTTTTTTTTCCTAGTGCATAGGTTAGAAATACCAATCTCTCCTGAGACATGAAATGTGCCTAAGTGAATTTAAACAACTATTCAAAAGTGCACTGAAGAGCAACCTTAGGACCCAGCAATCTCACTACTGCGTATCTACCCCCAAAATACAAAAGTATTGATCCAAAGGGGCATGTGCACCTGAATGTTTACAGTAGCAATGTCCACAACAGCCAAACTATGGAAAGAACCTACATGTCCATCAACAGATGAATGGATAAAGAAGATGTGTATATATATACAATGAATACTATGCAGCCACCAAAAAACTGAAATCTTGCCATTTGAAACAACATGGATGGAACTAGAGGATATTATGCTGAGCAAAATAAGTCACTCAGAGAAAGACAATTATCATATGATCTCGCTGATATGAAGCATTTGAGAGGCAGGGCAGGGGGTCGTGGGAGGAAGGGGGGGAAAAATGAAACAAGATGGGACCAGCGAGGGAGACAAACCATAAGAGACTCTTAATCTCAGGAAACAAACTGAGGGTTGCTGGAGGGGAGAGGGGTGGGAAGGATGGGGTGCCTGGGTGATGGGCATTGAGGAGGTTATGTGCTATGGTGAGTGCTGTGAATTGTGTAAGCCTGATGGTTCACAGACCTGTACCCCTGAAGCAAATAATATATTATATGTTAATAAAAAAAAAGTACATTGAAGTCTGGCATCATTTTACTTGTTCAACTTTTACAAGCAAAAAGACAGCAATTCTAATTATATTCCCAGCTGTTTTCAGCACTTTCCTTAATTGTTGGCAACTCTAATAAGTGGCACATAAAAAAATCTGCCAATCAGGTAAAAATGGGAAAGATGATCAAACTCTGGAGCCGGCATTTATAGGTGCGTGTGCGAGCCAGTACAAACCAAAAGAGGGAAGTGGCAGAGAGAGACGGCAGCTAGCGCATCTCTAATGAGTGCGTATGTTGGCATCATGTCTGACGTACATCAGGGCTGAATCAGGGCTCTACCTCTCAGCTCTGCTCTAAGCCTTAGGGACCTCAGCTGCAAAGTGAAATTGATACTTCTCTGGATGTGAACGTGTTACTGCTTTGAAATCAGTGTATCTGGATTCGAATACTGGTTCCTTCCTGGCAGCTTCATGGTCTGAGACTTAGTTTTCTGATAGGTCACGTGCTTCATGGAGTTTCTTTCCCTTTTTTCTTTAAGACTAAATAACACATATCAAGTTCTCAACATGGTGTTGGCACACTGTTGGGGTTCAGCACACATGAGCTCTCTCGTCTCCTTCAAAGGAAAAGTCAACATCCAGCATGGTACCCAGAGGGAACCAATTAACTAATGGTAAAGTATTATAAGTCTTTTTCATTGTTATTTGCAATAAAGTCATGTAAGAGGAGATACGAAGGCGGCCAGAAGCCCCAGCAGAAGAGGCTTCCATTAGCAGGAAATGGCCTGTTGGGGGCTGAAACCATAGCAGACGTCCTGGGAATAAAGACTGCCATTCTGGTAAGGAAAACTCGTGTTTATGGACTTTATGAAGACTCCTCGGTGTATTTTGGGCTTTGAGTTTTAACTGTGTAGAGCAACTGTAGAGTTACAGCAGCCACATGATACGAGCAGTCTCATGTTCCATTACGAAGTGGAGTATTTAAACGCAAGTGTGGAACATACATACACCCACACGTAAATGGATAAAGGGGGATGGTTCGATAATAAGTTAAATGAGACAGTTGGTCTCAACGGGCTGGATGTGACTGGGCGTTAGTCATTGGTACTGATTCCTTTGAATGCGAGGCATGGAGCGGACACCTGCAGACGCCCTCACTTTCCACCTCGGTGCAGTACTCTCAAGGGCCAGTGGTCACCACGGGAGATACTCCTGATGATGTTAAATGTACAAGGTACCATAATTTTTTAAATTATATGGAATATAAGCAGAATGGAATTACTGCTCAGCTAATATCACACTGAAATGAATACATAAAAAAACCCGTAGCTTCTGCTCATCCCATGTGAAAATAATTAGAGCAGCCTAGCATACTCCTCATAACTATGAAGCTTTGGCTGCAGTAGCAGAGACATGGGTTGGGAGCAGGTGTCCAAGGATAGGAGGAATTTATTCATGTTTTCTTTAAGCATTATTTATAACAGAACGTGCACATTTGAAAAGATGTATGCTTAGGTAATATCCATTATCTTGAGCTAGATCAAAAGGATCCATCTTGTGAGAGGTGGATGTGATGGCTCTGACCTATGATTTCTTGCATGTCATCACCACAATGTTAAACAATGTCTTAGAAACCCAGAAGGCTTTCCGGTAATACGTGGTTCACGAGCATCCGAACAATAAATAACAAAGGAGTTGCTTTATTTCTTTCACAGCGAATGGACAATGGAATGCAGAATGGGCAGTAAAATGGGTATTTTTATACGCTTTTTTTTTTTAACACAAGAGTCTCGATTAATTGGAAGAGTGTTTTAAATATTTCCGTCCTTCTGCCAGCCAAGCAAGATTGTTGTCTGAACAATATGAAGACCATATAGAAAAGATGCCTTTTTACTTTGACTGTAAAAGACACGCATTGGAATAAGTAGACAATAGCTCTAAGGAAGGGTATGCCCAGGATGCAGTAGCTAAATATAACACCAAATCTATGAAAATCAATTACTTCAGTCCAAAAGATACAATGTAAAGGACCATGCGGTTGGGTGGATCCATGCGCCTCTCATGGTTGTCAACCACTTAAGGAAAAGCAGAATCTCAGCCTGAAATAATTGTGCCAAAGGAGAAGACACACGGGTTATAGATTGGGATACCAAGATTCTATTTTGTTGCACAGGTTTTTGCGTGATTTTGGACATTTGTGTTTTTCTCAGCTGACTTTCCAATTGTGCAATGCGTATGTCTGCATGACTACTTCAAGATTTGTTGGAGTAATCAAATAAGATAATCTATTTAAAATGATTTGGAATAGCACGAAATATTTTGCAGGTACAAAACATTATCAGGGATAATGGAGGCATTCCACACTTTCTCAATTCTGATACATCCTCACGTTCCTTGGGCTGATTCCTCTGGCAAGCCAACCAAAACCATGGGATACAAAGGCTATTTGTAGCAGAGTTTTATTATATTCACAAACAGAATTTTGATCATTTTCTCTAGAGGACTTGTGGAGGGTTGGGAGGTAGATGACAGACTCGAAGGGTAAACATAATGAGTCGATTTCATTAATTCAGGGACAATTAAGATATTCCATCCAGTTAAATGATATGTAAGTGAAACATCTGGTTGATTCGTCTGAATCTCAATTCTTCAGAAATTTCTACAGTAGGTAATACTTCCAGAGGAAGAAATTTTGCAACTATTGAGTATTGAGTTTTTATTCTGGATAAATCCGTATTTATTCTTAATCTTTTTCTTCTATCTGCATTTTAAATCATTGCGTTCATGGGTGTGGTTTAGATAAATTTCTTTCTCTTGACTCTTCCCCAACTATTTAGAAGAACACACACTGAATCCTCTTAATATCACTTCAATGGAGTCTCATTAGTAAAAATCAAGGGAGTGTTGAGAACTGACTGATCTTGGTACTTTAGTCAATGACTAGAGAAGATGTGTGTCCTCTGCCAATACGTTGTTTAGATTTGACTAAAGCAGTAAGACCAACATGTGCAATAAATGATAAAATTAAGCAACAAATTGAGTAGTAGCAAATGTAAATAATTCATGGTAAGGAAAAGGGATCGGGAGCTGAGTTATGGAGAGAAGTCCTCACAGAAGAGTTTGCGTTTGAAGGCTCGTATAAAAATTGCATGCATTTTAAAGAATTCAGTTTAGCTAACTGTGCTTGCAAATGCTCAGAGTTTTAAAAGAATCTGGCCTATTTAAAAATAAAATCAAGATTTGGGCACACTTGAATGCTGACTCATTTAAGCTTCACAAGACATTGTATTAAAAACATTTTGCTGATGAAGAAAAAAGAGAGAGAGAGAGAGAGAGAGAGAGAAGTTAACTGAGTTGCCCAATCTCCACAGCCAGTAAGTGCCTGAATCAAGATGCGAGCTCGAGTATATCTGCAAAGCATCCAGGAGTCACAGTGAGGCTCATTTCAAATCCTGGCACTCATCAGACTGAGGATCTCAAGGAACTCTCTTCCTTGGTCAGCAGTACTTCTAGAGCTTGGCAAGGGTAACTCTTCCAGGGAGAGGCAGCAGGGATCACAAATGAGCAGGGCGACGTCAAGAAGTTACTCATGCCCGTCGGGCATTTGGTAAAGGGTGCCAACCTTCACCGAAGCTTTGTCTTTTGATAAACCGTCTCAAAGTATCATCCGTAATTAATGACATGATACTAGACACAAAGCATATTAACTAATAAAAGACAACTAGGTCCTGGAGGATAAATTTTGCAAATGCAAGCCAAAAGCTAACAGTCCATACCACAGAAAGGCAGATCTGAAAGAAGAAATACAGATGTGGAATATTTTTGCAGTCACTGCCCAAATTTGTTCACACGCCTCTCTGCACCTATACTCTTGGACAGCTCTTCCCTACAGTGGCTCTGAACTTGGCCACAGAACTTGCCTTGGCAGAGTAGAAGTTTGTGTTGTGCTTGGAACTCTGAAAACCACTCTAGTAAGAATCCATTCCTAGCAGTCTGGAGGATGAGAGAATGAGACGCACTAACTGACAACCCACCAAGCACCAAATATGCCCCCAAATCCTAGATCGTCCAACCCAACCACCTGGCTACAATCCAGAAGAAAGCCCAGCAGAAATTAACAAAGCAAACTCCCAGAATTATGAGCTAAATAAAACAGCCGTTTATTTTAAGCCACCAAGTTTACACAGCAAAAGCTAATTGATATGGCAGAATACCATTTCAAGCAAGGGGAAAAAACAAGCAAAAGGTATTACATCCTTGTTTCCTACATAGAGACCTGGTAATCCAGAAGGATCATGCTGCAAAGACTATGTGGTGTATGTCCAGGCAGAAAGAGCTTGGGTTTCCTGAAAGAATTTCATGCCTCAGAATGCTGGGAGAGCAGCAGAATATTCTTATGTAACTAAGAGTAAGATAGAAAAACACCATAGGGTCCTTGGGAAGCACAGCACACGTTCCCACTGTGAGGAAGAATCACTTCGTGGGCGCCCAGACTGACCTTGGCGGAAGCAAAGATTGTAAACAGACAGGAAGAGGCCTTGTCAATGGGAACAAGAAAAACACAGAACCAGTGGAGTGGACCACCAACTGAAGACACGGTGGTAGACATCATGCTTCCCAGTGGGTGCCAATGTGGACAGAGATGCACCAAGGGCTGAATTCTTCCTCTCGCTCCCCTGCCCCTATCCAACAGTTGATGTACATCAACTTTCATCAATTTTCCTCTCTATGATGTCAAAGTACTACTTTATTCCATCAGCTAGGCTCTAACTCTGACACTAATGCAATTTATTCTGTACTTTGTATTTTCATACATATTCTATGTTCTCAGTAATAGAGTTGAAAGGTATTAAAAAATTAACTCTTTGCACTACAACAACATAAGCGAAGTTTTTAACAATTAAATAATCATCAACAGCAACCAATCACACACAGAAAACCAGAAACATGCATTCAGCGTTAAAAATTAGGGGAGGGGGGTGCCTGGTGGTTCAGTGGGTTAAGCCTCTGCCTTCAGCTCGGGTCATGATCTCAGGGTCCTGGGATCGAGCCCTGTATTGGGCTCCCTGCTCAGCGGGGAGCCTGCTTCCCCCTCTCTCTCTGCCTGCCTCTTTGCCTACTTGTGATCTCTCTTTCTGTCAAATAAATAAATAAAATCTTTAAAAAAAAATTAGGGAAGGATGCCCAAACACACGCCCCCAAAGTCTAACACTATCCTATCTTTTGGACCAGATTGCAAAACCATCCTAAGAAAGCAGCACAGTACTAGGTTGAGAAGACTTCGGAAGATGACTGCGGTGGGAAGGTCAGGACACAGAAGAGAAGGAAGCACCCGACTTTGGAGGCTGTTCAGTGGAGGCACCGAACAGCACAGTCTCTCCACCACGTGCCGAGCACACAACACGGAGGTCCGGCGTGCCGCCAGCGTGCGGGCAGCTGGAAACTGACCAAGCAGACTGCAGGGTGAGAGTGTGGCGCATGGAAAGGGTCCATCACCGTCAGAGACAGTAAGGCACCGTGAAGAGGTCCTGGGGCTGGGATCGCTCCCCGCTCCTCTCCTTCTCACTACACTCCATCTAACTAAGAACTAGAGCTAACCTGCTAATGCAAACTAGTACCACCGGCCCTGCAGCTCCTGCTGCACAGAAGGGGAACTACGGCACTGAGTCACCTAAGACAAGCCAACCCCCCTGCCAACAGGCAAACATCCGTCCTGTGAGGAGTTCTTCATGTTTGAGGAGAAGACGTGGGAAACGATTTGTGAAACAAACCCACGGACGTTTCGAAGACGTGAAATGGCATGAAGCAAACGTAACGACAGTCTCTTCCACGTGCAGTTAAAACAGTGAAAGTGAATGACACTGATGTAATGAAAGGAGGGACGAGAGATGACTCACGGGACAACAGGCTGTGACGAGAAGGGGTGTGCCAAAGGACAGGAGGAAATACAGAACCGGAGAGAATGAAGAAAACTCCAAATGCGAAAGACTTACTCTCCATGACCAGCAATAAAGAGCTGACCGGCCGGTGGAGGGAAAAAAAATGAATGCTATAATGTGCAAAGTGGACAAGTTTACCCAGATGGAGAAGGCAGGGAAAGCGCTAAGATAAGCACAAAAAAGAAGAAAGTGATGAATGATAATTGGCTGTAAGACGGAATAAAACATCCTAGTAAATGCTGTTTCAGTAAACGCTGTTTCAAACGAATAAACCAGAATAAATAAACAGGAGAGTGATTATACATAATAACAAAAGCAAATATAAAACCAACTATACTTGTTAATGTTTTTGAGCAATTATTGTGTAATAAGTATAGTAATAAATACTTGATTACTTTTTTTTAGCAGTAGCTGCTTTATACACATTAATTATTTAATGTTCAGGAAAGCACTAAGTAGTGGGCATCATTATTATATGCATGTTAGATATGAAGAAATGAAATCAAAGTAATAGAATAAGAAAAATTTTTTTCAACTTAAGTAAACCTTAACTCAACAGAGTTAATGATCTACCAGATCATACAGATAATACTCACCAACCAACCAACAAATCCCTAGCAAGTGTGTACTTATGTTTTGAATTTCAAAGATAGGGAAGACATCACAGAAATCTAGGCAGGGGAAAAACACACACACATGCATATAGATATATACATGTATATGAAAATTATACATACATTTTACATATATATGAAAAATTAGTTTTTAGATTTTGCCATAGTGAATGCATGAAAGCAATGAATTAATATCCACAGCGTTTTAAAGAAAAAACTTTATCTCACCTACATTATATCTAGTTAAGCTGTCAACACACACACAGGCAACAGAAGTTAATGTCAGATACACAGGGGTTCGGGAATTGAACAAATACGTCCAATCCCAAGAAACTGCTGGAAGAAGTATTCCAGCCTCACGATAAATTAGTTAAAAATACTAACAAAAATAATATTTGGTGAAGTAGTGCCACAGAAAACTAACATACATAAATCAATAATATTCATATGTACAAATAACCAGTTAGTAGATATAAGTGAAGAAAAGAACCTACATATAATAGTAACACAAAGTAAAATAACTAGGAACATGCTTAATAGGAAACATGCAAAACCTATATGCAGAACCTTTAAAACACTCCTGAAAGAAACCACAAAGCAAACCTGAACAAATGAAAAGACACAGGATATTCTCAGATAGAAGCCGGACGTCTGTAACTGGTCTGGGAAGACGGCAGGAGCAGGTTTACGAGGGGACAAATCAGGGTTCGACTTGGGTGCTGCTCAGACTGGCCCCTGAGAGAGGCCACATATGCACCAGATAGACTAGCACGGAACACCACGGAGAGCTCAGCATGAAAGCTACGAATTTGCAAGTCCCCCACATATGCCACTGAGCACCAGTGTGTATATGGAGAAAAGAGAAGTACCTAGGACAGAAACTTGGGCATTCCAACATTGGTAGATTAGCTAGGAGCAGAGACCTGGCCCAGAAGACCATGTGGGTCTTGACAAGGAACAAAAGCTGTGAGTGTGACACCCTAGAAGCCAAAAACAAGTCAATCAGGGAGGGAATTTCTTCCCGTGTTCCCAGTGCCTAGCCCATGGTAAGAATTCAGAAAATATGTATTAAATGAATAAAGGTATGAATAAATCAATGAAGAAATAAGCTTCTAGAAAAAATATGGTGAAAATGGATCCAAGAGGTAGAGAAAACAAAACTTTCGGATGAACCCTGCACGTGTACTATAGCGATATGCATGTACGTGAACACAACAAAAATAATCCTAAATTCTAATTAAAGGTCTAGATATAGCTTTATTTTAAAAGAATGATAGAACATGACAATTTGTCTAATAGTACCAAAATCTCTAGTAAAACATTCAGCCAGATGTGCACTGAAATACTATAATAGAAATGGAAAGGTAGGGGCGCTTGGGTGGCTCAGTGGGTTAAAGCCTCTGCCTTCCGCTCAGGTCATGATCCCGGGGTCCTGGGATCGAGCCCCGCATCGGGCTCTCTGCTCAGCAGGAGGCCTGCTTCTCCCTCTCTCTCTGCCTGTCTCTCTGCCTATTTGTGATCTCTCTGTCAAATAAATAAATAAAATCTTTTAAAAAAAAAGAAATGGAAAGGTATTAAGTATGCATTAACAAAATATTGAACACTAAGTGTACAAATAATGTGGACTCGTTGGTCTTGCAAAGGCCCTGAAGATCACTCCACTTTCTCCCCGTCTTCCCAGAAGGACCATCAGAACCTGCTCCTATCCCCAGGCTTTGGTGTCTTCTCCCAACTTGTCACAAAATCCTCTTTCAACAAATGACTCACATCTGGAACTTCCCACGACCCCTAGAGGTCTTCAAGCAAACACTTGACAACCACACAGAAGCCTGGCATGAGGCTTATTTCATTCTTTCTTATTTTAAAATTTTCAGAAAATGTACAGGGTTAAAATGAAGCCTGTTACTCTAAGTACTATCTGGTCTCTCTTTATGAGCAGTTCCAAAATGCTGTGACCAATTTCATACACACAGTCATCAGTTACTTTCATGATGTCAGTTATGTTCCTGACCATATTTTATCAGAATCATGTGGCCAGACATGCATTTCTGTGTGCAAATCTGTTATAGCTTTAGAATAGTCATCAAAGCTTCCCAATTTTCTTAAAATCTAGCCTCTCACTCTGCAGAGGTTGAACTAGTTCATTCAAACCAACCAACCAACCAACCCAACCAACCAACCAACCATGAGTCTTTCAGCCAGTTATAAATATGAATAAAGAACATGTACATTCTTTCCTGAATATGATCCATTTCACCTTTCCATATACCTCCTAACAAAGCTTTACAACTTCCTTACACTGCTGAGTGAGCAAATGAAATCAGTTTTTCATACAAGTTATAGCTAAAACGATATCTCAGTGCAAATTATAAACGATGCTTCTTACTAGTTTATCACGTAACTTTTCCCTGCTTCCCAGACTATCACTAAAGAACACTTCTGGCCTTAACTCACAAGAAATACTCTTGAATCCACTTCACCCTCTGAGCAAGAGAATTTTCGGTAAAACAGTAGTCTCCTGGTTGTCCATGAGTCTGACAATCTGTTTTTTCCTTCCTTCCTTCCTTCTTTCCTTCCTTCCTCAGCACTGGGGGCTTTTGTCTGGTGCTCCAGTTTGTAAAGTGAGCCTGAGTTGAGACTAGAATGTAAATCTTGTAAGACTGTGACTCCCGGCCCCAGGAATCATCTCCTCTTTTCACTTAGTAACAATATGATGCTGGCAACAGGTGCTTCACCTTGACTTGGCTTAATCCTTTTTAACCTGCTAGGAGAGGTATTCTAAACGCTCATGTATCAAATGAGCAGGGGTAGGCAAAGGCATTTATGTATCAAATTATATCTACACTTTTCGATAACGTGGCTTTATAAAGTTAGGCTGGAATAAGGAAAAATAAAACCTCTGCCTTTCCGTGCTATTTCTCGACCATTCTAATGTGGTAACCACTGGGGGCAAGAACGAAACCCGTGCTGAATTCTTTTCTAATTGAAGCGATGGTTTGTCGTGTATTGTGGTTGGTGTATTGTCACTGTTCACTACAGTGTCATTCTCGGTCACTGTAATACCAATTTTCATAAGCTTTTTGTTTGCTTCCTTCACATCTTCTCTAAACAAAATACATCTCATTTTCACTTGAGGGATGTAAGTTGTTTGCTTCATGTGAAAGCTTTTATGTGACATTTTTAAAAAGTCATTAAATGCCTTCCACGTGTAGGAATTTGTTCTAGGCAATGTACAAGGGGGGCTGGTAGAAACTGTTCCCAAACTCTGGAAATTAGCTTAGCGAAGCAGAGCAGACATAATGTTCACCACAGTGAATGGCTCCATGACTTCCATAAGAGCATTAAAAAAAATCATGTAGGCATGACTGAAGAAATAAAAATTACAAACAACATTGTTTTCAAACCTCATGCAAAAACAGAGTTAGGGAGAATTATAAATTAATGAGATTTACCTTTATGTGTTTTATGAAGGGAAATCTCATTACTTTGTAATCCCTGGCTCTATGTTATATCTATAATTATTTATGAACACATACATCGTTTACCCAGTCTATAGTTGTCAATCACCTGAATCAAATGTTATGAAATGGAACATTAAATATGGGAAAAATTGTTAAAGCCTACTAAATAGATTTCAGTTACATTATGTTGACTACCATAACATTTGTATAAATACAAAAAGCATACTTTAAATACAACTGTCATCTTTAAGATTTGCTTGCTTGGCATATCAGCCCTAAGAAAAACATCTTTCTTAAAACCACAAAGAAAATAATTCTATCAATGGGAAAATGATTTATTTACCTGGATCTTCTATAGTTAAGTTCTTTATTAACCACTGAACAATGTCTGACCCTAGAAGAAGAAAAAAGAAAAACACAAATAATTGTGAACATTTGTTTATACATGTTAACTTCAAGAACGCTCAACTTTTGGCACTCATATTAGTAGGAAAGTTTGTTTTACGTTTTTGCATATAACTTTTTTTCTTTTTATCAAAGTATAGTTGACACACGAGGCTACCCCAGTTTCAGGTGTACAATACAGCGACTCAGCAAGTCCGCGTCTCATGGATGTGGCTCCATCTGTCCCCATCTGACACTACGACAATGCCACTGACTATACTCCTCACGCTACACCATTCTTCTCCATGACTTATTAATGGTGTAACTGGAAGTCTGTCTCTTCCACCCCCCTTCAGCCATTTTGCCGTCCCCCGCTCCGCTCTCTCCTCTGGCAATAATCACCAGTTTGTTCTCTGGGTGTATTTCTCTGAGTCTGTTTCTGCTTTGTTTTAGGATTCCACATATTAGTGAAATCATACGACGTTTGTCTTCCTTTGTCTGACTTACGTCACTTCATGTAATACCCCTGTGGAGGTCCATATATGTTGCAAATGTCAAGAGGCGCCCAGGTATAAACTAGTCAACTATTTAACACGAAATATTTAAACACAAAGGTTTAATATGCCGGTAGTGGACAAAACGATTCATTCATCCGTTCGCTGGATGAATGCTTATTGAGCGCCCACTACGTGTGAAGCAGAGTTCTTAGCATGGGGTAACCAGTGCTTTGTAAGATGGTCCTTTTATCTACTCTCAAGTCCAACCAAATTTCTTGTCAGCTTTTGAAAACTCCTCATTGTTTCAAGTCTCCGGGTCTTTACAGTACTATTCTCTTTGGCCGAAATGTCCTATCACTCTTTTCAAGACACTCAAGATTCGTTTACACGATAGAACTTTCCTTGACCCTCATTTTTGTCCACTGAGTTTACAGCAACCTCCACTGAAAGTGAAATGTTATCCGCATAGTCTTGTATGGTGGCACAGATAACACAATGTCGCAACTGTTTATTTGGATAAAGTCCTTGAGTACTAAGTGGGCTGCCGTATTCATCTTTCTACATTTGGAACAAAGCAAGGGTTTGGTAACATGTGATGCAAATAAATGAGTAAATATAGGTTTTCACTTCATACAGAATAAGTGAAGCAGGGTCTGCAGAAAATATACTGTTGGAGCTAGATTTTGATACAGGAAAAATACAAAATGTAGTTCCTGAAGGCCCATGTCAAAGTTAAAAGGGGGACAGTAGGCAGCAAGAACGATCGCATTCTTTCTGTGTACCACATGCCAGGAGTAATAGTAACGTGACACTAATAAGAGTGTTCATGGTGTATTCAGCACATCTTGAATTCCAGACGAAAGAATTTGGATTTTTTTCCCTATAAATCGGGAAGAGAAAGGGAGACACGGCACGTTCTGCTGTGTTTTGTTTTAAACAGAAGAATGACCTTCTCAAAACAAGTTCAAGGAATTCGATTGGCAATGCACGTGGGAGTGCCTTGGGCCAGTCAGACAGAAAGCAGCGAAGCCAACATTTCTACTGATTGAGACCCAGGATTGAAAGGAAAATCAGTGAACCAGTTCCACATACAAGCGAATTAAAGCAAAATTCGAGGCTCGCTTCAGGACTTTGTGACTAATTAGGCATGGGGGTGGCCAGTGGGAGAAGAGGAAGAGAACTCAAGGTTTCCAGGGCAGGATGCATCATGGATGGAAAGAATGGTGAAAATAGGAGCAGAAATGGGAGAATCATGAAGAGGACTTGATTTACCCAAAATATTCCTATCTATTTAAATTCGGTTTTCAGCATCATTCATTTTGACAAAAAACAGCCAAAAATGCGTATGAAAATAGTTTTGCATGCATAGTAAGCCTCATCAGGGCTGCATGAATGAAATTTTGTGTGACCTGAAATTCTACTTCCACCTCTCAGAACCTGGCTTCCATTGTACCTGAGATGCAGCCCATGACTGACATTCACAGTGGCTACATAATTCTTGCTGCTTCCTGCAGAAAAGTTCACAACTATCTTCAGAAGAAACCTGGGGCACCTGGCCGGCTGTGTCAGTAGAGCACGCAACTCTTGATCTTGGGGTGGTGAGTTTGAACCCCACGTTGGGTATAAAGATTACTTAAGAAAATCTTTAAAAATAAATAAATAAATAAATAAATAAATAAATAAATAAATAAATAAGATATGTGTGCATTTTTTAAATGACTTCATGTGTTGAATCACTTGTATTCTTTTACAACGGTTACTTTGACAACTGCCATTGATTTCAACCCATGTACGAAGATAGAGTCACCTCGATCCTAAAGCAGCTCTAAGGGAAGGCAGGGAGGGAGACCGCTCGCAAGAACACAGATATTTCTCAGTGTTATGTTCAGCCTTATAACCTAACTTGTCTTGAGCCACTGTCATCCCTATAAAAAACAGGAGGGGACTCAGTTTTTCAACCAGGTATGTATTGATACTTGACCCATGCAGAATTCCAGGTACCCAAATCTCACGCACTATTTTCAGGTACCTTGCTCATTTTCCATATTTGAGCATCGACTTGGGGAACATATGTGAGCAGCCGCTGGAAATTTTCCATTCTTTTGAAGAGAGCCAAACACTGGTTCCAAGACTATAATTTTCTCTTAGTGTGAAAAATGATTTAAAAATGCTTTTAGGGAAAGTTTTTTTTTAAGGTTTCTTCTTTTTTTCTGAGCAGAAAGAAATACAAAGAAGCTTAATTTGAAACTCCATTTAACTCAGGAAACAGGAAACTTTCTTTCCTAGCCTAGATTTGAGTACTTCTGTTATGGTCATTCTTAGGTCAGCTCTGAAAGGGATGATTGGACCACTTGCAATATCACTTAGGAGATGTTCTTAGAGCGGTTTTATTGTTGTGTGGTCACCCCAATATACTTACGGTTTTAAGTTAGAACATTATGAATTACTTTATGGTTAAATATATACCCAAATCCGCCATATTCACGTGTTATGCATGTATGACAGCAAGACCTTAACTCTCAGAGAGAGGCAGACACAGAGAGAGAAAAATGTCAGCATCTGGATGGAACCAGAGCACTGAAAGAAAAATGTGGTATCACAGGCACATTGAGAATGACAATTCAAATTTAAAAGGGTGCCTTACAGATGGGAGGGGTGTGGGAAAGAAAAGCACATTTCTAGCAACATCCCAGCCTTTGTCTAACGAATAGATGAACAGATTTGTGGGCATGTACACATCCACAGTATTTTACACTTCCACCCATCTTTTTTCCTGAGGGCTTTGCAATAAAATGGAGAATTTTTTGTTGTCTTTTTTGCTTTTTGGTGTTCTTTCTTTTTTTTTTCTCTTTTTCTTTTCTTTAAAAAATGGCAATTGGGGAACCTGGGTGGCTCAGTGGGTTAAAGCCTCTGCCTTCGGCTCAGGTCATGATCCCAGGGTCCTGGGATTGAGCCCCACGTCGGGCTCTCTGCTCAGCGGGGAGCCTGCTTCCCTTCCTCTCTCTCTGCCTGCCTCTCTGCCTACTTGTGATCTCTGTCAAATAAATAAACAAAATCTTAAAAAAAATGGCAAAAGGGCTCTTGAATAGCTAAAATGTGAAGTTTGTTGAGAGATGCAATAATATCTTAAACCCCGAGAAATAAAAGAAACACCTGTATGACTACAGCTACCGGGAACTTGAGCCCTGAGCAGTTTCCACCCTTGCTTTGAATTCTTAAAGGTTACTCTTGTAGCTCTCACAGTTACAAAATTATGTGCTCCCTCTCCTTAGCAGAAGAAGTAGAGGTTTTATTATTGCACAATCCCAGGAATCTGATTTGAACAAGGAAAACTAGCAAAACAAGCAGACAAGGGAGTTTCTCGCACACTGCTCATCGCTGCCCACCTGCTGCATTGTTCCTGACTTTGATGATTTGCTGATGCTATTCTGTCCCCATCCCTTTTTCCTTCGGCCGATTCCAACTCAGTCCATAAAGTTCAGGTCACACATTAACCACTCCAGGGAGCTACTCACCCCACCCTGCCCGCAGGAGGCTCTCATTCGTCTTTGGATCCCAAGCACCCAGCCCGGTGTCTGACGTGTAAAAGCTGATCAGTAAAACGTTAAAGGAACGTATGAATTGACAGCAAGGTTCCCTCTCCAGATCATTCTCGAAAAAGCTTTACAAAAAGATGGTATCCATCATGCGAAGGATATCTGGCCGGCATACAATTTTCAGCGCCCATAATCACCTTTCGCGGTGATAATTTTCCCATGTCAACGCTATCCCTTTACCACTCCACCCATGATGAAAGCAAAGCAGTGAAATACGTCGAGACCTCAGTATTATTTCTCACCCAAGCCTGAGTGCCAAGGGGCTCCCCCACTCCGCTGTGCTGCCAAGAGACACGGCTGAGCCAGACCCTGTCCTGAGCCCGCATCACTCCACCGGCAGCCGTGTTCGTTCTACTGATGAGGACACACTCTCAGCTACAAGCGTCGGCCACAGTCAACCGTACCCTCAACTGCAGGTTCACAAACAGGGAAATATTGTGAAACTTTTGTACCTATGATATCGGAAGACTCTGTAAGCCACCAGAATGGTTACACTTTTGATCTGTATCCTTTACAAAATAATCTCTTTTTGTAAGTTCTGCTAAAGCCATTAGCGAAAACTTTAGCTCTTCATCAGTGGAAGAGGCTGGAATATTCCTGAGGCAAAGGCACTGACCTTTTGAATATTTCTCTTTCGGGTAAATAGGCTTTTTTTTTTTTTTTTTTTGCTTGGGGCAGAGCTCCTGGGTTGTTTTTCCGAGCAGATCTTTAATTCAGATCATAACAATTTATCTGGATTTTTAAACTTTGTTGTGTAAGTTCCATAAGCCATAAAAAGATTTCTTGAGACACAAAGCAAGGGTTCTGGGGCCCCTTCAAAGCCTAACAAGCTGAAAGAAAAGTCAGCAGAAAGAGCAAACAGCAAAGATGACAACAATCCAAAGACACAAGGATATCGAGATGATCCCAAGGACTGCTGCCCACCCTCTCCCAGAACTCAAGATGATTACTGACCAAACAGAGCAGATTTTTTCCAAATGGTGTTCTGAGCAACATCACCTGTCTTGTGTATGAGATGGTGTGGGGACCTGTGGGAAGCGCAGTGGAATTAGGCAAAGGAAGGGAGAAGTGGTTCCTTGATGGCGGCCTTTACTGAGATAAAGAACATTGGGAAAAATCAAGAGAAGGATGAGTTTGCAAGGTCTCCTCAGAACGGGGCATACGGGATCCCTTTGAAGAACATTTTAAAAATTTTATATTTTTTTTGTTTCACAATTCTTTAGACTCACAAAAGATGAAATAAATAATGAAAGTGTTAAGTGTGCAAATACAAATTTTGAGTTAGCTAATATGCTGGAACTTACCAATAATAAATGAGTGACTGATTGATTAATCAATTAATTAAGCTGCTAGGCATAAAGAAGAGATTCGAGACCATTCTTGTTCTGAGAACATAAACCCCTTAAAAGTAGCCAGAAGCCATGTCTAGTTGTTAATTGTGTCTCTGAAGGACATAAGAGATAGAGAAAACATGTACTGATCGACAAAACTTTCCATTAGTGCAGTCTCAGCTGCGATAGGAAGTCAGAGTAAACTGACATTTACTGAGTTTTTCCTGCAGAATAGGGTATTTCGCATACATTTCCATTAAAAATCTCTACCTCAGCTTTCAATAGTAAATTTTCAGAAATGCAACAAATGAAAATGTCCCAGAACCAAAATAGGAATGAACCATCCAAAATGCATATCCAAATATGCCTCTCTCCTAATGGAAGTTTGCAATGACCTTCTCGGCACCTGGATAGTCTGAGGACTTGCATGGCATACAAGGTCCTTCCTGGCTTACCTCCTTTTTCTACCTCTCAGCCTCAGATCCCACCCTTCCCTCTCCTGTATTTTATAACTTAAAGAGAATCAACCTGAACTTCTTTAACCATACATAGCATGATGCTTTATACTCTGGGCTTTTATAGACACTGTATTTTCCGGTTGGAACAATTTCCTCCATTCAAGACAACATCATATCCACTTCCTATGTTGAATACATAGTATCTACACCACTAGATTGTAAAATCCTCAAGGACTTGAGCATGGTACCCAAGAGAGTCTCAAGAGCTACAAGTCAGGATTTGAACTGCATTTCTCAAAGACCAAACTCGGAATATAGCGTTCCTTAACACTTCATAATCTTCCTGTATTTTGAGCTAGTTATTGGGATTCCTTAGCTATCATGGATACTGAAACAAGCTTTATACCTTCAATGCTATAAAACTAAGAATCACTTGGTATCTTTGGATGAAGAATGTCTTATAAAATAATCAGACTTCTAATAAACTACTGTTAAAATTAAAAATGTAAATTTTGAACAGTATCTTTTAAACTAGAAAGCCTCCATTTTGAAAAATAAGAATAGTTCTATATAGATAAATAGATGTGTCCTGTTGTTGACGATATTTATACTTAAGCATGTCTACTTTGCCACATTTCGTCAATGAAGTTAATACACTCAGAGTTGAAACGTAATTACATTGAGGCCCACAACTACATTTTGGCAATTTCATATTTTCTTTATTTTTTCAATCATTTTAATGCTTTACCATTTGCTCTTTTTCTAACTTATATGCATTATCTACATTGTGTTTTATATATATATATTTCATTCCATCCACATCTGCATTGATCAGGATGTTTTGTATACTTTAAAAATTCTATTCCTAATGCTAGTGTATTTCCTTGTATACACCGATTTTAAAATCAAGCAAGCAAAAGCATGATGCATCATTAAACTTTTTAAGAATAGACTTTACCTTCTAGAGAAGTTTAAGGTTCACATGATATTGAGTAGAAAGTGCAGAAATTTCCCATATACCTCTTGCTCTCGCACATGCATAGCCCTTCCTAGGATCAACGCCCCAGCCCTGCATTTGTTACATTTGATGAACCTGCATTGACCCATCATTATCACCTAGAGTCCCCAGTTTATATAGCACTCACTCTCAATGTTCCACATTCTGTGGGTTTGGACAAATTTATAACGGCACGTATCCATCACGTTGTATCATACAGAATAGCTTTACCACCCTGAAAATCCTCTTCATCTCACCATCTCTGCTAACCTCCATCAACTACTGATCTCTTTATTGTCTCCATGGTTTTGTGCTTTTCAGAATGTTTTATAGTTGGAATCATGCAGTATGTAGACTTTACAGATTGACTTCTACAGTTAGTAATATGCATTTGAATTTCTTTCATGTCTTTTCATGGCTTGATAGCTCATTTCTTTCCTAGCACTGAATATTATTACATTGCTTGAGGGTGCCAAGAAACACAATGGGGAAAAGATAATCTCTTCCATGCTTGGAAAACTAGAGAGTCACATGCAAAAGAATGAAGTTAGATCCCTGTATTATACCATACATGAATATCAACTCAAAATGGTTTAAAGATTTGAATATATGACCTGAAACCATAAAAATCTTTTTAGAAAACATAGGGAAAAGCTTCCTTGACATTAGCCTTGGCAATAATTTTCTGTGTGTGATATCAAAAGCTCATGCAATGAAAGCAAAAATAAGTAAGTGGAAATATATCAAACCGAAAACCATCTGAACAGCAGAGAAAAGAATGAACAAAATGAACACACAATCTATTTAGTGGGAGAAAATATTTACAAATTATATATCTCATCATAAGGGGTTAATACCCAAAATATATAAGACTCATTCATCTCAACAGAAAAAAAAGTTAGCAACTTAACTAAAATATGGGCAAATGACCAGAACAGATAATTTTCGAAAGAAGACACACAGATGGCCAGCAAGCATATGAAAGGGTTCTTGCTGAGAGTGGGCTCTCTGCTCAACAGGGAGTCTGCATTTCCCTCTCCTTCTGTACACTCGTTCTCTCTCTCTCAAGTAAATAAAATCTTTAAAAAATAAGAAGAAAAGTTTCTCAATCATCAGAGAAATGCAAATCAGAACCACAATGAGATGATCACCTCACAACTGTTAGGATGGCTATTATAAAATGAATAAATAAAATATAACAAGGATGTGGAGAAAAGGGAACACTTGTACACTGCCGGTGGGATGTCAGTTGGTACAGACAATAGGGAGAGCAGCATGGAGATTCCTCAAAAAATTAAAAATAAAACCACCATATGATCCAGCAATCCTTTTTCTGGTTATACACCCAGAGGAAATAAAATCAGTACTGCAAAGAGATATTTTCACTCCTATGTTCACTGCAGCATCGCTCACAATAACCAAACCACAGAAACAACCCAAGTGTCTACTAATAGAGGAATAAAGAAGAGGTGTGATAGTATTCAGCCTTTAAAAAAAAAAAAAAAAGAAAGAAGAAGAAGGAAATCCTGCTATTTGCAAGACACAGGAGAACATTATGGTAAGTGAAATAAGCCAGACCTAAAGATGCAAATAGTACATGGCCTCACTTCCACGTGCAAGCTAAAAAAGTTGGACTCATAAAAGCAGAGAACAGAATGGTAGCTGCTAGGGACTAGAGGCTGGGAGGTATGACAATGGAAACAAAGTGACCAAAGGGCACAAAGTTTCAGTTACACACTACAGATACATTCTGGAGAGCTAGTATATAGCGTGGCAACTACAGTTAATCGTTCTGTATTGTATACCTGGAATTTGCTACAAGAGTATATCTAAAGTGTTCTCACAACATACAACGGTCACCACGTGAGGGGACAGATATGTTCACTAGCTTGATTGTAATAATCATTTCACAATGTATATACATATCAAAAGATCACATTGTACACCTTAAATATATACAATTTTTGTTTGACCTCAGTAGAGCATAAGTGGAAGAGTAAATACAAGAACAGGGAAGAGAACTCCCTAATCTTCTTTCTGTCGCGTGAGGACACAAAAAGTGGGCGGTCGGTGGCCCGGAAGACGGCTCTTACCAGAACCCAACCAGGCTGGCACTCTGATCTTGGACTTCCAGTCTCCAGAACTGTGAAAAATAAATTTCTGCTGTCATAAGCTCTCCAGTTTATGGTGACGAAGCCTGAGCTACCTAAGATGAAGGACAAGTTCCAGGTTTGGCAACTATGACTAAAGTTGCTAAAAGTATCTATGCGCAGGTTTTGTGGGGATGTAAGTTTACAATTCCTTTGAGGAAATACAACGGAATGCAATTGCGTGATCGTAGGGCATGTGCATGTTTAATTTTGTAAGAAATCACCGATCCATCTTCCAAAGTGGCTGTACCATTTTGCATGGTATACAAATGGTATTTTTTCTCTCTCTGTTTCTGCCTCTCTCTGAGAGTTAAGGTCTTGCTGTCATACATGCACAGTAGGTGAGCATGGTGGGTATGGGTAGATATACCATTGCACCAGCAATGAATGAGTCCTCCTACTGTCCCTCATCCTCGCCAGCATTTGGTATTATCACTGCTCTGGATTTTGGCCGTTCTAATGGGTGTATAGTGGTATCTTGTTTTAATTTACATTTTTTGATGACATATGATGTAGAATATCATTTCATATGCTTATTTGTCATTTGTATATCTTCCTTGGTGAAGTATCTGTTAAGGTCTCTGGCTCATTTTTTAATCAGGCTGTTTAAGGTTTAAGAGTTCTTTGTATATTTTGGATAACAGTCCTTTATCAGATGTGTCTTTTGCTACTATTTTCTTCTAGGCTATGGCTTATCTTCTCATTCTCTTGACATTGTCTTTCACAGAAGTCTTTAATTTTAATAATGTCCAGCTTATCAATAATATCTTTAATGGATCATGGCTTTAGTGCTGTATCTCAAAAGTCCTTGCCATACCAAAGGTCATCTAGGTTTTCTCCTGTGTATCTTCTAGAACTTTTATAGTTTTGCATTTTGCTTTTAAGTTCTGTGATCTATTTTGAGTTAACTTTTCTGAAGGGTGTAAGGTCTGTGTGTAGTTATTATTATTGTTATTTTTACTATTATTATAATTTTAGCAGGTGGATATCCGGTTGTTCCAGCACTATTGTTAAAAGGACTATCTTTGTCTCATCGCACTGCCTTTGCTTCTTTGGCAAGGATCAGCTGACTACATTTACAT
Source organism: Martes martes (assembly GCF_963455335.1). Lineage (NCBI taxonomy): Eukaryota > Metazoa > Chordata > Mammalia > Carnivora > Mustelidae > Martes > Martes martes. The sequence continues at coordinate 62,624,481 of NC_137903.1, read as the reverse complement.
GGATCTGTTTCTGGGACCTCTGCTCTGTTCCACTGATCTATTTGTCTATTCCTTCACCAATACCACACTGCCTTGGTTACTATACCTTCATAGTAAGTCCTGAAGTCAGTCCTCCAAATCTGTTCTCCGCTTTCAAAGTTATGTCAGCTATTTTGGGTCTTTTACATCTCCGTGTACGTTTTAGAATCAATTTGTTTATAACCACGATTATATCAGTGATTGGGATATAATCACTGATTATATCAGTGATTGGGATTCCACTGAATCTATAGATCCAATTGGGAAGAACTGATATCCCAGCAATACTAAATCTTCCTACCCACGAATGGGGAATCTCCCTTCATTTATTTAGTTCTTTTTTGATTTCTTCCATCAAGTATTAGTTTTCCTCATACGGATATTCTACACACACTGTTTAGATTTCTACCTAAGTTTTTCTTAACTAAGCTTCTAATTTCTAGGTATTTATAGATTCACAGTTTTAAGAAGTAATACAGAGATCTCTTGTATCCATTACACAACTTCCACCAAAAGATAACATATTGCAAAACTGTATTACAATATCACAACCAGGATTGTGACACTGATACAGAGAAGACACAGAACATCTCCATCGCTACAAGTGTCCCTCACCATGCGCTTTTATAGCCACATTCAATTGCTATTAACCCCTGGCAACCATGAACCTATTCGCCCTTTCCACAACTTTATTTTAAGAGTATTTTTAAATGGAGTCATACAGTACACAATCTTTTGATGCTGACTTTTTCACTTACTCAGCACGTCACTGTAGATTTGCCCAAGTTGTTGCAAATACCAATAGTTCATTCCTTTTTATTGCTGAGTATTAACACTCTGGTATGAGTGGACCAGTTTATTTAATCATTCATCTGTAGAAGGGCATATTTGTCAGTTTTGGGTATTATGGATAAAGATGCAGAAGCTATAAACATTTCTGGGCAGATTTTTTTGTAAGTTTTTTTATTTCTCTGGGATAAACACCTGCAACTGCAATTTTTTTTTTAAAGAAATGGCCAAACAATTTTCCATAGTGTCTACTTTCCACAGCCATTCTGACAGTGGCAATAGCTCACTGTCATTTTAATTTGCATCTTCTTGACGGCTAATGATGCCGGCATGTTTTCATATGCTCATTTGATGTAGGTATATCATTTTTGGTGAAATGTCTCTTTCATGTCTTGGTTTATTTTCTAATCGGATTGGTTGGTTTCTTGAACGGTTGATTTTTCAGAGTTCTTTACATATTTTAGATACTAGAATCTTGGAGATACGCTTTGCAAATATCCGCTTTCATTCTGTTGCTTGTCTTTTTATTATTTTTTAATTTTTTGAAGGATTTCCTTATTTATTTTAGAGAGGAGGGGAGAGGCAGAGGGAGAGAATCCTGAAACAGATACCCTGCCGAGCACAGAGCCTACCACAGGGCTCCATCCCCTGCCCATGAAACCAAGAGTTGGACACTTAACCAACGAAGCCACCCAAGTGCCCCTCTTCTCACCCTTTTAACAAGGTCTTTGGCAGAACAAAGATATTTGATTTTTATGAAATCCAGTTTATCAAGTTTTCTTTTATACCTAATGTTTTCGGTGTCAAATCAAAGAACACTTTGCCACTAGAGACCCCAAAATTTCTTATTTCATTTACTAAACGTTTTTTGGTTTCAATTTTATATATTAAGTCCATGATTTATTTTGTGTTCATGTTTGCATAAATGTTGCATGAGACTTAGGTTGAGGTTCTTTTTTTTTTTTAAAAAGATTTTATTTATTTATTTGACAGAGAGACATCACAAGTAGGCAGAGAGGCAGGCAGAGAGAGAGGGAGAAGCAAGCTTCCTACCGAGCAGAGAGCCCGACACGGGGCTCAATTCCAGGACCCTGAGATCATGACCTGAGCCGAAAGCAGAGGCTTAACCCACTGAGCCACCCAGGCGTCCCCCCTTTTTTAAATTGGCTTCTGAATGTCTAATTGTTCCATCACCAGTATTTAAAAGTAGATCTTTCTTCAATTAAATTGATTTTCCACCTCTGTCAACAATCCATTGGGCTTATTGGTATGGGTCTATTTGTAGGTTCTCTAGTCTCTTTCATTGATCTCTAAGTTTCCCTCCACAAATACCAAACAGTACTGATTATTACAGTTATATGATAAGTCTGGATTATATAATATAAATATGTAATAAAGTTCTCTCACATTATTCTCTTTCAAAAGTGTTTTAGTTATTCTATTTCCTTTGCTCTCCATATAAATTTTAGAATTCTCTTGCCTATATCTACAAAATAATCTTTTTAGGATTTTGATAGAAATTGCACTAAACTTTTATATCCATTTGAGGAGAACTGATATCTTTACAAGGTTCTGTCTTCAAATCTATGAACATAGTATATCTCTCCATGTATTTACATCTTCTTTTATTTCTTCTTTCAGTATTTTACAGTTTCAGAATACAAGTCCTGTACATATTTTATTAGTTTCATAAGTAAGTATTTAATTTCTGAGTGCTTGTAAATGGTATTATATTTTTAATTCCAGCATCTACGTGGTCTTTGTTAACATACAGAAATACAACTGACTTTTGCATATTTATGGTATATCCTATAAACCTGTTAGATTCAATTTTTGACTACAGGAGTTTTTTGTAAATTCCTTGGGATATTTTATGTAGAAAATCATATTATTTGCAAAATAGGGAAAGTTTTTTTTTTAAGCGATTTAATCTATTTATTTAACAGAGAGAGAGAGATCGAGCGTGCGCACAAGCAGGGGAAACAGCTGGCAGAACAGGCAGAGGGAGAAGCAGGCTTCCCGCCAAGCGAGGAGCCTGATGCAGGACTCAATCCCAGGACCCTAGGATCATGACCTGAGCTGAAGGCAGCCATTTAACCGACTGTGCTACCCAGGCATCCTGGTTTTTTCCTTTTTTTATTATTTCCCTTTCTGATGTGTATGTTTTTTATCTCACTTTCTTGTCTTATTGTCCTGTTTAGAACTTACAGCATTATGTTGTAAATCCTTGCCTTATTCCTAATCTTCTGGGTACAGTATTCAGACTTTACCATTATGAAGAATGTAAGCTGTACTTTTGTTTTGTACACCTCTTTATTGAGGTGAGGGAGTTCTTTCTCTCTTCTATTCCTACTTTTAATTTTTTGCTATAACTGAGTGTTGACATCTGTGTAAAAACCTTACTGTATTGATTGATATAATTATGTGATTTTTTAGAGCCTATTATAATGGTGGATTACATTGATTAATTTTTGCATATTTCACCAGTCTGCACGACAGAAATAAACCCAGTTGGTCATTGCCTGTAATTACTTTTATACATTGCTAAAATTTTGCTAAGAATTACATCTATATTCATGAAATATTTGTCTATAGTGTTCTTTTTGTATTTTATTTTCTTTTTCCAGTTTTGGCATCAAGGTGATACGATCTTCGTAAGATTAATGGGGAGGGTTTCCACTTTTTCGGTCTTCTGGAAGAGATTACATAAAATGAACATTAATTCTTTTTAAAATATTTGGTAGAATTCCCCAGTGAAGCCATATGGACCTGCAGATTTCCTTTTTAGAAATTTTTAAATTATGAATTAAATTTTCTTAATAGTTTTCAGGCTACTCAAATTATCTGTTTCATGTTGACTGAGTTATGATAGTTTGTGTTTTTTTAAGGAATTGATCCATTCTGTGTAAGTTTTCAAATTATATGTGCAGAGTGCTTTGTAGTATTCTTTAAAACTTTTTAATTTTTTTTCAATGTTATGAAAGTTCCAAGTTTTTTTCAGTGTTCCATTGTTTATGTACCACACCCAGTGTTCCATGCAATCAGTGTCCTCCTTAATATCCACCACCAGGGTCACCCAACCCCCACCCCCCTCCCCTCTAAAGCCCTGTTTGCTTCTCAAGTCCATAGTCTCTCATGGTTTGTCTTTTAACCTTTTGATGTCTGCAGGGTTTGTACTAATTTCCTGGTTCATTCCTGAAAATGGTAATCTGTGTCTTCTCTCTTTTTTGTCAGCTGTACTACAGATTTGTTGAAGTAATCTTTAAACAAATAAACAAAACACACAACTCTTTGTTTCATTGATTTCCTTAATTTTTTTCTGTATCCAATTTCATGGATTTATGTACTCATCCTCATTTCCTTCCTTCTAGTTCCTTTGGGTTCATTTTACTCTTCTTTTTTTAGATTCTTGAGTTGAGAGTACAAATTACCAATCTGAAACATTGCCTCTTTTATAATGTGTATATTTAGGTTATAAATTTCTTTCTCAGTGCTACGTTAGCAATGTCCCACAAAATTTAGCATGTTGTATTTTCATTTTCATTTGGTTCAACGTATTTTTAAAATTTTCCTTGAGACGTTCGTGTTGACACATTGATTATGCAGAACATGTTTCATTTGAAACTATTCATCGATTTTCCTTTTAGCTTTCTATTTTTGATTTCTCATTTGATTCTATTATGGTTGGAGAACAGACTTTGTATAGTTTCTATGCTTTTAAGTTTATTCTGCTATATTATACTGCACACAATTTGGTCTGTTTTGGTAAATGTTTCATATGAGCCTGGTGAAAGTCTGTGCTTTGCTGTTGCTGGTTGGAATATCCTATAAATGCCAATTATATCCAGTTGACTAATAGTGTTGTTCACACTATCTACATTTTTACATGTGGATAAGATTGGATAAGAAAATCCAAGGAGGATATTCTTCCTCCTTGATCTATCAATTACTGTTAAAAGAGTATCAAAGCTTTCAGTTGTCAGAGTGGAGTTGTTTAATTTTTCATTCAGTTCTATCCATTTTGTCTCACTTATCTTAAACACTCATGTTTGATTAAACTCTTTATTCAATACCCCTCTTTACCTCTGTACTTTTCCTTGTGGTGAAGTCTGTTGTGTGAAATTATCATACCTACTCCAGGTTTCCTTCACTTAAACACTGCATGATGTATTTTTCTCTTACTTTTAATTTCCAACCTGCCTGTATTATTACCTTTTTGGGGTCTCCCTCCCACTCTTGGACCTGCCTCAAAGCAAAGCATTCAAGAATCTACTCACTTGATCTTTAAAGAAAATTCATTTAGCACTCCTCCAGGCAACATGAAAATAAGATAAGAAAAACATTATTTCTACTCAGAAGAGGCCTACTTCTTAGTAAAAGGAAATAAAGGAATAGGAAGTTGGACCATTCTGACCCCGAGCCTTTATTCCAATTCAGAGCTGGAAATCCTGAAGAATTCATATAACTTGTAGAGCTCTATTACACATTTACAGTCTCTACCTTTCTTATTGGTACTCAGTAATTCATTTATTTGTTCATTCCACAATCGTGCATACATACTATGTAATAATGGGAACATAATGGGAACACTGACACCCTGGAAAGAAAAGGCAAAATGAATATGATGGTAACTCACAAAGAACTAACCAAACTGTAATTGAGGCAAGGGAACAGATGGTATGTTACAATGTGGCAAAAGTTGTGGTGGATCTAAGAACAGCCCTCTGCAGAGCAAGTACATGGGGTCCCTAACATGGATTGAGAGAGAAGGTGGAGAGGAAGTGGTTGGCTCCCATCCCATTCTTTATGGAGCTGTTCCAATCTTGCTCTGCTGGTTCAAATTTCTCTATGAGGTTGCTCAAAAATGAAAGTAAAATATGGAAGTTTAAGGTAACTAAAGCGTAGAGCCCTATTTTTACTAAGGTATAATTTATACACATTGATGTTAAGTATAAAATCCGGTAAATTCTGACATATGTACAACCCAGCTCAATTAAGTACAGGACATTAGCATCACCATACTGACTTAAATACCCATATGGTTGCTTCCAGTCAAGATGGCCACATGCACTGGCAGAGAAAACTAGGATTCTCATTTCTAGCACCATATTCCCAGAACTTTACAAAACAAAATCTCATGGTATGTACTCGCTTGTGTCTGGCTTCTTTTTACTCAAAAAACAATTTTTGATAGTCATTGTATTATTGTATGCATCAGTGCTCCTTCTAAGTGCTGAGTTGTTTCCGTTGTATGAATATATTACAGTTTGTTTATAGACCTTTGTGCTATTTCTGGTTTATGGTCATTGTAAATGAAACTGCTGTAAACATTCATGGGCATGTCTTAATGGGGACATATGTTTTCATTTTCTTTTCTTTTTTTATTTCTGTGAATACCTTCCGTCGGCTTTTGACAAAACACAGAATGTAGTATTTCTGAACCCTAAAAGTCAGAAGGTGAGAATGAAAGTGCCAGTAGTATGAGTGGGTCAAAAAATCTCAATCTGATATTCAAGTAGCCTGAATTCTAACGTCCCATTGCCTCTCACTTCAATTGAAATATGGAGCTTAACAAATATTAACTCCATCAAATTCCCCCCTTCAGTATGAATATGTCTGTTTTTAAATCTCTCTTCTTTTCTCCCATTTTTTTTGAGGAAGAGGGTTCTACTTTCCTGTCCAAGGCAAACACCTCCTTATCTTCTCATTTTCCATCTCCCCAAGGACTTTACTGTACTTTGCCCTCAAGTCTTTTTCATAACTTAAAAAGAATAAAACTTCAAAGACAACAGTATGGCCCTCACGCTCCAGCAAGTGAGAAGGTATTGCACAAACAATTCTACAATTAAATATGTAACTACAGTGACAAATGTTGTGAATGCAAAGTAAAGGGAATAAGGAAAGGTGAAAACAAAGGATCCCGATTGACTTTGCAAGCTTGGGAGGCTTCTCTGAGCACCTGGATAGAAAGCGTTGCACTACGTATGGGGACGGGGGTGCGGATTACAGCTAAGGAAGGCCCTGGAACAGAGAGGGCAGAATCAGAATCAAAGTCCAAGGGATGCAATGTAGGCAGGAAGTGAAGCAAAACCCTTTTTTGAGATGGAAAGAAAAAGTGCGACTAGAAAGTGAAGGTATTTTAAAAGTGGAAGTTGGTATGTGTATGCCTCAACTTTTACTATGAATTGGGAAGCGTAACAGTTATTTGAGGCGGCTGTGGGTAACACCTGGAATTTGAAGAAAGACCTGAAGAACTGAAAGTGCCTGGATGAGAAGACAAGCCGGAGAGGCTGCCGATGCAGCACGGTGCAGGGTCTGCTGAGAGTCTTGGCCGGGTGAGGGGGGAAAGCACCGGATCCGGGGTCTGGACACCCTCCCAACCCCCTCATCACTAACCCCATCATTCTCCCGTCTGCCATCACCCCGCCAAACCCCATCACTCTCCATCACCCGACACCCTGCCGACTCCCATCACTCAACTCCCATCACTCCCTATCACCTCCCACTGTGCCAACCCCCAACACTCCCCACCACCCTCCACCCTGCCAACCCTCATCACTCCCCATCACCCCCTCCCTGCCAATGCCCCATCACTCCCCATCACCCTACACCCTGCCGACTCCCATCACTCAACTCCCATCACTCCCTATCACCTCCCCCTGTGCCAACCCCCAACACTCCTCACCACCCTCTACCCTGCCAACCCCCATCACTCTCCATCACCCCCAACCCTGCCAACCCTGTATCATTCCCCCTCCCCATCCCCCTGCAAGCCCCCATCACTCCCTTCCCCACCCAGACACACACACACACACACACACACACACACACACACACACACACAGCTCTCAGTTGTGCAGGCACAAATGCTCAGAGGCAGCAGGGGGTTTTCAAGGTGTATGTGGCACAAGGACAAGCCCTGGAGGTCATTCATTGGTTGAGGGACTGAGGGAAACTGCTATAAGAGGAAATTCAAAAATTTTGAAGTGATAATAAAGTTAGGAAAATCCCGTCATTCTTCCCGGTCCATAGCAAACACACAGATATGTGATGTATGGGCAAATGTCAACCTTCACTGTACACACTGGCAAAGAATACGGCGTCCTTCAGGAAAGACCGAGTTTCTGTTAAGGCCAGCGATCTACAAGAATTTTCTATAAAGAGACTGAACTTGAAAGCAAGATTCAGTGACTGACATAAAACCCTAGTTTTTCTCCTCTTGAATGAGATCAAGTTTTACCGAGGCCAGGACAGTGTGCGTGAATCAGCCTGTTAACATCATGTTCTGAAATGCAGATTCTGACTCAGCGAATCTAGGCTGGGCCTGAGACTCTGCATTTCTAACGCGTTCCCAGGTGGTGTTGCTGCTGCAGCCCTTGGACCGCAAGGGTCTGGACCACCTGAGGAGTGTCAGTCCGCGCTGAGTGACGCACCGGGGCTTCCGCGCTGCAGCATCTAGCAAGAGAAGGAGCAAAAGGAACAGAACAGGCCCTCTGGGGCTCCATGGTGAAGCAGGCGGCACTGGTCTGAAGTCCAAGACTGCTCGACGGCTTGGGAGAGTACACTTCCGATCGGAGGTGCCATCCCCAGACGCCTCCCATCGTTACCGAGTTGAGAACCACAGGCAGCGTGAGCCAGTCCTCCAGGGGTGGACCGACGTATGACAGTAGATCCAGAAATGGGACGTGGACCTCTCGGTCACCGGCATCACGGAGTAGGCATGCTGCAAGGCACACTGTGCACGGCTGGAGGCAGAGCCGGCAGCGGGGCACGGGACGGAAGGCAGAAGGACTGGGTCACGGGAGAGCATAAAACTGCAGAGTTCAGTAAACGGGACGGGCTGGAATTTTGCCCCCCCCCCCCACCGCCCCCGAGTTCCCATGTTGGAGTCCTAACCCCCAGTACCTCAGAGTGCGACCTGAGGTATTTAAAGAGGTAATTAGAGTTAAGTCAGGTCATTAGGGTGGGCCCTAGCAACCCGTGGAAATGAGGACACAGGCATACACAGAGGAAAACCGTGTGGAGATGAGGGGAAGGCGCCCATTGATAAGTCAGAGAGGCCTCGTCCGAAGCCAACTCTGCTGATGCTCTGGTCTCAGACACCCGGTTTCCAGAACCGTGAGACAACACACTCCTATTGTCAAAGACAGCTAGTCTGCAATGGCGGCCCAAGCAACCGACAGAGTAGATGCGAAGGCATCCGGGTCAGGCCTCGCTTAATGGTGTAGGAGGTTTGGTGTGACTGTCTGGACTGGAGGATCTGAAGGGGACGTGGCTCGGAAGCGGTTACCCATTGGTGTGCGACGGATCTCTGACCACGTGCTTGTTGGAGAGCCAGAGCACTGGGGATCCTCTAGAGACTCCCACCGGCAACAAAATACAAACATTTCCGTGGACGTACGTGTTTAAGGTGAAAAAACGGGCAACTTATCCTTTCGTGTCTCTAATCTAAACACATCAGGAGAAAGCCCCGAATGGATTAAGAGCCCTGCTTCATAATGATCTCTCTCTGACAAGTCCAACACCTAGAAATGAACCACCGCTGATAATCTGTAAGATGCCAAGAAGAGACCTGCATTTTAGAATATTCTGTTCTCTGTTCTCTCCTGCTTCCTAGAAGAGGAGGCCCAAAGGCAGAAATTACACTGAAACCCATGGAGCGAAAGCTTAACTTGATTCCAGAAATGCATCCCACATTGGTTAACATTCGTAAGACTGGCCCTTTGGTGGTTCTGTGACTTTAAGTCAGCATCCTTCTTTAGCCGATGATCAATCTATCAGTGGGTCCCACCTGGGTATCTCAGCCTCTGGGATGCGGTAACAGAGAAAATGTGCAGACCGGCTCCCAAGGAGGAGTGAGGAGTTCCACCACATCTAGATCCTAGTATCTCTCTTCCCACATCGGACTCCCCTCTCCTGATGTGGCCCCGAGGCCTAGAAAATCTGTATAATGAGAGAGTTTCCATCAATTGTATAAGCAACAAACAGATTGTTTTGGCTCTAACCAGAACTCTATGTGTTTAACTAAAACGGCGCACATGACCCTAGCGATACGAAAGTAAGGTTTGTAGGGTCTCAAGCAGAGAAAAGCCTATAAAAGAGTCTGTCCCTGGGAGAGTAACTTTTTTGGGGTTAGTCTAAAAAACGAGAAAGGATCTCTCCCCCGAGTCTTGGATCGCAGCATTAAGCAGACCGTACAGCCGACTGGCAAAGAAGGACAGAACCCATCATTCCAGAAGCGCTCAGACAGGTTTGTGGGTCCAAAGGCAGAAAGTTGCGTGCCCGCGTGCCCCTTCTTAGTTCCAGGCCAGGGCCAGCCTCCTGGAACAGCGGACCACAAAGAGGAACAGCCCCCGCGGGTAAACAACAGCCTCGGGCCTGTTTGCTCCCGGACAATCTGGGCGAGGTGGAAGACAGCCGGGAAGCCTGTGAGAACTCTGGGTCCGAGGCATGGAGGCCAGATGAGGATTAAGGATTCTATTGCTTACTGGGGTTCCGTCCAGTGTGGGATAAGGTAACTGTCGACGAGGGAGGCCCATTAAATCACCAGCAGGGTGGTGGGAGGGGGAAGGGCGTGCCTGACACGGATCACACCCACACAGTAGACCACAGGCTGCACCCGGGCTGGGAACTGTGGGTGCGGCCAGGCGGAAGGGCAACACCCAAAGACACAGGAGGGCAAGACCGCTCAGGCAACATCAGTGAGCTCCTGAGGGGCAAACAAGGACAAGAAGCCTATGAGAGGTTCAAGACCCTCCTGCAAAGGCATGACGTCATGTAACCTAACTGTGCAGCCGTAACCCTAAGGGACTGCATGTAGGTGATGTCTCTACAGTTCTGTTTTAGAGTCATGACTTCTTAAATCTATTAACAAGGGTCATTGCTGTTTGTTCTGTGAGAGTGGGAAGAGGCTCATTTACTGGGCTGGATCAGAATGTCACCTAAGAAAAGGAAAAAAAAAAAAAAAAGGGAAAGGGACTTGGAAAGAGACTTTACCAAATGACAGTAAGTCTCCAGGGAAGTGACAGTATAAACAGGAAGTGATTCAGTTTTATATAATGGGCAAGATTAAGCCACAGTCCCGGTCTTTCCCTATCCGTCTTCCTGACCCTTTGTCTATGAATAGAAATAAGGTTCATGAGGAAGTTCAGGTCTGTTTTATGGAAATAGAAAGACGTATACTGTGCTCGACGTCCTTATGTGGGGGTGAATTTTTAAAAGCTGGACCAGGCATCTGAAAGGGAAGTTTCTCTCCATGTCATAGCTCAGAAGGCTTCCCTACTGCCTCCTCCCTGCTGGTGAGAAAATCCAGCTCAATAACGAGCCTCTTCATCTGCAGAACTCTCCCGCGCAGAGCCAAAGGAAATGACCCCGACAACGGATTTAAGAAGCCGTCACCTTAAAACGGAACAGCAGAGATGGTACCCACATCCAGGTCCTTAGTGTCACACTGCATGATTAAAATGTCTCTGCCGTATCGTATTAGCAAAAGACATCATAGCAGAAGGGGACAAAGTAAGGCCATGTCGCTTCTGAGGGTCAGTATAGTAATGAGAACTTTCAGCCTGGTAACGTAACTAACCTTGTTAAATCCCACTCTCAGTGGAATTCCAAGGACTGGGAGCTACTCAGAGGTTGTCCTTCTCCAATAAACCTCACTGGCACTGACACACAGGGCGCTACTTGAGGAATGATGGTGATGGTTTACTCCAGATAAAAGACTGTAAAACGCTGTTTTTAAAAAGGGCTTAGCTGTCGAATATCACATCCACACCCCGCATTTTCTCCTTCTTTTCGTCATGAAATAATTTCTCTTTTCCTCCGCAAGCCTTTGTATTCTACATTTATTTAATCTGAAGTCTTAAAAAGCAAAAGCTAGGCAGCGCTACAGCACCTAACATAGAAAATCAGAATCACTTCCTTCTGTGCCTGTGCTCTGTTTACACCCACCCCTCCGAGCCCGGGCGTGAGTCTGGCTGTCAGTCAGGCAGCACTGGCTGGAGAGTATCTATGTTTAGTTATCGGATTAGCCTTTCATGCAATGCTACCTAAAGATCAACCTTTAAACATTAGCGGGTCGCACAGCACTTATCAATTTTAAATCCACTGGACAAATGAACTCTTTATTACCTGTCTAGAGGTAGCAACAAAATTAAACTTTTCAGGTTCCCTCCAGTCATTCTGGCGGTGACCCAACAGAAATTCCTGGCTAACCTCCTAAGTACAGTCAGTTCCCACACAGAAAACCTGCTCAACTCACTTGTACATTCATTTTTCTTTTTAAAATTTTATTTATTTATTTATTTATTTATTTATTTATTTACTTACTTACTTATCAGAGAGAGAGAGAGAGCACACAAGCAGGCAGAGAGTCAGGCAGAGAGAGAAGCAGGCTTCCCGCTGAGCAAGGAGCCCGATGCAGGACTCGATCCCAGTTCCCTGGGATCATGACCTGAGCCGAAGGCAGCGGCTTAGCTGACTGAGCCACCCAGGCGTCGCCGTTTGCATATTCATTAAGATTCTTTGAACATATACTATGTTCCAGGAAGTACCATGATACTAAGGTCCCTACGGTCCTAGGAAGGAAGGAGAATAAAGACAACATGAACGTTTTCATATGAGCGGCAGAAATAACTGAGGAACTCTTGGGAGAAACAAATTCTTCCTGCCTCTGGTGACGAGAAAGGGCATTTCGGGTGGCCTTGATGGGTGACTAGGTTTCCACCAGCTGGAGATGAAACCGGCGCGTGGAGAAAAGCAGGTTCCACAGGTGCACTAGAGGCAAAAATTTTAATGGAAATGCCACATAGTTCAATTCGGATGGGATAGAGTGTGAGATAAAACTAAAAAAGCTGCCAGATTTCAGAAGACTCCTTCATTCTTCTGTATGGTTTTTTAAGGTTTTATTTCAGGAAATCTCTACACCCAGTGCGGGGCTTGAATTTAAAACCTTGAGATCAAGAGTCACATGCTATACCCACTGAGCCAGCCCTCTCCTTTATTTTTTTTTAAAGTTTTTATTTATTTATTTGACAGAGACCACAAGTAGGCAGAGAGGCAGGCAGAGAGAGAGGAGGAGGCAGGCTCCCTGCTGAGCAGAGAGCCCAATGCGGGGCTCGATCCCATGACCCCGGGACCACTACCCGAGCCAAAGGCTGGGGCTTTAACCCACTGAGCCACCCAGGCGCCCCGCTCCTAGATGTTTCTAATCACTGAATAGTGAGTTGAAAATTTCTTCCATGTTCTTAATTCATGATTAAGATACCTCTAAATACAAACACCCACAGTTTCAAAAGCTTTGCATTTTTCATCTCCAAGCCCTTGCAGAAAGTCCAAGCCATCTTTTGGAAGCTGATGGAAAGCCACAACTTTCAATGATACATTTTCATTTTACTTGAAATTTTAAGTTTCATTATGGTCATTTCCTAGGCTCATTGTTCTGCTACAGCTTAGAAGACAAAATAAACTGTAAGAATCATTCAATAAGACTTCCCATTCTGAGTTAAGATTTTCACCAATTTTTCTTGGTTGCTAAAGAGATAAACTGTATTCAATTTGTTTAATGTTGTCTCTCACAATTAAAAAATCTAATAATAAGGCACTAACCCATTGACATTTTTTTTTTTTTTTAATTTTTTATTTATTTTCAGCGTAACAGTATTCATTGTTTTTTCACCACACCCAGTGCTCCATGCAATCTGTGCCCTCCCTAATACCCACCACCTGGTTCCCCCACCCTCCCACCCCGCCCCTTCAAAACCCTCAGGTTGTTTTTCAGAGTCCATAGTCTCTCATGGTTCACCTCCCCTTCCAATTTCCCTCAACTCCCTTCTCCTCTCCATCTACCCTTGTCCTCTATATTATTTGATATGCTCCACCAATAAGTGAAACCATATGATACTTGACTTTCTCTGTTTGACTTATTTCACTCAGCATAATCTCTTCCAGTCCTGTCCATGTTGCTACAAAAGTTGGGTATTCGTCCTTTCTGATGGAGGCATAATACTCCATAGTGTATATGGACCACATCTTCCTTATCCATTCATCCGTTGAAGGGCATCTTGGTTCTTTCCACAGTTTGGCGACCGTGGCCATTGCTGCTATAAACATTGGGGTACAGATGGCCCTTCTTTTCACTACATCTGTATCTTTGGGGTAAATACCCAGCAGTGCAATTGCAGGGTCATAGGGAAGCTCTATTTTTAATTTCCTGAGGAATCTCCACACTGTTCTCCAAAGTGGCTGCACCAGTTTGCATTCCCACCAACAGTGTAAGAGGGTTCCCCTTTCTCCACATCCTCTCCAACACACGTTGTTTCCTGTCTTGCTAATTTTGGCCATTCTAACTGGTGTAAGGTGGTATCTCAATGTGGTTTTGATTTGAATCTCCCTGATGGCTAGTGATGATGAACATTTTTTCATGTGTCTGGTAGCCATTTGTATGTCTTCATTGGAGAAGTGTCTGTTCATATCTTCTGCCCATTTTTTAATATGATTATCTGTTTTGTGTGTGTTGAGTTTGAGGAGTTCTTTATAGATCCTGGATATCAACCTTTTATCTGTACTTTCATTTGCAAATATCTTCTCCCATTCCGTGGGTTGCCTCTTTGTTTTGATGACTGTTTCTTTTGCTGTGCAGAAGCTTTTTATCTTGATGAAGTCCCAGAAGTTCATCTTTGCCTTTATTTCCTTCACCTTTGGAGACATATCTTGAAAGAAGTTGCTATGGCTGATATCAAAGAGGTTACTCCCTATGTTCTCCTCGAGGATTCTGATGGATTCCTGTCTCACGTTGAGGTCTTTTATCCATTTCGAGTTTATCTTTGTGTACGGTGTAAGAGAATGGTCAAGTTTCATTCTTCTACATATAGCTGTCCAGTTTTCCCAGCACCATTTATTGAAGAGACTGTCTTTTTTCCACTGGATATTTTTTCCTGTTTTGTCAAAGATTATTTGACCATAGAGTTGAGGGTCCATATCTGGGCTCTCTACTCTGTTCCACTGGTCCATGTGTCTGTTTTTATGCCAGTACCATGCTGTCTTGGTGATCACAGCTTTGTAGTAAAGCTTGAAATCAGGTAACGTGATGCCACCAGTTTTATTTTTGTTTTTCAACATTTCCTTAGCAATTCGGGGTCTCTTCTGATTCCATACAAATTTTAGTATTATTTGCTCCAGCTCTTTGAAAAATACTGGTGGAATTTTGATTGGAATGGCATTAAAAGTATAGATTGCTCTGGGCAGTATAGACATTTTAACGATGTTTATTCTTCCCATCCAAGAGCATGGAATGGTCTTCCATCTTTTTGTGTCTTCTTCAATTTCTTTTAGGAGTGTTCTGTAGTTCCTCGAGTACAGATCTTTAACCTCTTTGGTTAGGTTTATTCCGAGGTATCTTATGGTTTTTGGTGCTATAGTAAATGGAATCGATTCTCTAATTTGCCTTTCTGAATTTTCATTGTTAGTGTATAAGAAAGCCACTGATTTCTGGACATTGACTTTGTATCCTGCTACATTACTGAATTGCTGTATGAGTTCTAGTAGTTTGGAGGTGGAGTCTTTTGGGTTTTCCATATAAAGAATTAAAGCCTGATTTCACAGAGATACTTAGAACCAAAGCATCTGCTTTGAGCTAAATTTGCTTCCCAAAAGGTTAAGCCTTGTAAATTGTGGATTAAATGATTGATCTTATACTGATTGACAATACTGAAAAATGTCAACCTCCATTTTTTTTCATGTCAGTTTCCTCAAAATTTTGGTCGACCACTATTAACTGAATTTATTTAAATAAATTAATTTAATTAAAGAAATGACATTAAATATTTGGGATAATTCCATTTAGATGTTTCATCTTTTTAAAAAAATTATTTATTTGAGAGAGAGAAGGAGAGAGCAAGCGAGAGGGCACAAGCAGGGGGAGGGGCGGAGGGAAGCAGCCTCCCTGCTGAGCGGGGAGTCAGACAAGGGGCTCCATCCCAGGACTCTGGGACCACGACCTGAGCAGAAGGCAGACCCTTAACCAACTGAGCCCCCCAGGCGCCCCCAGATACTTCATCTTTTTAAGAACAAATATTTTCTTTCTTTCCAGTGATTAACACTAAGATAATAACCGTTACTAGAATTGAGTCAGATCAGAATAAGACATTGGCTTGTTCTCATTCTCCATTTCAGTTAACTCTTCAAGTTGAAAAATGACCAAGTTCTGTCTTGTACTATAGTTAGAATACTCCCATATAGATAAAATCACAGAATTTAAAGACCATTATGTAATTTAGTCATGCTGTTTGCTCAGTCCACAAGGGGGTCTGAATTTATTATTTCATTTATAAGGTCACCAGAAGAGTGCTCACCTAAAAATTATTAACCAAAAATTAGGCAGAACTAACTCAAAGACTATGGAAGAGGTCACATGTCGGGTATTAGGCAGGATGGGATAACGGTGCATACTCGGAACGAGGACGCGTTGGTGCCGATGTCTTACCAGAGCAGGCTGAAATTCCTCAACAAAAACGTTATGTGAAAACTCATAACACGAAAATGAATACAGACAAGGAAATTCAGTCTGAAAGATTAAGTGACTTTGTAATGCATACCAGTTTAGGGAGAGAATCCAGACGAGAAGGATCTCTTTCTCTTTGGGGCTACGCAGTATTTTTCTGAGTCTTTATGTTTTCAGTGGGTTTTTATAGACCACATATTGTTGGATCTAATTTTTAAAATCTAATCGGACAATCTCTGTCTTCACCTGCATTTTCATACTATTCATATTTAAAGTGTTTGTTTGCATATTTGGATTAAAATCTACCATCCTGGTACCTGTTTTCCTCTCATTGCCCTTATTCCTTGTTTCTCTTCCCTTTCCCTGCCTTCTCTTCATTTAATTGAGCATTTTATATGATTCTATGTTATCTCCTCTCTTGGTGTACATAACTGATACCTATTTTTCATTTTTAGTGGTTGCCCTACGCTAGACAATATACATTTTTCAATAATCTAAATCCACTTTTTTTTTTTTTTTGAAAGGACGAACTAAGCTTTATTTACGTCTTTCTTATCATACCAGAACGGTGGGAAACAAATTTGGAAGATGATGAAGAAAAACGACACTCAAGACCTTGGTGCTGAAGGCGCGCAGGGGCTGTCGCAAAGAGCACAGACTCCGGCCCCGTCTTCCTGACTCACATCCACACTGTGTATCCTTCTCTGCCTTAGATTCCTCCCGTGTCAAAATGGTACTGGAACAGCACCTGCTTCCTTGAGCTGTAATGAATAACGAGTAAATTTCTGTAAAGCTCTTATACCCGTGCTTGGCGCCGTGTAAAAACTGTTCATAGTTACACCACTTTTTTTTTTTTTTAAGATTATTTATTTACTTGAGAGAGAGCAAGAGCGAATGAGCAAATGGGGCGGGGGAGAAGCAGACCCCCCCGAGCAAGAAGCCCAACGGGGCACTCGATCGCAGGACCCTGAGATCATGCATGACCTGAGTCGAAGGCGTTTAACCAACTGAGGCACCCAAGCAGCCCACCCGCTACTTCTAAGAACACAAACTTCATTAGTGTTTGGGCATATTTCTTGTGGGTCCTTATTTTTTTTTAACTTTCATACTTTCATGTATCGTGAAATTCACCATTATGAAGTTCACAGTTTTAGTAGTTTTAGCATGGTCACAGAGTTGGGTATCCACTCCCACGATTTTAGGACATTTCAGTCACACCAAATAGAAACCCCACCCCATTATCCATCAGTCTGAATCTATCCCCAACTCTCACCCTCAGCCCTAGAAAACTAACTGCCTCTCCGCCCCTGCATATTTGCTTATAAACAAAATCCTCTAGACCCACCTTCGATAACACGATCCTACTTCATTACAAGGGCAGGACTTTATCACCAAGAATTCCAAATTCGGCCTGTCCCTTGTGACATTGCTGTCACCTAATCCACGTATCCATAGGCTACAGCCACCCAACGTATTGTTACGACTATTGCTTCAAAAAAGTCATAGTTTAGATGAATTAAGAATAAAAAAAGTAACAATTTTATTTTATTTTATTTTATTTTTTAATTTTTTATTTATTTTCAGCGTAACAGTATTCATTGTTTTTTCACCACACCCAGTGCTCCATGCAATCTGTGCCCTCCCTAATACCCACCACCTGGTTCCCCCACCCTCCCACCCCGCCCCTTCAAAACCCTCAGGTTGTTTTTCAGAGTCCATAGTCTCTCATGGTTCACCTCCCCTTCCAATTTCCCTCAACTCCCTTCTCCTCTCCATCTACCCTTGTCCTCTATATTATTTGTCATGCTCCACCAATAAGTGAAACCATATGATACTTGACTTTCTCTGCTTGACTTATTTCACTCAACATAATCTCTTCCAGTCCTGTCCATGTTGCTACAAAAGTTGGGTATTCGTCCTTTCTGATGGAGGCATAATACTCCATAGTGTATATGGACCACATCTTCCTTATCCATTCATCCGTTGAAGGGCATCTTGGTTCTTTCCACAGTTTGGCGACCGTGGCCATTGCTGCTATAAACATTGGGGTACAGATGGCCCTTCTTTTCACTACATCTGTATCTTTGGGGTAAATACCCAGCAGTGCAATTGCAGGGTCATAGGGAAGATCTATTTTTAATTTCCTGAGGAATCTCCACACTGTTCTCCAAAGTGGCTGCACCAGTTTGCATTCCCACCAACAGTGTAAGAGGGTTCCCCTTTCTCCACATCCTCTCCAACACACGTTGTTTCCTGTCTTGCTAATTATGGCCATTCTAACTGGTGTAAGGTGGTATCTCAATGTGGTTTTGATTTGAATCTCCCTGATGGCTAGTGATGATGAACATTTTTTCATGTGTCTGGTAGCCATTTGTATGTCTTCATTGGAGAAGTGTCTGTTCATATCTTCTGCCCATTTTTTGATATGATTATCTGTTTTGTGTGTGTTGAGTTTGAGGAGTTCTTTATAGATCCTGGATATCAACCTTTTATCTGTACTGTCATTTGCAAATATCTTCTCCCTAGCAACAGCAATCAGACAACAAAGAGAAATAAAAGGTATCCAAATTGGCAAGGAAGAAGTCAAACTCTCTCTCTTCGCAGATGAACAATTTTATTTTAATCTTCATTAATTTCTCTTCGGATGCCCTGCTTTCTTTTCTTTCCAGTGATGCTGTCTGTCTAGTCAATAAAATAGGCCCTCTCCTAGAGCTACCATAGAAATGACCACAAATGGGGGGGCTTAAATAAAGAGGAATTTATTCTCTCCGAGTTCTGGAGGCCAGAAGTCCAAAATCAAGGTGTCGGCAGGGCCGCGTTCCCTCCGAGGGCTCTCAGGGAAAATCCTTCCCGGCTTCTTCCAGCTTCTGGCAGTGCCAGGCACTCCGGGGCCTGTTGCCTAAGTCCACCTCTGCCTCCGCCTTCACTGGCCTTCTCCTTGTGTCCTCTGCTTTCTTGTCTCTTGATACGGGCACACTAGTCATTAAATTGATGGCCCACCCAGTTAATCCAGGATGACCTCATCTCAAGATTCCTAGCTTCATTACATCTACAAAGACCCTTTTTCCAAATAAGTTCATATTCACAGGTCCTGGGGCTCATATTGGGGGAAATCAATCATTGGACCCACTAAAAGGCATCAGCTACATTAGTTGTTGCCCTGGGCCAACCTATCAGTTCGGTTAAAGAATTAAAGTTCTATATAAAGTCCTCGATTGCCCCAAAAGAACAGAGAGGGGTGTTTTTATTCTCTGTTCATTCCTATGGATTCTGTGATACAATCACCAGGGCTAGATCCTCAAAGAAACATGATCAATTGTATTAACCTACTGTTTTGTTTCTTTCTTTTTTTTTTTTTTTTTTTTTTTTTTTACTGTTTTGTTTCTTTTTTCCACAGATTGGGTCACAATATTTTATCTTCAGAGACAATTTTAGGTGATTCCTTCGAATAGAGAGGAAGCAAATAATATGGGTCTTATGTTGTAAATGGAAAATTAAGTCGGAAGGGTAACCCAGTTAATGTTTACGGTTTAATTAGAAATGCTGACGGAAAGACTTGCAGTGTTGGTAGAGTTCCCTATTAGTGCTGTCAACAGACCTGCACTGCCTCATCTTATTTTCTTTCTTGAATTTCAATCTGGGCTCCAGAACCAAAGAGGTTCTATTTTGCGTGCAGCAGTAACAAGGAGCAATTTGCACTTCGCTCTCTTCGTCTGTAAAAACACAGCAGCTGCTGGGGAGCCCTCATTCTACTGGGACAAGCAGGTTTGCTGTTTTCTTCCTCACTGGTTGGGCACTGGTGGGGAGGGGGCGGGGTGGGGGAGTGGAGGGAGTAAGCGGGTGGGCTGGGTTGGGGGACTGGTTGGGTGGAGTGGGAAGACTGGGCAAACAGGAGAACAAGGGAACAACAGCGTTCCATTTCTAAACAAAAAAGGTTGTTTCAAAATCCAGCGACTGTCTTAATTTCCGAGGCGTGTAACTCGTTTGTAAAACATTTAGATACTCTCTTGGATATAATGCTTTGGCTTCTGTTCTGAGAATACACATAGCATTTGGACAGAAACACGCCTCTGATCGGTGCAGAGTCATGCCAAATTGCACATCCTACGGGAAGGAGGGATGCACGAGGACATTCATCCAATATCAGGGTAAGAACTAGGTAATCGCTGACTCCGTGGCATTTGGACACTTTAAGGGTTTCTCTCCAAATTTTTAAACCTATACAGGAAAAAAAGGAAGTGGAGGGTAGACTACTCACTAGGATTGAGTGTTTTTATCTTTACTATTAAAAATGTAGGAGGAGGGGCACCTGGGTGGCTCAGTGGGTTAAAGCCTCTGCCTTCGGCTCGGGTCATGATCTCAGGGTCCTGGGATCGAGCCCCGCGTCGGGCTCTCTGCTCAGCGGGTAGCCTGCTTCCTCCTCCTCCTCTCTCTCTCTGCCTGCCTCCCTGCCTACTTGTGATCTCTACCTGTCAAATAAATAAATAAAATCTTAAAAAAAATAAAAATGTAGGAGGAAACATTTTGTATGTACCCATATTACCGTATCCTAGTGGATACGGTAACATCCCAGTTTTGCACCTTAAGAAAATCTATTTGTTTCCGTTCATCATGGATCACGTGGTGTCCCAACACCAAAGTCCCACTTTACTTTTCAGTACACAACTATGTGCTCTGTTCAACCTGAGAAAAATGGTGGGAAAGGACAGTCTGAGGTGGGGGTGAGAACAGTGACCAGGAAGGTGGCCGGTGGCCTGTGGCCTTGTGGGCTCTCGCTGGTAACTGTAGGCTCTCCTGTACTATTTAAGGAAGCCATTGTAGGGCCTGTGCAGGGACCTAATGACAACATTGGTTGCCCTTTCTTGAGAACTGATTATACATAAAGCTTTTAATATTCAAGACCTCATGAATCTTCACAACAGCCCTATCAGGTAAATACTTTCAATCTCATAAAGGCTTAAAATGTCAAGTAACTTGCCAGTGGCCTCACTAAGCCAGAATTTATGGCAGATCTGTTTGACTCCAAACCTCATCCTCTAAACCACAGACGTAATACCTATCATGAATAATTAGTCATACTTCTTTTTTTTTTAGCACCTGTGGTATTGTTTTTAGTATTTTACATTGTTTTATCCATTTAATAAGTATAACAACTACAGGATATAGGTCCTGACCAAGATGGCCAGGATATTTTCCTCAGCTTGACTAAAGTTAGACAGGCTTCATCCTGACCCTTAGCCCCTGACCTCCCTTTTCTTAGAGCATTTACCTTTGATAACATGTAATTCTAAATCCTTCCTCTGACCTTTGGGGGTATAAATATTTTTAACAATTCTTGTCTAGTCTACAATTTAGGACTGTCTTTCTCACAGAGTGGGGAGCCATCCCATGAAATGTCATCATCAAGAAAGACTGCCCCCCCCAAGTCCCAGTCTCTGTGACAGGATAGGAGCCTAACCTTGGTGGAGTTTTGCTCCAAGTTGTACAACTATCTCCTGCCAGAAAAACACAAGAAAGGTGACTTTCTCTTTGGATGAGTTCAATTGGCAAACACATACGAACTATGAGCTTCCTCACCCAGCTCTTAAAAACTCTCCCAACTTTGTTTCAGGGGAGTTGAGTTCGGATTGCTTTCCGGTGTCTCTCCCTATTGCAACAGCCTGAATGAAATCGTCCTTGCCTGTTTAAATTTGCCCAGTGCAATTTTTTTCTTCGATAGTGCTTTTGATCCCCATTTTAAGGATAAGAATTCTGAAGCACAAAGATGAACTAATTCTCCCAAGATCACGCGATTGGTAGAGCCAGGGCTAAGAACGCACAGTCTAGTTTTAGAGTCATGCATGAACTGTTATACTCAAAGGGAAAAAGCATATTCATTATGGGGAAATCTGTGCCTTTACCTAACAGGTACTTGAAAACTGAAAGCCATGCCTATGAGGAGCAAGAAGGGAAGTAGGACTCAAGTCAAGTGGATCCGGTTTAGGTCAGGAGGCTCCTCTCAGTAACCTTGGAGCCTTAGAGGATCCTAGGACCGTCCCTGATGTTTGTGCCTGTCTGTCCTTCTGGCTGAGTGGAGTACAGGGGCCCTGCTTACCCCCACCGACTTTACCATTCTCTGGACCATCCGACCGGAAGCACAAACATCATTGAGGGACGATGAGCTAGTGTGAGTGACGTTCTTTCTGAGTGGCATCTCACCACATAACTTACTAAGGTCAAGAAAGAAATGTGAATTGGCTCATTTTAAAGATAAGCAAATCTAACCTACACATCATTTGATAGGTTTAAGGATGCCAAATGGAAGACTAAATTACGGAGCGCAAAGTCAAGTTCGGTCAAGAAACTAGCACGTGACCACAGAGAACAAAGGAAACTGTGGAGACACATGTTTATTTATGCCAAAAAGATCTTGTAGCTCATTGATTTGAAATGCTTATGTATTAATTTCGATTGAGGATAATTTAGGCAAGCTTTGTATTGTGCCCATATTAGAAAAGCAAATGTGACACTTCCATCCCTTTATCAAGAACTAGAATAAGTCAAAGCAACCACTGATTGCAAATTAAAATGCTAATTTCTTCCTCATTTTAATTTTTGAGAAATTCCTACTGAGAGCTACTGATTTTAGAAACTTTCAAGTGCCTGAGACACTTTCATTCTATGGAGTCCGCAGGAGTTTGCCTCAAGGGTCAGTTGGTTTCAGACTCTAAAGCAATTTAATAAATCTAAGTCTAAAATGGTCCCAGGAAGTCTGAAAGCCACGGTAGTGGAGTAAACACATTTCAACTTACGGAAGGCAAACTATTTTAGATTATGTAATGTGCTCTCAAATGCCAAAAGGAGTTGAGGAGATCAGCCTTTAAGGGAAGTAAAAATACACAACAGTTGACAATGATAGGCCAGTGGTAAGTATGCAACAGTAGTAACGGGATAGTGACATCCAAGCTTTATGGAATGCTTACTAAGTGCCTATGACTGGCTGAAAGGCCTTACACGTGTTAGGCATTTGAATCCTTACAACAATCTTTTAGATGCTATCATTATTCCCTGCTACAGCCAAGAAAAGTAAAACAGAGAACTCCAGTCATTTGTCCAAGGTCACAGCTAAACAGATGAGATATGAACCCACGGGCTGATACTAGGTTCATGCTCTTTTAACCACTGGAGTGCCTACGGGAATTAGAATTGTGGCAGGGAGCACTTCATATTCTGCACTGCAGAAAATCACAAAGACCAGATTTGTGGGAGAGAGCACTGTCCTTTGCTTTTATCTGTGCCTGGAAAGCCAGAGAGGAAAAGCATGGGAAATTGGAAAAGCTTTTCTTTGAGTGGAGGGTATGACAATTCGTAGTAAGAGCATCACTATCACAAGGATCATTTCCAATGACTTCAGTTACCTAATGCAGCTACTGGAGGGGAAGACAGAGCCGAACCCTGAGATGTCTACCAGATAATGAACGAACTCAATAGCAGAGGTATAATGGACAGTGCACCGACCTCCGAGTAGCAAGGGCAGACTGGTGTTAAAAACGGAATCACAGATTGTTCATTCGTCACAAAGAATGAACTGCACGTGGTGACGGAGGCAAGCATTCTCACTGTAGCAGTCCGGAGTGGATACCGTTACCTCTTTAACGCAGTTTTTAACTTCTCCTAGCACTCAAATGATTCATAAATAATTGACTGAACAATGATTTGTTTAGTGTCTATTTCTACCATTTGAACATTAAGCCCCAGAGGGACAGCAACCGTGCTCCTAACAGTGATCCAGACAGGCAGAGTCAGGCTCGGATAGCACCTGCACACATTATAGTGAAAGCAGACAGATAACTGTAGCTGTGCGTGAATGAAACTACTTCAGATATTAAACACCATGAAGAAAATCAAAAGGATACTCTGGGAGGAATCACGCGGTGAGGGGGGTAGGGTAATAATCTTCCATCTGGCCAAGAAATCACTTTATTGAATTTAAAGTGTCTACATTAAGTGTTTGCTAGGGAAGAGTTTGGAATGCATGCTCCGTTTACAGAAACACATGCCATTACAATATATGCACAGCCAGAATTTCAGTGTTGCAATATTATACTTGTTACATAGCTAGAGATGATGTGTAGTTAGAGAGAATGGAAATGGAGAGCCTAGAACACAGCCGGAGCCCCTGACCTCACTTCCATATTAGAGTTGGAGCCAGGAGACTGAGGATGACACACAGGGGAGCCAGGAGGGCACGGCTTTGCAAAAGCCAACCACCCAAAGTGTCTCTGCCAAGAGATACTGCTTATGAGCCAGGCAAGATGAAAGCAAAGAAGCTGGAGACAGGTGAGAACCCAACAGGTGCAGTCAGTGAGGGTTTGTTTTCTCCTTCCTTTTTAAACGATCTTATTTATTCATTTATTTGAGAGAGCGTGTCAGCAGGGGCGGGGTGAGGGAGTGGGAGAAGGGAATCTCAAGCAGACTCTGAGAGGGGCCCAACGAGGGGCTCAATCTCATGACCCTGAGATCATGACCTGAGCTGAAATCAGGAGTCTGATGCTTAATGGACTGAGCCACCCAGGCACCCCCAGGCGCCCCCAAGCCCGGTGAGTTTTGTTGAGGGCGCATCTACCTTTGGATAGGGAGAAAAGCAGAGGACAAATAAAGAGACGCGGAACAGGCAACAGGGTCCCTGGCAATATTCTTGTCTTTGAGGGGCTCACAATTTAGGAAGCAAGACAGGATGTCCTCATGAGACAGACCTTAAAACAAACATCCAGCTGTAGTCAAGTGCCATCAATGATCCAGAAGAGCCCAAGAGAATGACAAGCAGGGTAGCCGGGACAGCTTCCAAGGATACAAGACTTGATCCTTATTTTCAAGAAACTGGGAATTAGATGACAGAAAGGAGGAAGAATGTTCTGGGCAAGGTGTGTGACCAATGTGGGCACGTGGGAAAAATCAGTTGATCTTTCTGGGTTGCAACAGAGATTTTTTTTTTTTTTTTCCTCAAGAAATGGAGGATATGATTGAAGAAGCAGAGAGTAACAGGAAACCTTTCTTGAGGTAGCTAAGCAGGGCAAGGTTTTTGAAGTGGGGGAAAAAAAGGTTTTTGAAGTGGGGGAAAAAAAGCAGAAACTAAAGGAAGATGTTCTGTAAGGTGGCACAAATCTGACTGTTTTCTCACTGAGACGACACTGACCATGGGGGGATCAAAGACTAGCAATCAATAAAATGGACTGCATCGAACTTTTTTAGCTTCAGGTATAGATACCAATACTTATTTTCAGTGCTGCTTTATGAAATTAAAAAAATAACATGATTACATTCACTCATTTTAAACAAGGCCCTACTACACAATCTCATTTTGTTTTTTTCTTGAAGCCTAGCTTTTTAATAAGGGGGGAAAAAAAAGGCTGACAAGGGTCTTATGATTGTAGTTTAAGACAATTTGGGTGGCAAGTCAAACACGCTAGAAATGAGCTCCCAGGAATTTGCTGCAGAACCTGTCGCTGCCACTTGAGCAGAACATTCAGAGGACAACGGCATGTGAAAAATAAGAGATTTAATCCTTCAAGCTTTCAAGATGAATGTTACAACATCTGAACGAGAATAAATGCCATGATTATTCCATTACCTGACATCCCCGGGTCTTATTTACCATCAGTTTTCCCAGCATGTTGATCTGTTTACAGGTAAATTGAATAATTCTCCCTAAAGCGTTTAACACACTCTTACGGACAACTTGTCCCTAAACTCCCTGATTTTACAGCACTGATACACAAATATACTACGCAGAAACAGTGGTTTATGGGCACCAGGTCTGCCGTAAGCCACAGCTGCCAAAGAGGCTGCGTTAACCTGACCTTATTTCATTTCTCTTCGGCGGCGCTCACCTTTATCAATGAAATTGGCTGTGGGAATACGTGAAGCGGAGAGATGCAAACAGGAGCCCCTCCACTATCGAGTGAAGGTTCTAGAGCTTCTGCTGAAGGCATTCCCCACTGATGCATGACACAATGCTCAGCAGCCGTGTTTATCCATGAGCATTTGATTCCACTAGTCTGCTGACTGTAAAGACCACTCTTCTTCGCTGACGGTTTATTTAAAGGAGGACACCGGGTGTCCTGCTTTACCTCCTGTTATCAAGGCAGTGACGGCATTGGATGGACTGTGAGGCTTCCCAGTGGTTCTATTTTCTTCTGCCTCACCACGGTCTTGAGACAACAGGCGCATCGGATCGTGGTAGAGAGATGGGGATTTCTATGTTCCCCGGCGCACAGTTATACATTTATTTTAAGTTGGTCTGGTTTTGTCACAACTCATGGAATTTTTAAAAATGTGTTAGGGCAGCTGGGTGGTTCGGTCAGTTAAGCATCTGACCCTAGATTTCAGCTCAGGTCATGATCTCAGGGTCGTGAGGTCGTGGGCTCTGTGCTGAGCCGTTTAAGATTATCTCTCTCCCTTTGCCCCCACCCGTGAATGTGCACACTCTCTCTCTCTCAAAAAAAAAAAAAAAAAGAATATGTATACCCCCCCAGTAGATGGTTCTACCTCCTACCCCGCTGTACAAATCCTAACCTACGGCCTCCTTGTTCTGCCTCTCTTTTTGTCATTGACCCACCATCAAGTCTACTGGCTCTGTGAGTACAAGAATCTCCAAACCTGATTCATTCTCACCTTCTCGGTGCCCACCCTAGTCTAAGCCACCATCATCTCTCCATGGGCCTCTTCATGGGTCTCCCAGCTTCCCCTCTTCCTCGTAAAGCCATTCTCCACATAACAGCCGAAGCGATCTTCTAAAATGCTCCTTTAGAAAATCTCCACATATTATCAAAGATAGAAACTGACAGTCCAAGATTGTGATTGGGGGATGGTGGGCTCAACTGGGCTAGCCCAAGTCATACCCCACCCCTTTGACGAATAAACACAGTGAGCCACTCCCCCATACACAACACCTCAAACTAACCGTGTTGAGTGAATTCTCCTTATAGAAAAGTGGGTGTGCTGGTATCAAAAGAAAGGGAAAGACATGCTCCATAGTCAAGAATAATGGATATGTGTTATATGCTCATGATGGAATTCTCACTGGCTCAAAATAAAATGAGAAAAACAAATATGACATATTGAAATTTTTAAAACATTTTTTGAGAGAGAGAGAGAGAGAGAGCGCACACGTGGGGGGAGAGGCAGGAGAGAGAACCTCAGGCAGGCTCCAGGTTCAATGTGGAGCCTGACTGGGGTAGGGGGGCGGGGAGCCAGGGAGAGCTCAATCCCATGAACCTGAGATCATGACCTGAGCTAAAATCAAGAGTCAGATGCTTAACCAACTGAGCCACCCAGGCCCTCCCCACATTGAAATTTTTGTAATGCTAAATATAATCAGTTTTTTAAATTTCCTGCTTTTTTACTGTTATAATTTTTGGAGGGGTGATAAAATGTTCTTCCTTCCAATAAATTACAGGAATAGAAGATTACAGTTTTATTTGGGAAAATAAGGTTAGCAACACTATGACAGTCCCTAAATATATTACTTAATTTTACTTGTTCGTAATACCCAAAACTTGGGAATGCTTAATTTAGAGCACACACTTCCAAAGTGCATTTTGAAGATTTTAATTATTTATTTATTTGATAGACAGAGATCACAAGTAGGCAGAGAGGCAGGCAGAGAGAGAGATGGGGAAGCAGGCTCCCCGCTGAGCAGGGAGCCTGATGCGGGGCTTGATCCCAAGACCCTGGGATAATGACCCAAGCCAAAGGCAGAGGCTTTAACTCACTGAGCCACCCAGGCACCCCCGCAAAGTGCATTTTAAACTGCTATTGAGGTTGCCTGCCAAAAAGGGATAAGAGAAGCTGGTTTATTGTCAAATATGCTCAGAAGTTCTGGGTTAAAAATATTACAAGAAAAAAAAGTTATACTCCTACAGGACTTATCAGAACCTTAAAAAAGCTAATGTACATTGTGAATCCCTCCCAAATATCCCACGATGACCTCATGAAGAATCACCTTGAGAGATTTATCCTAGGAACTGCTAATCTAGAGACACATGAAACACTTCATCAAATACTTGATGTTTGCTGGTATATATAAAGGCATCATTATGCTTTTTATAAAAACAGGAAACTAAGAAACACTAGTGAAATTAAGATGTAAATTCTTAGTGACGTATCATCCTTGACTACAACCTTAGTATTATTTTTAATTCTATTTTATTTTTTCAGTGTTCCAAGATTCATTGTTTATACACCACACCCAGTATTCCATGCAATACATGCCCTCTTTAATACCTACCACCAGGTTAGTATTTTCAAAATATTCTTTTCTTAGCTTGGTCTGCACACTTGTAAAAAACAAACAAACAAAAAACAAAACCCCAATAATAATTCTCATTCATCTCCTTGTATTCTCCCAAATGACTGAAATATAAGGTCTCTGTATGAATCTGAAACAGTATCTTTAGGCCAAGTTCTACTACCATTGCCAGAGTAGCTGTCATGTATCACCAGGCAGTGGTAGGCTGGGAAAAAATATCTCTTCAAGTATCAAGGACTGAATAAAGCAAGAGGCTTGGAAACTTGTGATGGAACAGGATGTTAGAAGCTATCATTCCCCTACCTGCAGATTAGCGCTAAGAAGGTCAATTTAATGACAAAGAATCATGAGACAGTTAGACAGCTCCTCTGCGGAAGGAAACAATAAATACTTTACAAAATACCAAGTAACATGCTTCTTGCTGTAAAGTTACGCCAGTTACATAAGAGGACACAAGTAGTTTTATAACTAGCACTAGTCTGTAGAAGTCTTATGTTGTGTCATACCTGGGATGGCAAAAGGTGTTCTGATTGATTCACGCAGATGCAATTTCTTGAGGCCGTATGGAGAAGTGAGGCAGCCAATATACCAACGGAAGCAGACTGGACAAGTGGCAAAGAATGCAAACCAGTGTAATGACAGATGTTAGGAAATATCTGTATCACTGATAGCAATGAGAGTATGAAGCAATGCTCGTTTAGCAAGGTAGGGACATCCATCCTGTTCCCTTCTAACCCTCTAGCGCTTCTTATACTTAATATTAACAGATAGCTCAGGGTAGAATGGCCAGTATTTTAAGAGAGAAAGCACTGAACAGGATGGACTGTTGGGAGGGAGAGGGGTTTTTGCTGTGGACTCAGGATGCCAGTATGGCTGTAGGTCTCCGGATACAGGGGAACGCATCCTCTCTCATTGGGGTCGTGTCTGGCAGATCAGAAGAGCAAGGCTAGGGCACAGCAGATAGGCAACAGGTAGTACGGAGCTCAGCACGTGCTCTGAAATCAAGTGATGGGATGTAAAGGGAACATCTAAGTTCACCCCTAGAATTTCCAGGCCAGATAGATCGCTAAAATATGGAAGAAAGGAGGGAGGCAGAATTTCTCCAGGTGTGCGCACAGTGCATTTACCTTAAGCTCTCGAACACAAAGGGATACTAAGATGACAACGACAACAACAACAATACTCCAAGATCATTCCAAAGAAGGATCCAGAGTAAGTCACCATTTCTGCGATGATCAGGAAAAATGTCAGAACTGGGTTACAGTGCAAAACACACTCAAAGTAATTATGTAGGATGCTTTCTCATTCACATCTCTCAGTGACTGAGAGTTCTAAGGATGTGCTAAATTTTCTTCTAGAAGTGACAGCCAAATCAACCCATATAATCACCAACACTACCATCACCATCATCGTCATCACCCTGGTCATCGTTGTAGCTAATGAGTATTATAGCATAGATGAAATACTTAATGTGCGTATCCTTATTCTTAACCCTTTACATGAATTAACTCTCAGTGTAAACTTCCTTCAAAATTTCAGCTGACATGCCATTTCCCTCCCTCCAGTGAGATTTTCTCTTCCTCTATAAACTCAATTCTTTAATGGAAAAGAACATAATTCCACATTGTGATACGGATATGTTACTTATTGACTCTCTTAAAGAAGATATCGTGCCCGGTTCCATGCTATGCCTCTCAGGGAGCCCAGCTACTAGTAACTGCACACTAATCTTTATTTTGCAAATAGACAAGGTAAAAATATAATGCCTAAAGATTTGCTGTCATTTGAAATACAAACACGCCTTTAGCTATGTCCTTCGAATAGGTCAATTAATTACCTTCACTTACCTATGTCAGACTGTGGATCTTCAAAATTCCCAGAAAATAAAGAACAAATTACAAATGAATCTTATTGGTTGTGGCAGCAAAGTATGAGCTGATGACTAGCACGAGAAGGGTCTAAGAACATTCCACATTGAAAGAAAGACGGAATAATTGTGCTATTGGATATTTATACATCATATTCGCGACTTCCTATTTCTCTCCATTAGTCACGCCACCGAAAGTATAAAGGGCAAAGAAGGGTCCTCTAGAAAGCAGCTTGCTCATCAAAAACCTGACAAATTCTAAAGCACAAACAAAGGTAGTGTACTTTTCATTCCAAAAATGCCTTTGCCCGGCTTGATCTGAGCAACCGACACGGCTTCCCGAAGAAGTTTTTAAATTAGGTGGTCAGTGATTTACTGCTCCGTTTTACCAATGTGGATAACTGGGAGAAGGGATCCAACGATGTGCGTAAGTGCACCGTAGCAGAGATGAGCTAATCAAGTCTTCCTGGACACAGGGACACACACGACCAGCTTCCCCTGCAGTTGTGGACATGGGATTGAGAACTAGCCAGTGTATGCTGAGCAGAAATTTCCAGGCCTGGCTCCTAAGAACTGCCCATGTATGAACCTTCGGGCATTTTCCGGTTTGAATCCATGGAGAAACATGGTGATCACAGGAGCCACAAAGGTAAGCTGAAGAAAAGGACAAGATAGAAGAAGCTTGAATGCCTGAATCAACCTGGAAAAAAGCCGACTGGGACAACTGTTTTGGACTTTGAATAAGAAAAAAAATTTTTATTATAACGAAGCAACTAATCCACTAAGATTTGAGGATTCATCTCTTAGAGCAGCTAAACACAGAAGTTGGCATCTGGAAGTGAGGAAGTTACTATAATAGAAACCTTCAACTGGCCTGGTCGTCACAGAGGATGTGGCTAGCAAATACGTTCCTGAGGCTGGAAAGAGGGAAATCTATGTTATTCGGGGACCGTTTAAGTCCACTGCGTGCAGTGACATGAAGACCAGCTAAATGCTCTGGGGAGTGGAGAAGGAAAGTAAGACTCACAGCTGTGTCTCTCACCATTGGCTCTAGTTGGCACATCTGCTCTCCTTTGGCATGTGGCTGGATTATACCTCTCATCATCACTTGCAATTCATCGTGGTGGAAAACTGAGCGCCAGCCAAGGGGAATGAGTGCAGGGATGTGTGCTGCCTTCTGGGTCTGGCCTCCCAAATCTCCTGGATGTGACACTCCACCTGCTTTCCTTTCGTAGCGTGATGCACACAAGCCAGAGACCTTGAAGGCCACCTGGCGACCATGGCGGAGCCCTAAGGTGGGAGAACGCTGGCTACATGAATCACACTTGGAGGAGAACTGTCTGCTGATCGCGGACACCTTCTTTGGATTATATGTGCAATAAACTTCTCTTGTATTAAGACACTAATTTAGGATTAGAGGTAGGGTTAGGGTGTGCTAAAAGAAAATTAAGCATAAAACAATTTCAAGGCCCCGACTGCTGCTTCTCCTATGTCCTACCCTAAGTTGCACTATGGATGATACACTAGGAAGGACAGAAATTAGTCACACAATCATGAAGAATAATTCAAGGTGGTCACATCTTCTTAAGGCCACTCTTCTCGGCCTTCCAGTGTCTGCTGTAGACCGAGTCTGTTCTTTAGAAAAGATCCAACGAAATCTCAATGTGCTAGAGTCATCAGAACGTAAAGAGGCCTCATCTGTGCCCAAGCCACTAGACTAAATTTCTTTTCCAAAGAGTCTTATTGATTTTGACAAATGTGTTCCTAAATATATTTGACATGCACAGACATGGGGTGTATAATGAACAACTTTTTCTACTGAATGTCCTTTTCCCCCAGGGTTTTCTTGAGAACAGCTTGACATGTGTAGATAATCATGGAAAAATATGGAGACTCACATTTTCACCTTTTTAAAAACGTTCTCCTAGTCTCAGAAATTTTGCCTTGGCTGTTATAAATCTTGTTCTAAATAACGAACCGTCCATATTATACTTCCACAGGGACAAGTCTCTGCAACTCTCCTTTACTCAAGCTCCCATATTTACCCAACAGGTGCATGTGTGCACGTGCGCGTGTGTGTATAATTCAACTACATTTGCAGTTCAGAGGCGAATGTCGAAGACTGTGCTAGAATTCATGGATTCAAAGTTGAATTGTGAGACTCTCTGAAACTATGCTTTGAAAGGCATATTTTTAATCTGATTATTACCTTTTGAGAGGGAACTGAAAGAAAAAAATAGTAAATTATAAGCACTTTAGGAAAAATTGACAAGGGGCTTATTACTTCTAATGCTTCAATTTTTTTGGTTTTATGAGTCCCTCTGACATTACTGGGAATTAAGTTTAACTATAATGATCTTTCACTAATGTCAAATTAATTTCAATCACTTCGAAATCCAGACTTTGGTGTTACATACTCTGCTTTCTTATCACCTCATTTCTTACTGTATTAGCTGGATATGCTGAGACCTGGAAGAACTACCTGTAAAAGCTTATCTGACTTTATGTCCCTGGGTGATATGCCGTCAATCTTTCTTGTGAACAGTTAACATAGCAATGACCCCTAGAATGGAGCTTTGCCCCCTATTTTGAAGTTAAGCCCCCAATGTTCGTATTTTCTGCAAAGTTCTCCCTCCCTGGCAAAGGTGCTACCGTTATATTTGACCTCAAAACTCCACTTTCCCCAGTCCCCTCATGCAGATGTCATCTGCAAAAATGCAGCCACCAAGCATCAGACCCCAAACCAGTCTGATGTCATAGCTACAAACTCTCAATCACAAAGCAGGGGAAAGAGAAGCTGGAGGTTCACGTTACCTACCACAACTGGACTGGAGAGGCTCCCAGCACTCACACTCAGAAGCTCAGGATCCTGACTGAGAACTCAGCGCCAGCTCTGATAAAGGAGAAATGATATCCCTTGAGAACAACAAGGTGTCCTACTAGATGTTGAACTTCCAGAGGAATGGAAGTTGGCTGTGTTTGTTGTATCCCTAGAATCTATCAAGTACTGGGTCTTGGGGGGGCTCTCTGAAAATGTCTATGGGATGATGGAGTAAATAAGGAATAAGTCAAGACGACTTTTTTTGACCAACCATTATGTCTAAGATATTACAATGCAACATTTGCTATTCCTAAATTAGCTACAATAATATGAATCCCCCATATAATGCAGAGACAGAAAACTCTTAGGAGGAAAAGGATGCTGCTACAGTTTTTTCCAAGTGAATCCTGTCATGTGTGTGGGACAAGGTAAGTAGAGACCCTCTGTTAAGTATAATCTCTGTGTTTGGTTTGTTTAGCAAATATGTACCACACTTGCCATAGAAAATTCAGGTAACATAAGAAGAGATTATAAAGAAGTATGAATGCCTAAGAGTCTACCACTCAGAAAATCAACAAACAAACAAAAAAAACCTCCCACCAACATTTGTGTAAGCATCTTTCCAGGTAAGTCTTTTTAGGTATGTCCATGTTCATGATTCCTATAATTTATTTTTATTTCTGTTCTTGCTGTATGATTTGTACTTCCTCTAGTAAAATGAAGGGGATATGTGTCTTTTTTATTTCACTAGTGGTTACCTTTATAACTTTAAATAGTACATTTTTACAATTTTATTTTAATTCCAGTTGGTTGATAGTGTTATATGAGGTTCAGGTGTACAATATACTGATTCAACATTTCAGTGCCTCACCCAGCGCTCACAAGGGCAAGTGCACTCCTTAATCCCCAGCTCCTACTTAATCCATCCACCCACCAACTCCACTCTGGTAACCATCAGTATGTTCTCTATAGTTAAGAGTCTGTTTCTTGGTTTGTCTTTCTCTCTCTCGTCCCTTTGCTCAATCATTTTGTTTCTTAAGTGGTAGATAATAAAGTTCTGAATTTATTAAGTTCAAATATAAAGTAATACTTTTCTGAAAAAAATATAAAAGACTAAGAATAGTTTACTTATATTTCCTCTCATCTCCACTTCATTGTAGCGCACCTGAGATTTATATACCCTCTTACCTAGAGAAATTACCATTAATTATTGTATTATAACACTGCCTTCTTTGGTACAGTTGGTATTTTTAATATACATTGTGAAAAATTATATGCTCAAATGATTTCAAATGCTCATTATTAGTCCATTCATTCCACAAATGAGTTTTTAAAATTATTATCCACTTTCAGTCACTAAACTATACCTTCTAGTGTATTTCTTGAGTCTGAAATGCTCTGAATCTTTGAATTTGCGTACTTCTATTTTCTTTTTATATGGACAACAGCACAGCTGGTTATAATATAATTTAAATACACAATTTTACCTCAGATTTTGTCCATCTTGCTGTGTTGTCTTTTGTGATACAATGCTGCAGAGGAAAAAGTCTGAATCCAAGGTAGTTTTTTCCTTTATAATTCCTTTTACATAGATTCTTATAGAAATATCTACAGATCCTTACGTTCCAACATCCTACCACAATTGTCTTTTTTCTTTTTCTAGCTTTATTGAGGTATAATTGACAAATAAAATTGTATATATGAGCAATGTGATGATTTGATATATGTGTACATTGTAAAATGGTTATCATGATCAAGTTATTTAACATTTCCACTACCTCACATATTTATCATGTCTGAGAACACATAAGATTTCCTTTCTTAGCATATGTCAAGTATACAATACAGTATTATTGTTGTTGTTAATATTATTATTATTATTATTTGAGAGAGAGCAAAGAAGGGCAGAGGCAATCTCATGACCCTATGATCATGACCTGAGCTGAAATCAAGAGTTGGACACTTAACCGGCTGAGCCACCCAGGTGCCCCTACAATATAGTATTGTTAACTACGGTCACCACACTGTATATTGCACCACAGGATCTCATTCACCTTATAACTGAAATTTGTTCCCACTGATCAACATCTTCCCTTGTCACCTCCCCCAGCTCTTGGCAACCATTATTCTACTCTCTGTTCCTATGAGAATTCACATTTTTCCCCCTTTAGATTCCACAAAAGTGGGATCAGAAAGTATTTGTCTTTTTCTCTCTGGTTTCTTTCACTTATCATTATGTCCTCCATTTCATCCACGATGTCACAAATGGCAGGATTTCCTTTAAGATTGATTAACATGGCAGTGTGTGTGTGTGTGTGTGTGTGTGCGCGCGCACGCGCGCACGCACGCACAAGCATTCCATTCCTTTCTATCCCATTTTCTTTTCCCCTGATGGACACTTAGGTTTCCACATCTTGGCTATTGTGAATAACTCTCCAGTTAATATGGGAGTGCAGATACCTCTCCAAGATCCTGATTTCATTCCCTTCATATATCTCCTTTATCATCTCCTTGGTTAAATTTCTTTCTTTCTTTTTTTTTTAAAATATTTTATTTATTTATTTGACAGAGATCACAAGCAGGCAGAGAAGCAGACAGAGAGAGAGGAGGAAACAGGCTCTCCGTGGAGCAGAGAGCCCGACCTGGGGCTCGATCCCAGGACCCTGGGATCGTGACCTGAGCTGAAGGCAGAGGCTTTAACCCACTGAGCCACCCAGGTGCCCCGGTTAAATTTATTTCTAAATATTTAATTGCTTTTACTATTATTATAAATAGGATTATTTTTCCAATTTCCCTTTCAAACAGTTTCATGTTAGTATATAGAATTGCAACTTATTTCTTTACATTGATTTTGTGTCCTATGACTTTACTGAACTACTTTATTGGTTCTAACATTTTTTGGTGGAGTCTTTTGGGTTTTCTATAAGTAGATACTGTCATCTGTAGATGGAAAATTTTATTTCTTCCTTTATGATTTGGATGCCTTTTATTTTTTTTCTTTGCCTAATTGCTCTGGCTATAACTTCCCATACTATGTGGAATAGAAGTGATAACAGTGAGCGTTCATGTCGTGTTCCTAATCATAGAGGAAAAGATTTCAGTTCTTCATCATTGAGTACGATGTTAGCTGTGGGCTTGTCATATTTTGATGAGGCATATTCCTTCTATATATAACTTGTTGAAAAGTTTTATCATGAAAGGATGCTGAATTTAGTAAAATGCTTTTTCTGCATCTATTATGATGATCATATGATATTTGTCCTTCATTCTGTTAATATGGTGTATCACAGTTATTGATTTTTGTATGTTAAACCATTCTTGCAACACAAGGATAGATCTCACTTGAGCATAGTGTATAATCTTTTTACTTGGTTGATATATGTGCTTTGCTAGTATTTTATTGAGGATTTATGCATCTATGTTCATCACGGGTATTGGTCTATAATTTCCTTTTCTTGTGGTATCCTTGCCTGATTTTGATATCTGGGTAATTCTAGCCTCATAAAATAAATTAGGAAGTATTATCTCCTTTTCAATTTTTTGGAAGAGTTTGAGAAGGATAGGTATTAATTCTTCAAATGTTGGTAGAAGTCATCAATGAAGCCATCTAGTCCTGGACTTTTCTAATATGGGAGATTTTTTATTTAGGACTCAATTTCCTTACTTGTTATTGCCTTACTTTGGTGTTTTTTAATAAAAATATTGCTTTTTAA
The DNA here is from genome assembly GCF_963455335.1 of Martes martes. Lineage (NCBI taxonomy): Eukaryota > Metazoa > Chordata > Mammalia > Carnivora > Mustelidae > Martes > Martes martes. Next base: position 62,587,485 of record NC_137903.1, on the reverse strand, counting down.
TAAATATGCCTGAAACATCTTGACTCATTTTGATCTACAGATTTGGGCCTGGATTTATTTCTGTCTTTTTTGTTGTTGTTGTTTTTTGGTCTTTTTTTTTTTTGGTGGGGGAGGTTAATTTATTTCTAAAAATCATTTTTTTTTTTTGGTCTGATGGTATAGCCATAATCTATAGGTTTGTTATTCCTTTCTTGCCTTCATATCTATAATCTTTTGTCTAATTAAATAAGTAACACAAGGTTAGTTTCTTAGACTGGGTGCTTGAAATATTAATCATTAATAAAATTAATTGCTTTAACCTCTCTTTTTTCCTCTATCTGGGCTGATTTCTTGATTTCCTCTATCTGGGCTGATTTCTCTCCCTAGTACTGACTCAGCTCTGCAGTGTTAATTCTTCACTTTGAATTTCTAATGAGTTTTTAATTTCTGCAATGGCAATATTACTTTCTCTTCAGTTTCTTTCCCTAATATGGTTAGCTCCCTTTACACCTCATTCTCTTGTATTATCATGTCATCTTTGAGCTCTTCATTCAGAACATTAGCTGATATGCTTTGAATCTTATTAAATTCCCTTAAGATGTAAAATACTTTTCCAAAAATTTCTTGTAATTCTTTGTGTGTGCTTTCTCAAAATGTGTTCTTAAACAATCTCTTCCATGCCAGTCTCTGTTGTTTTACTTTTGGGACATTTTTGCAGACACTTAACATGAGTAAGTAATAGTATGTCTAGGGATATTTGAATAGTGAGGGCTATTCCATGCAAGCCTGGCTTTTGCCCCAAACTAAGATGGGTGGATTTTCCTTTAAACTCATCCTTGTTTCTCTGTATACTGTTTGGGAAATCTCTTTAGAATATGAGCTTCGAGGGCTAGAATTTGTGGTTTCTACTCTTTAAAAAACAAAAAACAAAAACAAACAAACAAAAAACCTTTCAAGAAGTAATTTGCAAGGGAAGGGAGAGGGCCCTGGGTGGTTATGGTCAGGAGGTTGTCTTCTCTTTCCTCCACCCATTAGTCTGAATCCCCAGCAACATGGACCAGCTCCACAAAGCTGGAAATGTGCCCTGGGATTTTGTAGAAAGTGCCTTTGAGATTTTGACTTCTTTCTCTACTTGGGGCAGAGTGGTATCCTTGTGGTTTACAACTTAAGAATTTTTCCTAATCTCCAAACTATTTCATTTTCTGCTGACATTTTGGGTAGAAACATTTGATTCCTAAAGATAAGTCTCTTAGCTGGCCAAAGAGGCAAAGTCGTTAATTTTTTTTGTGCCATTCAAGGGAAGGCGTTGAAAAACCGTCTCTAGTGGGAAGGAAGAATTTTGTATTATTCCACATCTTCCTTGAAACTGCCCACACCTTGAATACTCCAGTCTCTCAAAATTAGAGAATACCAGTGACAGTGTATTCAGAATTCTTTTCTTCTTCTTTTTTTTTTTTTAAAAGATTTCATTTATTTATTTGACAGAGAGAGATCACAAGTAAGCAGAGAGGCAGGCAGAGAGAGGGAGAGGGGAGCAGGCTCTCTCTGCTGAGCAGAGAGTCCGATGCAGGACTCGATCCCAGGACCCTGAGACCATGACCCGAGCCAAAGGCAGCAGCCCAACCCACCGAGCCACCCAGGTGCCCCTCAGAATTCTTTTCTAAGACCCCCCTCATACTGCAGCGATCTCGCCAAAGAGGAACAATCTCCCACGTGCTCGTCTTTCTTTTAATTTAATATAAATTATTCTGTAGTGATATTGAATATTGAAAGTGTGCAGCATGCTGCTGAGAACTTTCTTTAAGATGCATTAAAAAAGTATTTATATTACCCCTTTCTATTGTTTCAAAGCTTCGTAAGAGAGGGACACTATGAGCTTACATATAAAATTATCATTTTTTTCTGGAAGTTTTCCTGACATTTTTTAAAACTCAGAAAATGTTATAAATGAGAGGGCGACAACTGGGTATATCAGAAGAGGAGAAGTTTCATTGACGTCTACTGAATGAACTGTTCCTAGATTCTCTCCCAAACCCCCGTGCTTGTTGGACTCATTGCCTGCCTTTCCTTTCTGGAAGTGTCTCGTCTGATCCCGACTGTCCCTGCAAATAGGCCTTTTCATAAATCCAGTGTCATTCCTACAGATCAAGAGCCTACAACCCACAGTGTTTCTTATGGAAAATTTCTTCCTTATCCTAACTCTGCCACGCTGCTGACAAACTCCTAATCTGACAGGCTCACAATTGCCACCCGAGGACTCTGGACCAATTACTCATCAGGATTGTTAGTGCTACATTTAGATGTCTTGTGCCATTTTGTGGGCTGGCCTAAAAGAATGAAATTCTATTAATGACCCATTATGGGGGAATGGATTTTTTCTAAAAGATGACAAAATAACTTACTAATGAAATCTGTTAATAATTGGGCACTTGTCTGTATCATGCTGTTGATTTGTGAGAATTCCTTTATCTCTTACAAGATGTAAGCCTTTTAAATAAAGGGAAAATACTTATCTTCCCTCACTTATTCCTACTTACTTTGCAGGAAAATCACTTCTCTAAAGAGTTGGGACTATTTTTTTAAAAGGGTTTCATTTTTAATAATAGTTTTTTTTACTCATCATGTTACTACCTCAACTTGTTCATTTAACAATAATTCTACCATTACAAGAAAAGTGAGGTCATGGGAGACCATGTAGCAGTTTCCAGTATCCAACAAGGGCTTGGCACGCATTTCAGTGAATATTTAAAGATCACTGCACAATTTAAAGTTCAAGTGCAAGAAAATACTTAAGCTTTGGGCTTTAAGAGGGAAAGAGGTAAAAATATTTTCCAAAAACAGTAATTATCAACTATAAACATAATAATAAGACTTAGCTGAGAAGTCATTTCCTCCTAGAAACTTCCTGTGACCCTTTGGGTTACACCAACTCCCTTGGGCACCCAATGAATCCTGTGTATGCTTCTGTCTTAGCACTCCCCACAGTCCTTGCAATCATCTGCTCTCACATGTCTTTCTCACTAAACTGTAACTCTCACTTATGGTTGGACAACACTCAACTGATCTCTGTACTCTCAGTGCCCAGGTGTGCTCTCGCTCGCTCTCTCTCTCTCTCTCTTTTTTAGGTTGTCTCTAAGCTCAATTTTATATCAAAGCCATCCTCTAGGTTTTATTTAGTAAACACGTGGTCTGTAATTCTCCTAAGATGCCAGGAGAAAGAAGCCATTAATGTTCACATTTTCCAGATAAGGAAACTGAGGCAGAGCAGAGTTGAGTAACTTGCTCAGAGTCATGCAGGTAGTAAGTGGCACACCCAGGTGCTCAGTGTAAAGATTAATTCTCCCTTGGAGGGTAACTCAGAGGGCCTATACCTTAAGTCTGTAGACTGAACGTTTTTATGCTACTCTTAAGCCACTAGGCTTTCTCTTCTTTGGCCTCCTTCTCAAAATAGGGATAAGCAGAAGCCAATAGTGTGGTTATAATTCACACACGTTTGGATTTTACTACCCTTAGGTGATGAGCTTCTACCCTTCTGAGATGAGCTCAGAAGAAGCAGGAGGAAGATAAATGCTGGCGTTCCGCCAGTGGCTTATTCTTCCAACAGCAGCTAGTTTTCTGAGCAGCCAGCAGCCCCCAAGTCTCAGATCTGCCTAGAGGCAGAGGCTGCTGGGACTTAAAGCCTGTACTTAGGGTCTTGATGGCCTTTTCCTCAGAGCAAGAGGAGATGCTACAGAGCGAACTGGGAGCTTTGCACTGTGGCCATATCCTCCCCACTCCCCGGGTTATCATCAGACCATGAATGAGGGGATGGGGTTACTACAACAGGCCGTTGCTGGAAGACACAGTGCATTTCTGACTATGACTTTAGCTTGAGAACTTCCAAATGGCCTTGTTGAACTTTTCATAGGCATGCACTGGAATCTGAGACACTTTCATTCAACCTCCTTCCCTCCCTCCCCCTCTCCCTTTGCTCCTTCCTTCCTTCTATCCTTCCTCCCTCCCTTCCTCCCTCCCTCCCTCCCACTTTCTCTTCTCTTTCAGTTAGGGTCAGATTTGCACCATGGTCTGGTCTGACAAATGTGCTTCTGTCACAATACAGTTCACATCTTTGTATTATATCCTTTATTATACTCCTTATGTATTTCGGACAGGAAGCTCTATATCCAGTTGTCACCAACAATGCTTAACCACTTAATAGAAGAAGAGAAGTGCTCTCTTTTTTTTTTTTTTTTTAAAGACTTTATTTATTTATTGGTGAGAGAGAGAGCGCACAGGCAGACAGAGTGGCAGGCAGAAACAGAGGGAGAAGCAGGCTCCCCACCGAGCAGGGAGCCGGATGTGGGACTCGATCCCAGGACGCTGGAATCATGACCTGAGCCGAAGGCAGCCGCTTAACCAACTGAGCCACCCAGGCGTCCCGAGAAGTGCTCTCTTATGGACAAATTAACTCATGACACAAATATTCAAGCCATTAGAAACTATGCACCATTCAAATCTTCTCAAACAATACTTTGCAAGTCCCAACGGCTTGTGAATGGCCTGTAGAAACCATCATTGTTTGTGTGTGTGCATGTGGGAGTCACTACCAAGTCTCAGGAGAAAGAGTCTAAAAGGTACTCCCTTGACTCAGGACAAACTGTCCATATGATGTTCCCATGTCCCTGCTTTAGGTCCATCTATATTTATAACCCAGGACAGGGTCAGTAATCTGGAAACCAGACTCAACTTCCTTCCTATGTGAGCCAAATGAAGCACAGAAACAAAATATTAAAGTAAGTTCAATATCAACCCTTATAATCTCTAAAGAATTATTAAGGATTAAAAAAAAATTTTTAGAGAGTTTTCTTAAGGAGTAAATGAATCCACTTGCCTCCTAATTCCTCTGCCCCACCCTTCAGTTGATGTCTGCATCAATCTGAGGACAGATGGCCGCCAGGAGGGCATGACCTCCCAGCCTCTTACCCACAGGTCACAGTGTCACTGTGACGTCACTGTTATTAATAATATTATGTGATGTCCCCTTTTTACTCAAATGCTCTAGAAGATCTTATATAAGTGTGCTGCAAACTTGTTTCTGAATTTGCTAAATAATGCCAAATCATTTATAACATCTTGGATGCAGCTAGAAAGTTTGCTACTAAATTTATACCCCATTTCAAGGGGGGGAAAATCACACCCATATCAAATAACATTTAGCAAATCTCTGCACCTGCGAAACTCTATACTTTTCATCAGGGTTATTTAATAACATCTATGAGGGGAGATGGCACCTGCTCAAGTGGAAAGAGAGCACAGCAGTTGTGGGTCAGGACATCTGAATTCCAGCATTCTGTCCGATACACCATGAGTTCATCACCTGGGTGAGTCACTTACTTTCTGGGGTAACCAATCAATCAAGAAGCCTAGGGAGAGTACTGCTGCTGTCCCTCTGAGGTAACGTCCCATGCTTCTAAGAGAATGGCCCATGCAAGGTTTTGTGCTTCTCTGTGTAAGGGCCTCCTTAGCCAGAGGGAGCCATTCTGTTGTTTATGCAGTAAACTTAGATTGACTCTGCCCCTCCCAGAGGAACTTACTTGCAAAGCCCAGATACAAGGGCGGGTCAGGCCAGGTGGAGACATCCAACCAGTGGGGTGCGCATACTGTCTCCCTAGCTACCAAGGAGAGTGGGCCCCGCCTTTTGCCAGTTCTGACCAAGGTGGTAGGCTAGCTCAAATATCTACTAGGGTGAACTGTAATTCAATTGGCCGCCCGTGTGTGACCTAGCATGACTCTGCAGTTTTCTCTGCGTATTGTAATCTCATTGCCCACCTGTGTGTAGCCAGGCTCAACCACATGGCCTTTACTCTATAAAAGCTAGTCTGTGAGGCAGAGAAGGGTCGCCTCTTTGAAAGAGACAGTCCTGACCGGTCAGTTTGATTCTCGATGTTTGGCACGAAATAAAGCTTTGATTGACCTTCGCTTTGTATCAGTCTCGTTCCTTTGACCATGGACCCAACACTCTGGTCTCGTCATCCCATTGTTCTAGGGCTGCCATAACAAAACGCCACAAACTGGTTGGCTTAAAGCCAGACAAGGGTATTGTCTTACCATTATGGAGGTTAGAAATCCAAAATGAACATGTCAGCAGGGCCATGCTGCCTCTGAAACATATAGGAGAATTCTTCCTTGTCTCTCCCTAGCTTCTGGGGCTTTGTTGACAATCCTTGGCATTCCTTGGCTTACAGCTACAACACTTCAACATTGTGGTGTCCACTGCTCCTTCTGTGCCTGTGTCTCTTCTCTTCACATAAGAACACCAGGCATATTGGATTATGGCCCACCCCAGTGACCTCAGCTTAACTTGATCACATCAGCAAAGACCCACTTTCCAAATAAGGCCATAGTCACAAGAACTGGGGGTTAGATCTTTAATGTACCTTTTTTGGGAAACACAACTCAACCTACAACATTCGCTAAGATTGGAAAACTGGTCTCATTGAGTTAAATATATTTGAATGTGTTCCTCGAAATCTGATTTTTACGCCTTTTACAATGAACTGGTTGTAACTGATGGTATCCCATATACATGTTTCTAGAATTCTGAGCTACCTTTGTAACTTCTCATTCATGACATAGATGCATAAGTAGCAATTTTTATTCCATTAGACATTCCTTTACCTTTTTAATACAACTAAAAATAGATATACTATCCAGGCAGCTTAAATCTCAAGAGACATTTTAGTCCTTGTGCTTCTATTAAAGTGTCTCCAATATCTTATTATACTAGGTGGCCAGGAAGAAGGGCTTTTTCTCTCTTTAATCACAATTTACTGTGAACAACTTTTATAATGGCTTGCATCCCAATGTTGCAGAAGACTTGAATTGACCATAAGTGAGAGGATGATCAGTTTGGTGCATCTGGCAAAGTTCTGGTAGACCAGTGGTAGCCAACAGTTTGTAATTTGTAACAACTATAATTTGTAAGAATTTCTTCCCATAAGAAATTCTTGGAGGGGAAGATGAAGCTTGGCCCAGTGAACTTAGACGGAAAGAAAGTTCTGGTCATACAATAGAGAGTTGTTGAATATCTCAGTAAGTTCAATGCCTCTGTTTTGTCTCCAGGTCCTTGGGTCTGAAGTCTGAGATCTGTGGTTGGGGGGGATGGTTCACTTAGTATTGATCAAAAGAATTATTTTATGAACAATAAGAGACTCTCCATAAGATACGGAGGCACAGAAAGTATCTGTTACTTGGGCGTATCCAGAACTTCCCTCAGACCTGGGCAAGATGGGTCTGTCTTCTGGTTTCATCAGGCTGTGGCCCATGTCTCTGGACCCCCATCAGGTGAAGGTTCCATACAACTAAGTGAAGGGGTCACCTCACGCTTATGTTCTTAATTCTAGTCCATGCCTTTGGTAGACAGAAGTTCTCTGCCTAAACAGACTTGATTCTACATCTATGGCCTTCCCAGTTCCAGGCCTCTAATTTTTCATCATGATGGCAGATGGCTCATCAGTATGCATACAGAAGGCTTAAAGGGTGGCCAGGGGTGGGCTATTTATTGAAGAGGCAGTACGGATAGTGCTTAGATAAGCAGAATGGCAGTGCCTGGGTGGCTCACTTGGTTGAGCATCTGACTCTTGATTTTGGCTCAGGTCATAATCTCAGGGTTGGGAGGCTGAGCCCCAAATCATGCTCTGTGTTCAGGACAGAGGCTGCTTAAGTTTCTCTCGCTTTTTGCCCCTCCCCACTTACTTGATCTCTCTAAAAAAGAAAAAAAAAAAAAGATACGCAGAATGGAGCATCCATACGTTTTTGAGGTAGAAAGAGAAGCAGAAGTAGGCATCAGGACAGTGAATGGCATTCCAACCATCATGGAAGTCTAAGGAGTGCAAAAATCACAAATACAAAATGCTTCCCTGTCGTTAAATGAAGATAGACTTGTCAAGATGGGAGGAACATGTATCACTGAACATTGTTTTTTGCTTGACTTAGAACTCAGTATTTAAGCCTAGAACATGAGGGTACCTATTTGGGCGCCTGCCCTGCAAATGTTAAGGGTGGGTCTAGAATTAGTTGAGGTCCTTTCTTCTCATTGTGTTTCATGGTGTCTCCTCATCCTCATGGTGCCTGCCGCTAGTCATTACTTTTAATAGAAAATAATGGCTACTAATCATGTTCACATCTCTACCTAACATTCCTCCTGCAGTGAGCATTATTATTGGAAGAATGATTTTCATTTCCTTTTATCTTAGCCAGATTCTATAATTCACACAGATCAATCGAATCACCATGGAGTTCCAGCTATTTCCCTTTTAACTTATGCTGTTCTTTTTTTAATGTTCAATTACCCAACATACAGTACAGCACATGATTAGTTGTTGATGTAGTGTCCAGTGATTCATTAGTTGTGTATAACAGTCAGTGCCCATCACCACACGTGCTCTCCTTAATACCCATCCCCCAGTCACCCAATCCCCCCACTCCCTCCCTTCTGCAACCCTCAGTTTGTTTCTTGGAGTTCAGAGTAGCTCATGTTTTGTCTCCCTCTCTGATTTCTTTCCATTCAGTCTTCCCTCCCTTCCCCTGTGATCTTCCATGCTATTCCTTATGATATGAAGCCATATAATAATTGTCTTTCTCTGCTTGACTTATTTCACTTAGCATAATCTCCAGTCCCATCCATGTTGAGATATATATATATATACATACACATACATATACATATATATGTATATATATATGGACCACAACTTTATCCATCCACCTGTTGAAGGACTAAGAGGCAACCCATGGAATGGGAGAAGATATTTGCAAATGACATTACAGATAAAGGGCTGGTATCCAAGATCTATAAAGAACTTCTCAAATCAATACCCCAAAAAGAAAGAATCCAGTCAAGAAATGGGCAGAAAAGAACAGCCTCTTCTCCAAACACGATGTACACATGGCTAATAGACACATGAAAAAATGTTCAACATCACTAACCATCATGGAAATACAAATCAAAACCACAATGAGATACCAACTTACACCAGTTAGAATGGCAAAAATTAAGGCAGGAAACAACAAATATTGCTGAGGATGTGGAAAAAGGGGAACCCTTTTACACTGTTGTTAGGAATCCAAGCTAGTACAGACACTCTGGAAAACAATATGGAGGTTCCTCAAGATGTTAAAAATAGAGCTACCCTACGACCCAGCAATTGCACTACTGGGCATTTACTCCAAAGATACAGATGTAGTCCAAAGAAGGGCCACATGCACCCCCATGTTCATAGCAGCAATGTCCATGATAGTGTAACTGATGCTGTTCTGACTTTTCTGATAAGACCTGCCAGGACCATTCAGAGATGCACCCACTTCAAGGACCATGGGATGGGGACTTGCACAGAAGTCCCTGTCCCGGAGCATGCAGCCTCCAAGCTCCCTTCGCTACTACATTCACTGGAGTCTTGGCTTTAAATCTGAAGTGGTTGGGATCTTGAGGAAAACATGCCTCTCCCCCCTCCCCCTCTCTTTTTAAGGAAAACATGCATGTTAAGAGGACAAGACTTGGCTTTATTATTTATTTATCAGGTTGTTTTCACTGAAACCTTTTATGTAGTTTTCCCACTCTCCATTTTGCTAATACATAGGTTGCATTTTTTTTTATACCTGTAACGCATTAAGACAAAAAACTAAATGTTATTAATAAGATCCAAACTGATCTTGACTAGAATGATGCTCTTTAATGGTGAGGTGATCTAAATATCCCCAGTCAATATTTACTAACATGTGGACAAATTTGGCATTGATAGAAAATATAGAAAAAAAAAGGAAATTCAGAAAATTATTTTAAATTCAGAGTCTAGTAACCACTCTTTGACTTTAGAACATCGGAGAAAATACAGCAGACCTAAGAAATACACCATATACACATATGGAAGCTTCTTTTTCCTCTATTACAAGCAACTTGGGTTTGTTTTGTAGAAGAAGTTTGGAATTAATCTAGATAAACCATGTTCAAATAAAGCTACCAGTCCTCAAGAACCAGGGTTTGAAATGATCGTTCTTCATGAGGAAACGTGGGCCCCCCACCAAAAGGCTGGCGTGGACACATCAGCCACACCACAATGGGAGGAAACTGGAAAATGCTCGTGCCATGTGTCTGATGATTCGTGTCCTGTTTAATGCCCCCAGTAAGTTACATGCTGTTGTCTTCATTTCATAACTGAGGAAACTGAGATTCAGAAAGATGAATCATCTGCCTCGGTTTTTTAAAAAAGTAGATAGTGACAGTCTTTTCAGACCAGATAAGGTTCCCAAGCCTCGTCTCTCTTCCACGGATGGGACCGCCTCAGCCGGAGGATAACCTGCTCCCACGGAAAACACAGGGTTATAGACACTCAAGCTTATTTTCTTACAGGCCTGGAGACTAGAGGTCTGAAGCTGGTCTTATGGGGCTAAAACCAAGTTGTTGGCAAGGCTGCTTTCCCTCCAGGGATGCGGAAAAGAACTTCCTTTGTCTTTTCCAGCTTTTTATTTTTATTTATATTTTTAAAGATTTTATTTATTTTTTTGTTTGAGAGAGAGAGAGAGAGAGAGAGAGAGAGAAAGAGATCACAAGCAGGCAGAGAGGCAGGCAGAGGGAGAGGGGGGGAGCAGGCTCCCTACTGAGCAGAGAGCCGGATTCGGGGCTCTATCCCCGGACCCTGAGATCATGACCTGAGCTGAAGGCAGAGGCTTAACCCACTGAGCCACCCAGGCGCCCCTCTCTTCCAGCTTTTTGTGACTGTCTTGGTTCCTTGGCCATTCTGACCTCATATCCAGTGTCTCCAGGGTGGCTTTGTCACAGGGCCTTCTCTCCATCTCTCTTGGGTAAGGACCATTTTGATTTCACTGTCTCGCCCTCCCTGGGAACACTGCCGGCTCCCATCTCAAGGAGAACTGATTAACAGCTTTAATCCGCGCACCATGGAACCCAGTGGATCACAGATCCTGGGGACTGGGGACAGACAAGTTAGGGAGCCTGATTCTTTTTTTTTTTTTTAAGATTTTATTTTTTTTAAAGTAGTCCCTACACCCAACGTGGGACTTGAACTCACAACCCTCAGATCAAGAGCTGCACTGTCCACCCACTGAACCAGCCAGGCGCCCCAGGCGCCCTGATTCTGCCAAGCCCTGGTGGACGGCTTCTTTTCCCGGTGAAACAGAATGCCAGCCTCTCTACCTCTCTCCGTGTGTCTCTCTTTCATCCTTCTCCCCTCCTCTCCCTCTTCCTCACGGGCTTACCTAGACAACCAATTCAAACTGTTGGGCAGAGAAAATGTAAAATACACATACAGGAACTAAATAGATTTTCCGAGTCACACAGGAAATCAGACTTTACCTGCCGAGTAACAGGTTAATGGCTAATGTATGTTGAGTATTGATGTCAGACACTTTTCTAAGCAATTTACATGTGTTATCTTACTCTCTCCTTCAGTCTCCTTATTCAGTAGGGACCGCTATTTCTCCTGGCTCGTTTCACAGACGAGGACACTTGGGACAGATTACTAGACTGAGGACGGAGTGGAAAAGTCAGTCCTCCAACCAGCCTCTAGACGCCCACCCTGAGCCCCTCGTGGCCATGCTGTTCGCCCACACTGTGTGTTTTCCCTCTGATCTTACCCGTGAATCATCACTGAGCCTCCCCAGGGTTGTGTTCGCCCTCCACAAACATAAAATACACAGCAGGCGGGGCCAGCTGGTCTAAATCAGTTCAGTGTTTCCCTGAGACCCTACCGTGTACCAGGGCCTGGATTAGATGCTGGGTACAGAAATATGAACAAGCAAATGTCCATGTTCCTTACAACCTTCTAGTTTCCTAGGGAAGATGGAAATACGATGAGATGTTAATTCAGTGTTTTAAGGGCCAGGACAGAGGTATGCAGAGAACATTCCAGAAGCCTAATGCAGAGGTTCTCTGCCAACATTGCTGAGGAGAAAAGGAATAGGGATTAAGGTTTCCAGGTAAAAAAACACCCGGTATGGATCTTAATGCCTGAATACACGGTGAAGAAGGGAGGGGAGGTATTTCCACTGAGGGGTAACAGCCACACTGAGGCCCAGCGGCTTGGGAAGCACGTCCCACCCACGGAGCTATATGTGAGCCGTTGCCATCCACACTTTCCAAACCCATGTGTCTCAGTGCACCTTCTCTATTCAGACGAATGATGAAGTCACTCCTCCCCCTGATGCTTCATGTCAAGGTTGGAAACCAACTACTTTATTTCAAAATTGGCTGAGATGATTGACCTGAGGGAATCCCACAAGAAACCTGCCTTAATTCTTAGCAATTCCCAAGAAAAAGTATTAAAGAATGGCTCTCCCTTGAGACAAAGCAATTCTCTCCGGAGAAATGGTCTTAAAAACTTGAATTTTACTGCATAGTGTAGGTGTTTTTTTGTTTTTTGTTTTTTTGACAGTACACTGATTTCAGAATATGAGTAGAAGGAAACTGTGCAGCTGAGTTTACGCAGCCTGATCATGTCATCTGTCTGCCGGAATAAGACAATTTTTCACCCTAATTCACACCATCCTCCACTTGATTTGAAAGACACCTACATATATTTGACTAAATTCCAGGTGTTTCAAACATGTATACTCTTTCTTCCTAAAGGCATAGGAACCTGGAAGCGAAATCCATGATCAGAAAGCGACAGCACTGAAAATACTTGTTGACACATACTTAGACTTTCAGGAATAAAATGAAGATTCATGTCATACAGCGAAGTAATTGCCCAGAACTCAGTGAAAATTGAGGCCAAATAAACTTTCTAACCAAAATAGCATCCCCTCCTTCTTGTTCTTAGACCTCCCTCCTCCTTTTTTGGCCACACAAAACAAAATTTCAACTACTACCTCAAATCCCTATAGCGAGGTTATGCGGGAAAGACACCCACCTTCCAGGGCAAGCAGACACCTGCTGGATATTCTCCATCATGACCTTGTAGGTTTCTGCTTAATTTGCTTTAGTGATTACTGACCACACTGACCACAGAAGTTAGAGGATTTTCCTAGGGTTTTCCTAGGGGAGTAGGGAACTTATAAAGTTAATTTTGGCAATTTGAAAATGAAATTCCCATCCTTATTTGTTGAGGAATATAGCAAATACAGTTTTAATGCAATGTACCTTTTGGCCACCTGTTATTTCTAGATTGACTACGAATATATTTAAATAATTCTACCTTTGGAGATCCTACCTAGTAAGAAGGTGCTCACTGCTCGCTACTGTCATCATGAGTTTTTTGACACATAAAACATTTATTAAGCATCCACTCCTCTATGCTCAGAAATGTTCTATGACCTACGGCTGCCCTGCTTAGCAAATGTGTATTGATTTAATGGGCATGACAGAAATAAAAGTAGAAGAGAGGCCTCGGTCTCATTAGACTTATAACAAAATTAGGAAAAGAATATATACAACAGGACTCATGACTGATCCCAGAACAACGGGAAAACAACTAAGTGCTCAAGTGTGATTTGGCTAGGACAGCTCAGCTAAGGAGGAGAGCACCTGCAGAACAGTCAGAGGGAAGTACAGCGCAGGATAACTGTGTAAAAGGCAAAACCTCTAGCCCTCAAGGTGGCCCAGCTCCAGTGCTGCTCCTTCCCTCTCTCAGACTCCAAATGCAGGAGATTTCCAGGCTTCCGTCCTCATCATTCTCACTTCCATCTGCATTCAGGTCCATAGGGCACATACCAATGATTCCCAGCTAATGTCAACCTCCCCTTTTGAGCACTTGATTTGAAATTCTGACCACCTAAGAGGCATTTCAAATGTATAACATGCCCTAAACAGAACTCCCCAGCTCTCTCCAATATTCCCAAACATCACACAGTACTTCCCCAGTATCCCACATACCCATTAACGATGTCCAAGTCTGGCCGGTCACTTCGACCAAAACCTAAGAGTCATCCTTGACCCTTCTTTTTTCTTTATTGTCTACACCCAGTTAGTCAGCACAATTTGTCAGCATCAAATTCACCCACTGACTTCTCACTCAGACCACTGACCCCGCCTTTGTGCAAGTCACCGTTCTCTCTCTCTTAGCTGCCCTCCCTGCTCCCACTTCCGCAAGTCTGCTATCTAACAAGCAAAGTTATCTTTTGAAAAACTTAAATCAGCACTCCATTTAAAACATTCCAACTGACTTCCCACTACCAACCAAATAAAAACCAAACTTTCTTACTATGCTCTATAAGACTCTACTCTAATAAATCATGAACAATTAATCCTATCAGTCTGGTACGTTTTGACCCATGTTAAAAGAATTAGTGTAGACTAAAAAATGTCATGTATATCATATGTGGTAGGGCTAAGTCGTTTTGTTTGATTGTTTGTTTTATATATGTAAGCTATGTGTGTATTCGTTTGCAATGCAACATGTATTTTTTTTTAAAAGATGTATTTATTTATTTGGGGGGTGGGATGATCCTGAGATTACGCTCTGAGCTGAAACCAAGAGTTGGGTGCTTGGGGCACACGGGTGGCTTAATGATCATGGTCTCAGGGTTGTGAGATTGAGTCCCACATCGGGTTCTGCCCTGGGTGTGGAGCCCACTGGAGATTTTCTCTCTCCCTCTCCCTCTGCCCCTCCCTGTATTCATGCTCTGTCTTTCTCTCTCAAATAAATAAATCTTAAGGAAAAAAAAAAAAGAGTCAGGTGCTTAACTGACTGTGCCACCCAGGCATCCCTACAATATATATCTTAATGTGAGTAGCATCTAAAAAAACCATGTTTGCAAGCCCCTGACCTACATGATCTGGCTCATGCCCATCTCTCCAATCTTTTCTCATACCACATTCTATCTTGTTTCACTGCACCCCCATTGACCGTCATTCTAGACCTAAATCAAACAAACTCATCCTTGACTCAGGACCTTTGCACATACTACTTCCTCTGCTGGGAATGATTTATTTTCAGATTTTTTTAAAAAGATTTTATTTATTTTTTTGACAGAGAGACAGAGAGAGAGCATGAGAGGGGAGAAAGTCAGAGGGAAAAGCAGACTCCTTGCTGAGCAGGGAGTCCGATGTGGGACTCGAACCCGGGACTCCGGGATCATGACTTGAGCCGAAGGCAGTCGCTTAACCAACCGAGCCACCCAGGTGCCCTTATCTTCAGGTTTTTACATGGCTGGTTCTTTCTGATTATTGCTCCCAATTCAAGAGTCAACCCTTAATAGGTGTCCTATCTAAAGTGAAACCTTCCTTTCTGTGCTGTGCCCTGTGACTATCACATCACCCTATTTAAGCCTCCTCTTAACACTGTAGCCATATCATCTTATCCATTCACTTACTTGTTTGTATCAGTTTCCTCCTCTCTTTACTGGATTGTAAACCTCCATGAGTTCAGGGGTTAGTTACATCCGTCTTAGTTACCACTTTGCCTTCAGTGCAAAGACAGTGTTTATAGTACAGAGAGTGCTCGGTAAGTATTTGTTGAACAAATAAAGGAAAATGAAGACCAATTCTCCTCAAGGGAGCCTTAGCAAGTGAGATCCGTGGTCTCTCCTGGACTTCTCAGGGCTCCATTGAGAGATGATGAAGCGGTGGCATTAGTATTCCAAACTCCTCCCTTTGGCTTTGTCTTCAGTCCAAGAGGCCATTCATTTCAGCACGTTAAACTGTTAATTATGGGGCCTGCCTTCTTCTTCCATTATGTAGAAAGGATAAATAGTTATTATTAAATAGTCATTTAATAGGCAGCGATTTCTTCCAGGGCAATCACTATTAAAATTGCACAAACACATACATAAATAAAGCTATTTATTTAAAACTAGGACAGACTGACTAAATGGATTCCATTTCTTTTTAGTCACTCTCAAGTGTACTACCTGCTTGGAATAAGGAGTCCTTTTTTGCTCTTCCTCACAATTGATTTCCTAGCTCATGCAAACACGCGCACCACCGCTACGCTCACAATCTCTCTTTATTCTAGTGATTTACTTCCAAGACAGTGATTTCTTCTCTGGCATTCCTGATTTAGTTAATATTATTTTAGGCACTAAGTAGTTTTATAACTCATCGTAGAGAATTAGCCAAACTGATAATTTCATATAATACACATTGTATAAGCATTGTTTTCCCTGGATTTTCATTGAAAGCAGATGGAACGTGGTTCATTAAAAATTGATAGGAGCAGGAGATGAGAAGCCAATTATTTCGTGCCCCGGTTCTAGCTCTCGTCTTAACGAGCTGAAATGTTTGGATAAGTCACTTAAATTCCTTGAGCCTCACTATTCTCATCTGTAAAATAAGACACCAACTTAGGTTTAAAAAATCCTACTATTTATTGGGAGATACTGTACCCCAAGAGCTATTTTAAATCAATCCTTAGTTAACCCTCACCCAAACCTTCTGAAGTGGGTTACATTAATCTTCCCATTTTCCATATGAGGAAAAGGATGCAGACAGAGTAAATAACACAGATGGTTCGACGGGGGAGGTGGTTTGAAGCGGGGTAGTCTGACTCCAGAACCCACTCCCTTATTCACCTCTGTTTCTACAGGATCTACAGTCTCGTCCGTCTCTAGGAGCTACACTGACAAGCTCTGAATCCTTGCATCTCATGTTAGCTCACTGTATACTTGCTTCATTCATCCAGCAGATTGCAAACTACTTTTTTTAAATTTTATTTTATTTTCAGTGCTCCAAAATTCATTCTTTATGCACCACACCCAGTGCTCCTAAATGGAGAGACAACAGCCATGTTTGAATAATCAGGGTCATTCGGCCTATTACCTTCCATGTGGTAGGATTCAAAAGTCACTTTAAAACTTGTCAGTGATGGAGATGGATTCAGGCCAGAGTTTTGAGAAAAAGTAGATTGCATCTAAGGTCCTTTTTGAGAGTCTATGATCCAGGTGTTGAATTCTCTTCTTGAAGGGACTGGCTGGGTCGACATGAACTCACCTCTGACCTACTCTTCAATCCACCGCGATGTGGTTTTCACCCCATTCAAGCCACTGAAATTGCTCTCGCCAAAGTAAAAAAACAAATTTCAAGAGTTTCTCATCCTTGTTTACCATCTCTTCTGAGGTCATTTGATGTTTCTGACTGCTCTGTCTTTCTTACAGCACTCATCTTTCCTGGACTGGGTAACACAGCACCAGCCCGGCTTCTCCCCCACCTCCCAGGGTGATGCGTTTGGTCTCCACTTCAGGATGCAAAATCTCCCCACCTTGTACCTGTAATATCAGCCTCTCCCAAGGCCTAGTCATAGGCCCTTCTCTACTCATGTCACACATTATCCTCTGAACATTGTATTTGCTTCCTTGGCTTTGCTCTATCATCTAAACACTAATGATTTCTAAATCTATACCTCCAGTGTGGATCTCTCTCAAGAGCTCCAGACCTAGTATAATGGTAAAAACTGAGAACTTACTCTAAGAATACCTCAGTCTAGATAATGCAATGTATGTGTGGAGCGGGTTAGCATCTGAAGCATCCAAATAAAGAATCCATAATCCAGGGACGGATAACTAACATTTGAAGTTAACTAAGGAGCCTTTCCAGAAGTGGCTTCATAACTGCTTCCTAGTATATCAGTGTATCCCAGAGGGCTCGCTTAGATGGCAATGTTTGAGATCAAACTTTGTTTGTGAAATGAGAGCTCTCCAAATTGTATTTCTGGCTGTAAAGATCCAGCAAGCCCAACAGCCCATCCCTTCGAAGCATCACTCAAGGACTAGCCTTGACAGACCTGTGTCTTCCTTCTTCACGAAGAATGCTGTCATCGGACTTGACTCTCTAAGTCAAGTGACTGGTCCTACCAGACAAAAAGTTTAAGAGAGATTTCATGCATCTTGAACACCTACTGGATATGCTTAAGTTTAACACGTCCCAAGCCAAACCGATCATCTTTGCATGAACTTGCTCTTTCCCTTGAAGGTTCTTTCACATTCTCGGTGAATGTACCCACATTTGCTCTGGTCTGAGCCAGACATCTGGACATTAATGTTAATTTCTCCCATTCCCTCATCTCCCACATTCAACCAATTACCACATTCCATCAACTCTATCACCTAAATCATCTCTGATCTACCCATTTCTCCCCATCTCAAAGGCACTTCCCAAATCTAAGCCAACAATTCTTCTCTCTCCTGGGTTATGACATTGACCTTCTAACTGCCTTTTTCTGTCACCTGTCTTGCCCCTTCTACACTCTTCTACTTTATTCTCTATACATCAGTGACTCATAAAATGGAAATCTGTATTCCGGTTATACTGTATTTAGTCATTGTAATATGTGGGTCATATTCAAAACACCTAACTGTTAATAGTATAGACACCAACTAGTCAGAACAAATGCTAATCTGTTAACAGTGAGAAACTGTTGTAAACACCACTTGGAACAAGCCAGGTTGTGTGACCCCATCCCTATTAGTCTGTGATGTTGTAGCTTGGGCATGTCAGTGTCAACCTTTGTACCCTTAGCACCTAGCTTGACGTACACTCAGCTACTGTTGAACAAATGAAAGAATTCAATCAGCAAGATGGTATTTTCAACCTGGCTTCTAGAACCAATTAGCAATCTAAGTTGGGGGAAAGGAGTGGTGTGGGTTTAAGGAACAGTGATGTAACACTTTTATGCTCAGTATTAAATTACACCTGCTGCTTATGTAGCCCTAACACTGAATGCCACATTCCCATCCTACTGTCTCATTCTCTTGTCTCTGAGGGAAGTTCTTCCCCTCATCCCTCCTTCCCTCCCCAGTTTCCTTCTTAAGAATTGGAGATGTCCCAAACCTCAAGACTCAGCTTACTAAAGCCTACTGATGGACTTAGTGCCCCTGTTCTCGATTGCCTATCAAGGTTCAGTTAAGTCCAGATCTATAAATGTTTATTGGCAAACTTTTGGAATACGGTGAGGAACTAGAGAGCATGCGCTCTTTCCCTTTAAGGAATCACACTGTACACTGGTGGAAATGAATATGCAAATGAGTTGTTTAAGTGAAAAAGTATTCTCCGACAGGAAGATTAAACTCATAGTTAGGACATCAGGCTAGTGCAGCCCTACGGACACTGAGAAAACAAGTCAGACAAGTTAGTATCAAGGAAGACAAATAAGACCCAACAGACACAGATCTCCGGGGACTTCCTTGACGCATGTCACTATTTCATACTATTTTTTCTATTATACAGAGGATTATACAATAGTCTCATCCTCCCAATATGAAGGGTCTTTAAGAGTCTCAATCCATCTCTAGTAAGTCCTAAGATAGAGACATAAATAGGAAGATATGGAGCACACAAGAAGACAATCACATTAAGGCAGGAGAGGAGAGGCTACAGAAGAGAAGACATTTTAGAGGAAGTGCCATGTAGGGTAAGTGTTGCGGGACAAGAGCCAGGTGGAGGCTGGAGGAGTTGGGAGACACAGGCAACCCCTTTGGTGAGATTCTTTCATTACATTTAATCAGATCTTCAATACTTCCTGCTAGTCTAGACCATCATCCCTTATCTCTCTGTTATCTATTCAGTCTGCCATGTTGAACCTTTCCTCACTGCCTACTGCTGAGTCTACACCACCTCCAAGGTTTAGGTAGCTTGCAAGCCCCATCCTTAGCTGTGTCCCAACATTCAACCCACAGAGGCTGGTCTGCTCACACTTTCTACTTTGCTTTTCTGTCAATAATCACATGCACTGGGGCACCTGGGTGGCTCAGTGGTTTAAAGCCTCTGCCTTCAGCTCAGGTCATGATCTCAGGGTCCTGGGATCGAGCCCCGCATCGGGCTCTCTGCTCAGCAGGGAGCCTGCTTCCCCCTCTGTCTCTGCCTGCCTCTCTGTCTGCTTATGATCTCTCTGTCAAATAAATAAATAAATAAAATCTTTAAAAAAATAAGTAATCACCTGCACTTCTTTTCATCCTTAAACAAATGTCAGCTTGCATCATCACGACCTTTCAAAACCTTATTTAAAATTCTCTTCCTTAGGGGCGCCTGGGTGGCTCAGTGGGTTAAAGCCTCTGCCTTCGCCTCAGGCCATGATCCCAGGGTCCTGGGATCGAGCCCTGAGTCAGGCTCTCTGCTCGGCAGGGAGCCTGCTTCCCTTCCTCTCTCTCTGCCTGCCTCTCTGCTTGCTTGTGATCTCTATCAGGTGAATAAATAAAATCTTTAAAAAGCAATTAAAATAAAATAAAATTCTCTTCCTTAAGGAGTCTTTCACAGTGGATGGAACATGTAGTTGAAGGCCTCCTTCCTTCTAATTAAAAAAAAAATTTTTTTTTGTTTATTTACGTAATCTCTACACCCAGTGTGGGGGCTTGAACTCATGACCCTGAGATCAAGAGTCACATTTCCTCCGACTGAGCAAGCCAGGCTCCCCAGGGTGAAAAGTGATCAATGCATATTATTTAGAACCGTGTATTCATAAATATATATTCAAAGACAACAGGTATCTGTATGGCCAATGATAATTAATGTCATTCAACCATGACTGTTAACTTCTCAGCTGAAGGTATTCAACCTCTCATTGCTTCGTTGGTCCCCGTCATCATCTCAAATGCCCGGTACAGCAGCTACACCGTCTGGGCACAACGGCTCATCACATCCTCAGTTTTTATCTAGCCTTACTCCGTCACAATTTCTCACCAACATTAGACGACTGGCAAAAATCTGACCAGAGTGAGCAAAGTAGGAAATTACTTAAATCTCTTGATGGAATTTAACAGTTTCGAAGAATTAGAGCATTTCAAACGGGAACAATATCACAACAGATGACCTGAAATGGAAGTTGCTTCCCCGAGACTCTGCAGTTCCTGAACTGTCTCCTGAGGCTGCTCGTATGTTTTCCAGCCCTTTCTGAAAAGGAAAATAAACAAACGCAATCCACTTCTTCCTTCATCACTCTTTGCTCCCCTGTGAATACGCGGGCGATATTTCGTAACGTGTGTTCCACAGACCACGGATCTTCTGAGACGTTCTAGAGAAAAGGCTGCTTTTGGAAATCGCTTTGGGAAACACCGCCCTGGACAGCCCTGGTCTGGACATGCACGACGAACGCTGGCATGTTAGAGACTGCACTATCTCAGGGAACAGTCCAGTTTTACTGTGTCAAGCCCCTCATTTCACAAGTGTGGGTGAGAAGAGATTTTCTCCCCCAACAATATCCCCGGACACACTACTGCGTGGCACAGCGGATCGGGAAATGCCGTCTCTGTGGTTCCCTCCACTGAATTCCTCGGCTGACAGAGGGGTCCCGTGCAGCCTGAAGCATTTATGTTCACTTTACATAGAAGCATAAAGTAGCAAATATCTTGTTGCTGTCTATTGTATTCGAGCACAGAGCCCAGAGTTCTTCAGTGCAAAGTGTTTACTTCTGGGACCTCGTGGAGTTTCTCCTGACTTTAATAATTGTAGCGGTTACTGCTTGAATGCAAAAGAAGCCAAAATAAAAATAGAAATTCTAAGAAAGGAGAACGCTAGTACTGACCCAGCATGCTGCCCTCTAAGCAGACATTCCATTACGGGGTTGACGGTGAACATAAAGGGGATGTCCAATCGCTACACACTCCCTCGATATTCTCCTTTATACAAAGTCTTGTTTCTGGCTTGGTAGGACCCAGCCAACTGCCGGGAAGAGCTGTAGGCTCCCGCGCAGGTGTTCAGGGCAGAATTATAGGTTTGCAACATGGGGATTCCAGGGGACAGGTGATTTAGTTAACAGGCCTCAAAGCAACTATTTTAAACATGGGACCTGTTCTCTCTGAAGGCACAGGATTTACTTGGCAGCCATTTAAAACAGCCTGTTTTCACCTGACGTTCTTTTCTTTTGAGCATCCTCTAGTCCCAGGATCTGCTTAAAAGTAAAAAATACCTAGAGAATTAACGGAACTTCAACGTTACAGCTTTACCGAGTTTCAGTAAAAGTGATTATTCACCTCACTGTAAATTACTGCCAGTATTCAAAATAGAAAAAAAACAACCACTCGCAGGAAATCACAGGTATAAAAACGCAGATGTTGATCCATGACAACCTTCCGTTTTTCTGTCTGAGCACCCCGACTCGATTTTATATTCTTTTTCACTGAACTCATGGACTGAGTGTCTTCCTATTTTCCAACGTGGAGCAATTTCTTGCTATTATATATTATAATAAATTATATAAATAGCATATTTATGCAACCATCCACTTGGCAAGCAGTCTTGACAGTCAGGCACTGGCCTGGTTTTATAATACACTTGCAAATACTAGTGTATTGTAATAAATGAAATCATCGTTTGCTTTTGGGACCCAAGAAGAATTTACCTATACTGAAGAATCTACCAGATCTTTCTTATCTCTTAAGGCAACCCGTACTTGAAGGAAATCAGATAAGGGGCAGGGTGTGCGTTCTGTAGGTTAGCATTTTTCAAAGATTTTGTTTCGGAACCACTGGAAGTGTGTGTTTAAGATGTAGACTCATAGGCCCAAGTCAGACTATCTGGGCTCATGGCCCAGGAATCTGCATTTCCAACCAGTGCTCCCGGTGTTCTCTGTGCAACTAAAATGTCCTAGGAATCCTCCTCAAAAGGCCTGGCGGATGGGGCTCTGCACATACGCCCTTCAACAGGACGACCTCCACTCTCAAGTCTTTACTGGGGCTCCTGCGTGAAGGTTTCAAAAAAAATAAAATGGATTTCAGTGCTAAAGTGTTTTTGAAAATCACTTCTTTTCAGTGTAACATCAGCAAAAAGTCCCATCTATGAGACTATAACTTGACCCCCCCATATTTCAAACAGGGCACAGTGGAGTAAGCATGGACTTCAGAATCAGAAGGATGCACGGCCACCACTCACGAGTTGTGTGTGCTTGACAAGCTAACGCATCGGTCTTGGTTGTCTCATCTATAAACCTGGGACGATGGCAGGGATAATGACAAGGGTTGTTCAGATGAAAAGACTGGCAGATAAATACTTGGCCAAGGAGGTGGTTTACACAGTGCACTCTCCAAATTTTAAGCCTCACCCTTCCCCAATTTTGCCAGCTTTCATAGAGTAGCTATAGAAAATTTCTTTTTAGGGGTTCTCTGAAATTCTGTTCTTGAAGACATTGGCCTTTATGTCCATGCAATATCCAGTGTTAAATGTCCTACAGAATGGGGTACAAGGATCGAGTTCCTTGTTTTGGTTAAACATTGTTTCTATTTATCATCAATAGGAATTATTTAAACTACCACATTTTCCTTTACCTTAAGTTACCACAAAGTTAGGCTACAACATTAATACTCAGTATCAGAAACACGTCTTACTCTCTCTAGATTGCTTATATTTATTTTTTTTAAATGTAGTTATTCAACTTTTTTTTTTAGCCATTCAATAGATTTCTTGAGAGGGTGTATTGTCAAGCAGAAGAGCTTGGGTGTAAATAAACCTCATTTCTTGGCTGAGTGATATTAGATGAACCATTTCTTATCCTCAAACTCCTAAAGTATTAAATTAGGCTGATAATAGTACCTCTGTCTTAGAACTGTTGTGGGAATTAAATAAAACAAATCATATGTAGCACTTAGAATGCTATCTGGCAGTTTGGGATGCACTCTAACAATGCTATTTAGTAGTATTTTCCACACAAAGAGTAGTTACTGAAGATACATGGTAAAAGGGCATGTAAACCGCCCCAAAGCTTACATGAAAGTAAGTGTAATATAACGCATATGTTATAAATGAGTAATCTAGTAAATGATATTCTCCTTTATCTCATGCAAGAAAACTCAACTACCACCTTGACATTGATCTTGTTATCACTGCTGGCTCTAACCCATCGCCCAAGGGGGCATTCCTCACTCAGCCTCCTGGAGACTGTCTACTTCAGCGAATGGATGAGCAATCAGAAATATATACGCGTTGATCCCTGTGCCATTGACGTGTGTTATGAAGATCAGTAGACCTCTGAAGCATCTAGTCCATTCTAGGATGGTCCCCACTCAAACAGATCACCCGGGAGAAAAGGAGGCACTTCCAGTTCTGGCTTTCTCTGTCTCCCTAGCATAAGAAATGCAGATGAAGGAACTCTGCTCACAGCACTCTTGTGGCTAAGCGGTTAGCGGAACAGCTCACTTTGTTTCCTTGTCTCTACTCACACACCAGGTCCGTTACCATTAAAAATCTCCATGTGAGATCTTGATTTAGTATTTTCATTTAGCAACACTGTGCTCTCAACGCATAGTTCTTACGGCCTTCTAAGGACCCTCATCTCTTCAGAGGAGCCCAACTATCTACTTCTCTTCTCTTGCTCCTTAAATAATAATCACCATTACATCTGAGGCCCACTTTAAAGACACTCGTGGGAGCTTTTAAATTACGGCATTTGATTGACTCAGGGACAGGAACACCGTAACTGGAATTTATTTTATTGTGTGGATCGTTATTGCAAGACTTCCTGGCAGTTGAGGTGAAACTGAATGGCTTGTCCCTTGCTTTTCTTGTTGTGGGAGAAAATAAGATAGAGTCTTTGGACAAAGTTGGTTGTTAAGGAGCCTCTGGGATCAGTGAAATAACCGATTTGTGGTGGAAAGAGAAGAAACGTTTCCTTCCTGGATTGAATATGGTGGGTCCAACTCTGCACATCCTAGCATCAGAGGTTTGGGTTTTCCAAAGGGCTAAGCTGTTAACTGCTGTGTGAAGGTGCTCTTGAGTGCTGTTAAGCCTGAATGCTCCCTCTTCCGGTGACATGCCCCAGCAGTTAAACGACACTAAAGGAATGATCTCTATGACGTATTGGGGCCTGACTTAGTTGTGTCCTCCTTTCTACTGTGACATTTTTGTGACATTGCGTTATGATCATTGTGTATCTCTCTGTCCCCACTAGTTGGAAACTTTGTAAGTATCAGCATTGCACTTGATTTAGATCCGTATTCCCCAATCCCATTTTGGCATTCCGTAGACCCTCAATCCATGTTTGTTAAACAAGCAGAGACTGCACCGACGATCACTGAAAACGACCTCTCCAGGGCTTTGAACACCTACACGCGCAGTTAATGAATATTCATGAGAAAACTGAGAAATGAGAATTTTTTTTCTAAGAACAAGACCAGAAAATAGGTTAATAATTAGAGATCGTTATAATCAGAATAATAAAACAGTGCATTTTCTGTAACTCGCCTCGGGCCAATACGTTCACTGCAAAGGTAACTGCTCCCACCTAAGTGACCCGGACACAGTTGGATGGACCTGTTGAGCTGAGAAGGAATCTCGAGAGTGAAGCCCCACACCGAGGCTTTTAGAAAAGCAACAGTACAGAAAACAGCATGCTTGACAGCAACTCGTGAGTTTTGTCGTTCTCTAGCAGCGCACAGAGGACTGACGTTAACACACACACACACAGTTTGTCAATCTAATACTCTTTAAAGACCCATATGACAACCAAAGCTAAAGGAATATGGACGCCGTGGACCTCCTTTGACTTGTCTTCCTTATTCTGCTCTGTGAGAGCCAATAACCCCCTGAGCATTACCCAATCAGCCAGAGGGTATAGTAATACATTACGCATATTCTTATCATAATTACTCTCACCCCCTTTTTGCGGTTGAAGAAGCAGAAGCACTAACTTAAAAGCATTATCACCTGTAGTGGGTGCCTTGAAATACTGCCAGATGCTCTGAAGATACTCCAGTACCTCGGAGTAATAAGCAGGAACGGGAAAATCTGCTATTGCAAATTACTAGTAGAACCACTTCCATCTTGGCAAATCTCCCAAGTATTCAAAGTATTACATGAAAGGCTACCCTACTGAGGAAAAGAAATTATACACTGACATCGGATCTCTCTGGGGAAGAGGAGAGAATATAACACCTGTCCCATTCATTCCATTTTTCATATGTGGGTTTTTTTTGTACTACTGAAATGGTAAACCATCCATGAGGCCATGGGTGAAAATGACATTCTGGGCTGTACGAAAATGCAAGAGAAACATACTTGGGTTCCTTGCTGACTTACTTCTGAGATATGTGAATTTGCGCTAGCCCAAGGTACCCTGGATGTGGGCAGAGCTCCTGGATTGTCAGCACACTGAAATACCTTCTTCTCCTGTCATTTACTTGGTCACTGCCATATACAGATAGGGGTATGGCTGCTACCCCAGAAAGTCTTTCCCACACCTGCTGCGCACATCCCTCCCCAGTCCAGCAGCCGAATCTCACAGCCAGCCAGCTTCTGGCTTGACCATCCGATGTCTGTGCAAGACCCATCATACGGTATTCTGAATCCTGCCCCACTGGTGTAAACGATACGTGCGTTTCCTCAAGAGCAAACAACTTCTTTACTTAAAAACTATATGAAAATCAGTTAAAATGTAATCACTGATATAGGGACGGACCTGGCAGAAAAATAACAAGAAGTGATTCTGATGTAAAGTTATGGGTTTAGCATTACATATAAAATTATTTCACTGCATTATTCCTCAGTAGACCTGGGGAAATAAGCTGAATCCAGAAATGGGCAAAATGCTATAGAAGGTCAGTGACACAGTTAACTCAATAAAAAATAAAATGAAAAAGAAAAAAGTGCCCTTGACAGACCAGGACCAAGACCAGGATATTGGAGAATTACACTGTAATAAAAGTAGATGACAGGAAAAAAAAAAAAGAAAATAGAATCTCTATTAGGAGCAACTCACGTATCATGAGCACCTTATACTCAGTGAGTATGTATGTATGTGTATTTATATTTACATATTTATGTGTAATATCTGTACATTACACACACATACAGACATGATCATTTAATGTTTATAACAACTTTATCAGAAAGGTATTCTTACCTTCATTTTACTGGTGAGTAAATTGAGTCCCAAATATACTATGTACTTTGCCCAGGGACACACGCATCAGGCAGGCTTCCCTGAGGCTCAGATGACCTCGTCTGCCACCACACAGGGTCATCCAAAGAAGGATGACATTCTCTCCGCTCACGGGGAGATCACCAGCACACCTGCTCCCCGACCCCCAGGTGAGGGAGCAGCGGGCAGACCTTCAGAAGGTACTGAAGAGGGACGGTTACATCCAGAAAAGGGAACTGGAGAAGAATGTGCACCAGGCACAGCCACACTGGCCACTATAATGAAAGATACATTGATCAGTTGCTTATTGGTAATCTGCAACTTTAATCCGGACAGCCCAGTAATCCAAATAAACCTGAGGGAGTCTCCACGGCCTGGCAGCATTGTAAGAGAGTCTCCAGCCAAGCAGTCATTAGAGTAGGCCAAACAAAATCGACTCGTTTCTGATCTGCCATTTCTAGAAGGTGGAGAATTCAGGTCTTTCACTGTTAGGCAAGCAACTGTCTTCCGACACCTGCACAAAGCTGCTTTTTAAGTTCACCTTGACCTAGTGATAACCTCACAAAATGCTTTACCAAGCTGAGGAAACGCTGTTTTCCCCACAGCTGTGAGTGGCATACGACGATGCCTGCTCGGGCCTTAGTAAGGGTCAAGTCAAGCGGGCAAAGGACGACCCAGTATGGGCTGAGCTGCCCGCTGGGAAGCAGGCCCAGATGACAGGGAAGGTGACTTGGGAGAGGAGGGCATTTATATTAGGCACGGAATTTGGCAAGTTGCTGTAGGAAAATACTACGGGAACAGCCCAATGGGAGTCCACGTCTGTGGGACTGGCCCTTGAGGACAGTGTGAATGCTCTTTGGTTAGAGGAGAAAATGGGAGAGAATCTGTCATAGCCACATAACTCAGAGGGAACAGGGATGGGCATAAAAATTCCCACTCTTCTCAAGAACTCTGACAAGAGCTTTGGGTTTCCGTGAGGTGCACTTCCTGGGGAAAATGAATGAAACGAGCCCGATTGCCTTCCTCTGACTGATACTCATTTACTAAACATGTATTCTCGAGTCAAATTGGTGACAGGTGGCATTTCCTAGAAAAACCTGGCATTTATGGCTACTTTCCGTCTTCTATCTCTGTAGGAACTTCAGCTTAGTTCGTTGCTGGAGGAACATACCACACTCTGCCTTTCTAGTTTCCTACTTCCCTCTCCAGGTGGGGGGTGTTGGACTGGACCGATGACATCCTAGGTGATGGGCTTAGCTCGGAGCCAGCATGCCTGGCCAGATATTTTGAAAATCATCACAGATATGAAAAGATATCCGTTCACCTTTCATAGCATTAACTTAGTAGACCTTCGTGGTTTGTGTTAGGAACTGGCCCTGAAGAGAAGACTGGTTTACGAGGAATACGGAACGTGGTTGAAATCCTGAATCCCGCACTTGTAGTTCTGCATTAGTTTGCTGGAGCATCTTAACAAAATACGACAGACCCGATGGCGTCAACCACAGCGACGTGGCCTCTCCTTCAGCCTCTCCCCTTGGTGTGGAGATGGCCTCCTCACTATGTCCTCACGTGAACTTTTCTCTGCATGCACATGTCCCTACTCTCTCTCTCTCTCTCTCTGTGTCCCCTAATCTCTTTTGATAAAGATACCCATGCAAAACCGTGCCTTAGAGAATATGTATGGGATTAAGGATAAGTCTAACTAAGCAACATACATCAGGCCTATGTTCAAGTCTTTTTTCCATATTCACTAGCAGTGTGCTTTTGGTCAAGACACTTTTGTCCTCTGGTTTTCGGTTATTGCGCTATCAAATGGCAAAAGAATCAGCTATGCTTCACTTTATGTGCTAAATTAATTTTTTAAAAGATTTTATTTAACAGAGAGAGAGACAGTGAGAGAGGGGACACAAGCAGGGGAAGTGGGAGAAGGAGAAGCAGGCTTCCTGCCGAGCAGGAGCCCAGTGCGGGGCTCAATCCCTGGACCCTGGCATCGTGACCTGAGCTGAAGGCAGACGCTTAACGACTGAACCACCCAGGAGCCCCATGCTAAACTAATTTTAAGGTATAATTTTAAGCTATGTATTTTAAGGACACGTGAAAGCAGGCTGTGCCACTTCAATTTCCATATATTCCTAAACTTCCTTATCTGATTAAATGAACCAAAGGCAAAAACAAACAATTAATAATCAAAGGTCCAATCAAGAAACCTGGGACAGATGTTGAAGTGCACATTCTCACTCTCACTCTTCACAGTCATTTAACCCCATTCTGAAGGACGTCCATCCTTAGATGAACAGGGGACTACACCACCCCCCACATGGAGGCAAAAATAAAGGAGAGAGTAAGGATGGAAAGCAAAAGAAGGAGAAATGAGGAAAGAGAAAGGAAGGAAAGGACGGACGGAGGGAGGGAGGAAGATCTTCATGTTAGAAATGAAGTGCTCAGGGGCCTGGGTGGCTTCGTCAATTCAGCATCCACCTTCGGCTCAGGTCATCATCTCAGGGTCATGGGCTCGAGCCCCGTGTCCGGCTCCCAGTTCAGCAGTGAGTCTGCTTCTCCCTCTTCCTTTGCCTTCTCCACCACTCTTGCTCTCTCTCTCTCTTCCCCCCGTCAAATAAATAAATAAAATCTTAAAAAAAGAAATTTAAGTACTATACGATACTCATTCTTAATTAGCATTTTCCAGTTCCTGAAGAAATGATCGTCACTTTCAGATGACACAAAAAGAGTGAAAGCTGAAATGACTAGTTTAAGACCTGGGTAGAACTAGAAGCTAATCTTTGTGACATTTTTGGAAGGCATCAAACCAACCCACGGCACATCTGAGAAGTTAAGCTGAAGAGAGGTAAACTAAAACTTTCCTGAAAATATCCCAGCACCGGACACCCAGGCCTCGAGAAGCGACGAGCTGAGGGAACAGCGGGGCCGAGTGCCCCAGGACTGGCCTGTGTCCACAGACACCCAGCAGCAAGGCTCCTTCGACAGCAGCCTGAACCTCGTCTAGCCGAATGCTCTCTGCCATTCTGCCGGGAACATGGCGGGATGATGGGCTGTGAGAGGCTTCGATGCGGCTTATCCCATAGCAGACTCTCCACCCCATGGGAGGCTGCCACGGGGCTGCTTTCTACCCACCCCTCTGGTTCCAGCGAGGCATGAAGTTTTGCACTTTGTCCTTCCCTGGGCAAGGCCGCAGATCATAAAAGCACTCGGCCGCAGTGTGGAATTGACTTCTCGACTATAGGATGACTGGGCACCTATGGCCCATGTCGTCTGGTCCCCTGGGTTTGGTGGTGTTCTGGGGAACAGGGGTGTCGGGAGATGACACCATGCTAGCCTTGCTTTTGCTCTCTGTGTAGATAAACACTTTCTGCAAACACTAAGTCTTGCTGTCCTACTAGCCAAATCTATGGACATGGGACAAGCCAAGTGTTTTTTTGTTTGTTTTTTAAAGATTTTATCTATTTATTTGACAGAGAGAGAGCATGAGAGGGGAGAAGGTCAGAGGGAGAAGCAGACTCCCCATGGAGCTGGGAGCCCAATGCGGGACTCGATCCTGTGACTCCGCGATCATGACGTGAGCCAAAGGCAGTTGTTTAACCAACTGAGCCACCCATGCACCCCAAGCCAAGTGTTTTAAAATATCCGCAGGCTTCATTGTAATCAGGTGTGGTAAGACAGGCAGAGACAGAAATGACGGTCAAGAAGGAAGACATTTTTACTCACAGTTCCCAGCAGCAGGGGGACCTCTATGCCACGTAGGGCCACACAGGGACGCACCAG
Organism: Martes martes; assembly: GCF_963455335.1. Classification (NCBI taxonomy): domain Eukaryota; kingdom Metazoa; phylum Chordata; class Mammalia; order Carnivora; family Mustelidae; genus Martes; species Martes martes. The sequence continues at coordinate 62,556,958 of NC_137903.1, read as the reverse complement.
GGTCAGTCAGGAGGCAGAGAGGGTGAGGGGAAAAGCGTGGGGAAGAGCCTTATTGTCATATTCAGGGGGGGAGCCAAGGTGAAACGAGATCAGCAGAATCAGGATTGCCTGGTTTGGATAATTTCAGGAGGCTGAGGAATAGGGGCTGTGCTGGGTTGTCCGGCACCTGGCCATGGTGGGTAGTGGCCTGGGAGTGGCAGAGCTCTGTGACACTCACACAGAGGAGGGGGTGTGGGGTAAGGGTTTGGATTGGCTGGTTTGCATGTGAAAGGTACTGGCAGGCCAGACCTTTACTAGCTCTGGGGGTGGCAGTGTCACCTGGTAGAAAGGCCCCAAGATGTCAAAGTGTCAGAAAATACAGGAAATAAAAATATGGCTAACACATCATACCAGTAGCCGTCACCTAGCTATTGCTTAAGGACTGCTTGACTATTCAACAATAGATAAATAAAAAAATTAGGGGCGCCTGGGTGGCTCAGTGGGTTAAAGCCTCTGCCTTCGCCTCAGGTCATGATCCCACTGTCCTGGGATCGAGCCCCGCATCGGCCTCTCTGCTCAGCAGGAAGCCTGCTTCCTTCTCTCTCTGCCTGCCTCTCTGCCTACTTGTGATCTCTGTCTGTCAAATAAATAAATAAAATCTTTAAAAAAAATTAAAAAGCATTGACTTGGCATCTCTGTATGTGGGAATACAGAAGTGGATGACATTTAGTCCTAATCTCAGGGAATTTACAGACCAAAATTACCAAAATAGAAATGAACACTGGACACACAAAAAATTAGAAAGGGATGATCATAAATATAAGATAAAAGTGATTTTTAAAAATTTCAAGAAAAATGTAATGCATAAAAAAATGTTTTAGAAGCAGGAAAATGTATACAAAGCTTAAGTTGTCTTTGAATTATGTAAACCCAGAACTCTTTCTTTCAATTAAAACTATATTACCTGTAAGTTAAAAGTTTAGAATAAAAATGTAGAGTTTAAAATTATTGGGGATATACAGGTAAAGAGGTATTAAATTCCATCATTTGCTCTCCTGATTCAAAAAAGAGAGTATAAAAAGCTTTTTCACAGCAAAAGAAACAGTCAACAAAACTAAGAGGTGACTCATGGAATGGGAGAAGATATTTGCAAATGATATTATAGACAAAGGGCTGGTATCCAAGATCTATAAAGAAGTTCTCAAACTCAACACCCAAAAAACCCCAAAGAATTCAGTCAAGAAATGGGCAGAAGACATGAACAGACACTTCTCCAAACAAGACATTCAAATGGCTAATGGACACATGAAAAAATGTTCAACATCAGTAGCCATCAGGGAAATACAAATCAAAACCACAACGAGATACCACCTTACATGGGTTAGAATGGCCAAAATTAATAAGACAGAAAACAACAAGTGTTGGCGAGGATACAGAGAAAGAGGAATCCTTACACTACTGGTGGGAATGTAAGCTGGTACTGACACTTAGAAAACAGTATGGAGGTTCCTCAAGACATTTAAAAATAAAGCTACCTAAAACCCAGCAACTGCACTACTGGGTATTTACCCCAAAGATACAGATATAGTGAAAATAAGAGGTACATGCACCTCAATGTTCATAGCAGCAGTGTCTGCAATAGCCAAACTGTGGAAGGAGCTGATATGTCCTTAATCAGATGGATGGATAAAGAAGATGTGGCCCATATATACAATGGAATATTATGCTTCCATCAGAAAGGATGAATACCCAACATTGGTATCAACATGGGTGGGACTAGAGGAGATTATGCTGAGTGAATTAAGTCAAGCAGAGAAAGATAATTATCATACCGTTTCACTCATATGTGGAACACAAGGAATAGTGTGGAGAACCACAGGGGAAGGGAAGGAAAACTGAATGGGAAGAAATCAGAGAGGGAGACAAACCAGGAGAGACTTTGGACTCCAGGAACCAAACTGAGGGTTACAGAGGGGAGTGGGGTGGGGGGATGGAGTGACTGGGGAATGGGTATTAAGGACGGACGGCACATGTGGTGATGGGCACTGGGTGTTATACACAACTAATGAATCACTGAACACTACATCAAAAACCAATGATGTATTACATGTTGGCTAACTGAACATAATAATAATAATAATAATAATATATTTTTTAAAAAGCATATACTTCCCTTCCAAGCCAGTCCTAGAAATTCTTATACTTGTGATTCCACAGGATGTGCACTGTTATCAACTCCAAAGAAATACTTGCTGAATTACTGAAGCTGAATCATTACCTTTCTCCAGGTACGTGTATGTGTGAACCTGTCTTTCTGTATACTGTTATTCCTTTATATCTCCGAATAAATTTAGGACTGAAACAAATATTAGTACAGGAAGGCCACTGTTCTAGGGCCAGTAAATGTCTTCAGATGGGTGTTCCCTAAGATCCCTGCTAGGTAGCCTGCAGATGATTGTCAGTATTCAGGAAGCAGGCCGGGGAAGGGGGACCAAAGCTGAAGTTCAGTAACGTAGATTTCCATTTACTTGCCTTTTCTACACCATCCCTCCTTACTGGACCTGATATTCTCATATCAGAAGATCCCCCAAGTATCCATAAAATAAAACTCTGACTTCGCTGAAAGGTTGTGTAGGGCCCAGTTTCTCTAGACCCATTCTTCCAATAACTCTATCTTTTTTCAGCCCTACTCCTTAACTAAGTCTTCCACGGTACAAGGTCCTGTGGGGGCAAACTGGCTCATTTGCCACTGGCGTCCACTGTTGGAAACTGGGTTACAGTTAAGTCTACTCTGCGGAGAGTGGACACTTCTCCTCCATCACTTCCTTTATTCCAAAACCAGAAAAAAAAAATTTGCACATGTCACCCATTTTTTCCTTCTCTCCTGCCTGTCCTCCTTGTCTGTGTGGATGAATGCCTTTTAAACATTCCTTTATTGCCACTTTCGTGTGTTTGAGGAAGAGCAGAAGATGAATTCTACATGCCAATCTTCCAAGTATAATGAGAAAGTCCCAGTGCGGTCGGGGGCAGCGCGCCTTCTGATTTTCGGGTCACGTGTGCGTTTCGACCCTAGGAGGTGCTCAATGAGAACTCTCAGTAAACAGGCAGCCGGGGAGGACAAATGTATACTTCCGACTACAAAGTCACATAGACCAGTTTGGCTTTATAAATATTTTCTGAGCACATATTCCGTATCAGGACCACAGACTGGATATGAGAGCAAAAAACAACAACTACAAAAAACCCCACGATTCTTGCCTCCTGTGATCCATATTGTGGTGGAACCCCCTTGGAAAGTCTCAAAATTCTAAAGTCTGCAAAATTACAGTGTGAACAAGAGTGTACATCACCCAGGCTCATCCCTAGGGTTGGTTTTTAGCATCCGGGATGAATAGAGAGCTGCAAAAACCAGATTACAGTCAGATAGTTCAAAAGTTAATGGCCAGGGGCACCTGGGTGGCTCAGTGGGTTAAAGCCTCTGCCTTCAGCTCAGGTCATGATCCCGGGGTCCTGGGATCGAGCCCCGCATCGGGCTCCCAGCTCAGCACGGAGCCTGCTTCCCTTCCTCTCTCTCTCTGCCTGCCTCTCTGCCTACTTGTGATCTCTGTCTGTCAAATAAGTAAATAAAATCTTAAAAAAAAAAAAAAAGTTAATGGCCAATACCCAATGGGATTGATTTTCCTTCATGGACGCCGTCTTGATTGTTTGAATCGTTACAACTAGAAAATCAAGGGCAGCCGAAGACCCCAGTGACAGAAGCAGATGATTAGCTGTCTTTATATCTTAGCTTGTTTTAATTTTAAGAGGGGAAAAAATGGTGCTTTATTTTGGTGTTTCAACCTAAAGACGGAAAAAGGCCACTTTAAAAGGAAATTTTCACCCAAAGGAAAAAAAAATACCCAAGTTTGGTGCCAGGTACAAAGAAGCTCTGGGAAACAGTTGAGATTTGAGGACAATTATGAGGAACGCATTTTTCTAGGCTCGTGACCAGAGAAGCAGGTTAAGCTAACTTAAGTAAAGTGGGAATTTACCGGCTCGGTAGCTGATAAGTTTTAGGAATCACTGGATCCAGGTGCTTGAAAGTTGTTTTCAGGAGCAAATGGCTCTGCTTTCTTCTGCACTAGCTTCCTTTCCAGACATTTTTCTCTTCGAGGTTTACATCTGCCACCTTAGCAACACGTGGGAACAGAGAGTTTTTTTTCCTGCAAAAGCACCAGCCGCGAGTTTCTGATTTCCCGAGCCTGAGTCACGTTCCCTCCCCTCACCCTTGATCCAAGGATGAGGCTGTCCTCCCTCACACCACGTGGACTGAGAGCGTGGTGAGGTAGTTACCCGGCGGAAATCCGAATCAGTGGTGCCAAGAAAAGAAGGGATGGCTTTTGAGCCATCAAATACGATAGCTACTAATTGCTGTAAGATAACACTGGCCTTGGAGTTTGGGCTGCGTCACCGTTTTCAAAAACTCCTTAAGTTCTTCAACAAGCCAGACCGCCTAGCACCGAGGGCTGGGTCTGAGTGCAGCTATTTTGGGATTATTTACTGATCTTCCACCACATCAACCATTAACATCCCTCTCCTGCCAAAAGGCCACCTGACCAGAAAGGTTAAGAGAAATATTCAGTGACCTCTAGAGAGAGGGTAGGATACTTATTTTTAGCTTTCTGGTATTTGATCATAAAGTGCTTTCAGCCTGGAATGACTTCAATGAGATTGGTACATCTGAAGGCTGCCGAAAAGAGAAGGGGAAAAAGTCAAATATTAAAGGAAACCTTGCTCTCATCCAAAAGAGGAAGATGCCTTAAATTTCTAACGAAAATGTTAGTTCTATTTTTAACTCCCTTTTTAGGTTTTCTAAGGCTTAGGCTAAGAGAAGAAATAGGCCTGGCAGCAAAAAGCTTAAAAAACCAAAGGTTTTATACCCAGGGCTTGTTAACGCTATACTAACAAGTCCTTGAAAAGGGGGAGGAAATGAGAAAGCAGGTTTTCCATGTGCAATCCGGTCCTCTCTAACCTCGGTATTGTCCACATATGGGTCCTAGAAAATTTCTGAAAGGGAATTTGTTCTGAGAGAGGAAGGTCACTAAAAGCACATGATCTCACAAAGACAGATGTGCAGGCCATGAAAACTGTCCTTTTCGAAAAGAGCTACTAGATTAGTTCGTCACCTTAAGATAGCCATCTATATGGTGTGACCAAGAGGCCAGTGATTCTTGGCATCAAACTTTTGTCAGGCTTCCTTGCAAACGTTTTAAATCATCAGCACAACTCCTCTGAATGCATCTTCCAAGTCTTGGAATGGTACATCCATCACCAAACTCGGCTCCAAATTCACTTGAAGTTGGCAGTTTTCCATTTCAACTCACAGTGACTGAGCATGCAAAGCCATCCTGAGATGACAGGGCTCGTGGGGAGCCCACCCGGAGGACCCCAGAGGGTGATCTTTAGCGGCCATGATGTGTGGGACAGATGTTTCCATTTGATTCAGGTGTGACGCTTCTCAGACCGAGTCTCTCCTAGGATACTCTTGATTTGCTTCCACATCTCTCTCCTCTTTGTTGACCATCCCAGCCCCTGCTGACTGATGGCTCCCCTCCCCTCTGAACCCCAAGGCACAAACAATTCAGCCCTTAACAACATATCGTCTTACCTTCCTCCCTCATTGTGTCAAGTGTGAAATTTTGTTCTCACAGGAATTTCTGTATGGCTGCGACTCACATTTTCTGGTTTGATGCCTTACGGGGCAATCTCTGAGCAGGTGACGCGACCCTCCATCCACGGGCGTTCCCACTACATTTAGGTTTGGATGATTACTAAAGTTTAAATTCTCAGTAGTAGTATGAGGTGAGAATTATTTTGCTTATACCAATGATAATTAGACCAAAAATCACATTAAAGTGATCTCTGGGCTTAATTTAGTATCTATTTAGTTTGAATCTTGAGCGTACAGTTTCTGTTTAAAGCAAGAACATCTTGTCCCTCATCTGTGCTACACTTAATGGCCAAGTGATTTTTATGTACATCCTGGTAATTCTTTGAACATTAGGTACTTTCACATGGGAATTCAGCACTCTGCAATAAACACGGGGGACAGTGTTGCTCAGTGAGGAACTCCAATGCCACAAAAGAAAGGTTGTGGTTTTAGAAACTGTCATTTTTGCTCACAGGGTAAAATGGGACCTTGTGTAAATCATTCCCCAATCTCCAGCCAAAGAGAGAGGTCACGCTCTAAGTCCATCCCACAGCACAGGCTAGAGACCAAATTAAAAGTCCAACCCTGTAACTTTCCTCTTCTGACTCCCCCTGGTTCCAACAAACCCTCTTCAATCAACTGCTCTCCTTTCTCAACAGAGTCCTTGGGTACAGAGGAAAAAAAAGGGATTGGTATGGAAAAAATAACTTAGTCCATAACTTTTGAAGAAGAAACTGAAAAATAACTCCCCAAATTTTTTCATTGTAACGAAATGTGGCAAAGGGCAGTTAGGACAAAAATCTTATATTTATACAGAAAGCACAGCTGTTTCCCTGGAAACAGGTGGAACGGTTATGCAAATGACATGAGTTAGGAGAAATCTGACCCAGAGAATAAATGAAAGAGAAAAAGTGGCTAACGAGGATACACATATGGTCCGTGGTGATCAGTGATAAGAACAAGTTTGCAATTGCGCTACTAGGTATCTACCCCAAAGATATAGATGTAGTGAAAAGAAGGGGCATCTGTACCCCAACGTTCATAGCAGCAATGGCCACAGTCGCCAAACTGTGGAAGGAGCTGAGATGCCCTTGAACAGATGAATGGATAAAGAAGATCTGGTCCATATATACAATGGAGTATTACTCGGCCATCAGAAAGGATGAAAACCCAACTTTTGCATCAACATGAATGGGACTGGAAGGGATTATGTTAAATGAAGTTACATCAAGCAGAGAAAGACAATTACCATCTGGTTTCACTTGTATGTGGAACATAAGCAATAGCACAAAGGACAACAGGGGAAGGGAGGGAAATCCAAAGGGCGAGAAATCAGAGAGGGAGAGGAACCATGAGAGACCATGGACCCCGAGAAACAATCTGGGGGTTTCAGAGGGGAGGAGTGTGAGAGGAGGGGGTAACATGGTGATGGGTACCGAGGAGGGCACGCGCTGTGGTGAGCACTGGGTGTTATACATTACTAATGAATCACTGAACGCTGCATCAAAAACTAATGATGTACTGTACAGTGGCTAACTGAACATAATAATAATAATAATAAAGAACGAGAAGTCTGAAAACTGCATAATGTGATCATTGTGGTATCTGGAGGGAGGAGAGGGTCACGCTGCTGTGGAATGTGGATACTTTGTTCCTGTGTCTGCCTCTCAGTGGGGAGGGGAGGAAGGGAGGGCAAAAGGGGGAGGGTCCAGTGCTTCTGGTCCAGTGAAGGGGCCCCGGGGAAGTGTGCACAGTTAGCCCTGCAGCCACCATTCTGTTCCTTTCTGTTCTGTTTCTCTGCACCACACCACACTTCCTCAGCACAGGTCAGTCGGCATGTCGTTTTTCTCCTCCCTCACGGATTGCTCCTGTCTCCTAAGAGAATGTGGCACTTTCTTACCAAAGAAAGCACCAGTGTCCTGAGGGGAGCAGACTGATACTTGCAGTCAAGTCTTGAAACCAAAAAAGAAAAGCCATTTGATTACTACTCATGTCAAATCTCTTACTGGACTGACTTCTCTATGAAGAAAGAGACATTTTCGAAGCTGATGCAAAATGAAATAAGGAAGGATAAATAATTCAAATTATTTCAGGGAATCAGACTGTGATATACATTATATACAATATTGAGCCATATGTTATGTAATACATATTATATATCATAATAACATATATAATACATATTATAATGATATGTACAAATATAGACACATTATTAAGTTAACCTAGATTCAAATGTCAGCTCTCCTGCTTACTAATGGCATTACCTGGGGCAAGTTATTGACCTGCTCTTTTTCTTACCTTTGTAAGGACACTGATATATAAAATAATACATCTAAAAAGTTAATATTGACTGAGTGCCAACTACATTGTAAGAACTCAATAAATGCTAGTAGTTGCTATGATAGTTGTTTTGACCCAAATGGATTCATATCCATATATGCCTCAGAACCAGAACTGTCATTTAGCGTACAGTGCTCCTCTCTGGGACAGGAGAAATGAGACTAAAATCCAGGTCTCTTTCCTACCAGTTTATACTCTTTCCACTATTCCAGACAGGCTCTGAAGAATATTTACACTTGAATATGGGAATGTCCATCGTTCTACAAACTCACTATAAACCCAATAACAACATTTAAATCGAGTGTGTTTTGGACCTTGGAGGAATTTGAAAATTGTGTTCAATTTCCTGATTCTCCATCTTGAAACCCATCTAAGGCAGTAATAGACAGCAGAGCCGAGCTGCCATCTTTCTAGGGCTCCCCGCTGAGATAAACGTATGGTCCAGTGCCAGAGGCCAGCAGAGCAAATGATTAGACTGAGCGCTCTTTCCAGTGCCCACGAATCAAGAAGTGAAATTTGTGAATGTACCTGAATGCCCAGGACATCCCCTGTCCTATGAGAAGTCATGACCATTTGCTGACTGTCTTCTAGGTACCAGGCACTGAGTGCATGGAGGATACGGATTGAAAGGAGACATTATTCTTGTTCGCCAGATGCTTACAGCTTCTGGTAAGAATCCCATCCATGCCCACTGAGGATAAAATGGCAGGTAAAATAAATTTCATGAAGAAGAACACAGTGCTAGCAAAATCCGCAGGTATACGAATGATAAATGGCGGTCGGTGTAGGGATGGGGCGGAATGGGGGACAGTATGGATGAGACAGCTCTCTATCCTAGAATTCTGGGAGCTGAGAATCTAGAGTCATTCTCCATCTGTTCTGAGAGAGAGAGAGAGGGGAAGGGGAAAAACCAGATGGTGTCATCAGGATAAAAAGACGGCACAAAGCAGTAGGTGACAGCTGCACCTTGAACATGTGTACCAATTCGTTATTTCACAAAATACACCCACACCAGCAATTCGGTCATCAAGATTTATTCACACTCGGGGATAATGAAGACTTTAGTGTCATCCTAACTCACCGTCTAACTCTAGGGTGAATTTGGTTCTCTCTCCAAAGAAAGCCGTGCTAATGGATTAATTCAAAGAAGTAAGCTCTTCTTTAATGGGTTTTTCTTTAGCAACCTATCATTTCCAGGGTTTTAGAAAATAACTCACCAAGGAACAAAATTAAGCTTTTCAGGTCTGTTGACTTAAAGAAAAGATGACATTTGTGAGAAATAATTTCCAGAGCGGATTATTATGAAATGTAAATTTAATACGTCTGCGTCCGTGAAATCTCCCGAGATAAATCTGCAAGCCTGCCTGTGACTTTCACTATTTTATTCTTTCAGTAATTGTCCAGATGGCACAACTCACTGAGTGTTGACATTATAATAACACAGAGATTAGTGAAGAACGTAAAAATGTGATTTACTTAAGGAGGAAAGCCAATATCAGTACGTAATAATCTATGATAAGATATGAAAAGAGCTACTCACAAAACTTTGTGTCCCAAGATTTCACTCTGATATATATAGTTATTTGTTGTGAGGAATAAAAGATAGGACACAGTAAAGAGTATTGAGTATTGATATTACACACAAACAATGAATAAGGGAACACTACATCAAAAACTAATGATGTACTGTATGGTGACTAACATAACATCATTAAAAAAAAAGAGTATTGAGAGATATAAGGCACCTTGAGAATGTGAAGAATGATTATTATTTGATGAAACTAACAGGACTTAAACTAATAGCTTTTAAGCACATACTTGGAAAACCTTGGATCGGAAGCTACAGAGCTTCCCGATATAGGTAATTCCTTGGTCTTGCAATAGCTTAGCTACCTAGCAGGGAAGAGAATTCCAAATCTGGGCCTAAACAAAACCTCTAGAAGGGATAATAAAAATCATAATAATAAAGTAACTATAATAATGTCTCCATTTATTATTGTTCATTTTCTACATATCACATGCAGAAATTAGTGAGTTTCCCAGTAACATCAACATCAAAAAAAAAAAAAAAGGCTAAATAGCCCTTCTTTTTTTCTTGTTATCTCTTGGGCATGTACTATGCCTAGTTATCTAACCCTTTTTGAACTGTTTTTAACACAGGACCAATAACAAGTTCTACCTTGTAATTACTGAGGCCATACAAATTCTTCATATCTTTCATGTAAAAGCTACCTTTTAAGGGACGCCCTTGTACTGACTCTTTTCAAACTCTGTCATTGACTTTGAGGTTTGATTAATGGCATGAAATTGTCCAAACTCTGAGAAGCTCATACTCATTTGGTTTTGAATGTGGGTAGCACAGTTTTCACCTTCTGTCCAATTTCCTCCCCCTTTCTTAATATTAAGCACCTTAATCAAAACTGTATCTGGTCTCCTTCATCGAAGGAGCACAGTGGAGCAGTGACCTTAGGAGACCAGACTATTGGTGGCCCTCTTGTCCTTGCATGGGTCTCAACTGTAGTACTGAGCCTGTCTTCCTAAAGATTGATTTTGTGTTACTTCTTAAAACGATACTACTTTCTATGTGGCTAAAGCTTATTGGTATTGATAATTTTCATTCCTGGTGATAATGATATGATAATTCACATATCCTGGCATTCTCATCTTCGAATTTCTTTTTTGGCTCAAATTTTCACTTTTTAGTACAATTTGGCATCATCTGTAAACCTGAAGACTCTAGATGCCTATAAAGATAACATTTAAATGCTAAGATAAAATTCAGCACCAGCTGGGATTCTCCAGACCTCCAGAACATTGTTTGTTCATGGCCATACTATGTTTTCTTCCTTTTCTATTATCCCTTAACCAGGCCAAAATAGTCCCAACATTGCCATGCATAGTCTCTCTCTCTCTCTCTCTCTCTCTCTTTTTTTTTTTTTGGTAGAAATGTAGTGATAATTTTTGGAAACTCTAAATAAAGTATACCAATTGCTCTTTCATGACATCTTAAAAAAAGTTACAGTATCAGTGAGGCTCAATATTTCCTGGTAGAATCTTGGTGACATGTTTGCCCATTCAGTCTGTACTTAACTAGGAATCCTGTCAGATTCCTAGGGAGGGATAGGAGAACTAGAGGTGCTCTCTCTAGGGTGCTCCTTAAGAATAGAAATCCAGTAATCTGTAGACACAGGGGTATTGTCCAGTAAATTACTCATTTTGGCCCACTGCTAATGATTTACTCTTGAGGTCTGTTCAGAATCTTAAGTAAAGAAATCCCTCTCCAGAGATGTATTTACATGCTGTTGGTCATACAGCAATAAAATGTTAGAAAGAGGTTCTCATCTAGGGAGGACATCATAGGGAAAAGCTATGGTATTCTGAGTAAAAGATAAGGCAACAGAACTATTCTAGACAACCAACATGGCTGGCGGTCAGAGAGAAGTCTTCTGTGTGGACTTTGACAGACACACTTTTGTATTCAGACAGAGTTTTCATACCCTGGAATGGAGTTATTTGGAGGACAAACCCAATTCCAATCACAATAATATTCACTTAAAATATAAAATAGCAAAATCAGATGTTCAGAAGGCCCTACAGGGAAGCAGGGAACCACTATCTTCCCATTACCCAGAAAAAGAAATAAGTCCTGGTCCTACTCGATACATCTATCCAAAAAGCTAAAGCCAAAATCAAAGCATCTGGATATTCCTCAATTTGTAATGTTTCTTCTGGCATTCTGGTGAAAATAAGTAAAAGTTTGCCTTTTATGTTGGTCATATTAAATTGGTCCACCCATATTATAAAGGAAATCATTTCTCTACAAATACGGCGAGAGCGCAATAAAGGTCTAACCTTATCATTTCCCAGTAGTACGGAGTTTCCAGAAAAATAATTATCTAGAACCTATGCCAGAGAGTCCAAGCGGCTGAGATTAGATTCTTCACTATTTCTAATCACGTGTGGGTGCTATTTTATAATAAGGAAAGAGTGACAGCCAAGAGGGGGTGAAGAATCTTTCACGGCAAAGATAATTTAAATGCCTCGCTGATGATGTGACAGCCCAGCCTCTCCTCTTGTTCCCCGGCTTGGCTGACTACGTAGTTACCATGCACCCGCGACTTCGTCATTTGATCAGAGAGGTGTGGCGAGAAGATGACAAAGAAAGGATGGGCTTCCTGCACACGCTCACGTTCAGGTTGGCAGATCTGGTTAACATCTCTTGTTTTCTCCAAGCACTTGTTGCTGTTGTGGTGGTGGTTGCTTTTCAGAACTAAACTTTAAGAACTGCCAATATTTTTAGAGTACATTTTTCTTTTTTATTTACCATGCATGAATTTCCCCTCTGCATTCTCCACTTTTCTTTGGGGGTATCATAAAAACAAGATATGACAAGTATAATTTCTGCCAACATATTTTAGAATTATTTTCAAAATCAATCTCTTTCTGAATTTCTGTATATCCCATGATAGCCATTCCAATGGTAGATTAAAAAAATAAATATATATTTCACAGTAAGCTGTCAGTTTCAGAAAGGAGCATCTTAGACATTTAGAGGCATCTTAGAATTACCTAGCTAGCCTTATGGGCTCCACAGAAAAATATTCGAGATGACTCATCCTTACTGTCTTTAAACTGACTCTAAATATAAACAGGGTTGGGTTAAGTCATATAAGCCATTTTGACAGTTTCTCTCAAAAACATTTAGATGCAAAATATGTACTTACTAAAACTTGCATTGGCCTAGTGCATATCTGATCAAGCTTGCTCTTTTCTCTTCTTACCTCTGCAACTATCCACTTGGGAAGTTTAAACCTACACAGGTTGGGCCTCCATGACACTAGTAAATATGCATAGGACCCTTAGAGGAATAAAGGGAAAGAGGCAGGACATATTTTAATTATGACATTTAAAGGCAACTTGATCTTCTTATTTATTCATTTATTTTAGTGAGAGCATGCGCAACTAGGGTGGGACAATGCGGGGGGGGGGGGGGGGGGAGAGGAAGAAAGAGAATCTGAAACAGACTCCATGCTGAGTACAGAGCCCAACACGGGGCTTGATCTCGCCACCCTGAGATCATGACCTGAGCCAAAACCAAGAGTCAGATGCTCAACTGACAGAGCCACCCAGATGCCCCAAAGGCAACTTGATGTTTAAGCACACATATACTGCCCAGTTTTCATATACATGACTAAGACATCACAGAGAACTGTGTACATTATTAGATAATCAAATTAATAATAAAATATAAGTGGTTCCACATCCAGTGATGGTAAAATATCACAGTTTCCATTTCTATGCAATTGGAGTGACTCAACATGTCACTTCCGTTGATATCAAGCATGTTGAGAGGAAGAGTAGGACAGAGAGGGGAAAAAACAAAAAATGGTCACAATGAACTCCAGAGAATTAAAATACTTTTCTGAGTCTTAAAGCCTGAGACCAACAGAATATTATTCAGCTTTGGAAAAGAAGGAAATCTTGACTTTTTGTGACAATAGGCATGGACCTGGAGAACATTATGCTAAGTGAAATAAGCCAGACACAAAAGAACAGATACGGGACGTCATGAATATGAAGAGTCTAACCTGGCCAAACCAGACGCAGAGAGTAGAACAGGGCTTGTCAGGGACTGGGGAAAGGGGGAAGTGGAGAGGTACTCATCAAAGGGTACAAAGTTTCAGTTGCGCAAGATAAGTAAGTCCTGGAGATCACAGTTCCTAAACACAACAATACTGGGTACTTCAAAATCTGTTAAGAGGGTAGCTCTCATGTTAAATATTCTCATCACCGCCCCCCCCCCCAAATAAATAAATAAATAAATAAATAAATAAGACAGGAGGAAACTTTGGGAGGTGATGGGTATGCTTATGGCACAGATACTGCTGATGGTTTCACTGGTTTACACTTATCTCCAAAGTCATCAAGTTGTCTACATTGAATACGTACAGCTTTCCAATGTTACTAATACCTACATAGGTAAAGCAGCTTAAAACGCAAAAAAGACCTGAGGCCAGTCAAAGCCACACAACATAAAGACTATTAGACAACTTTTCTGACCGCAAACTTTGGTCTTGCCAATCGGTGGTAAGTCATTGATACGAGAGCATGTTTAAAGTGACCGATTCCGATGAGGGATGGAATTAAGTGGCAAAAGGAGGATAGCAACGAGATTCAACCCATAGTTATCAACATCTTGTGATGGAGAACCTTCTCAAGCTAATAAAAGACAAAAGATAGAAATACACAAAATGTCAAAATGGCTGAGCAGAACTCCCTCTAATTTCTACCATATTCCCCTCCATATACAGTGCTTGATGATTTAGAATAGGCAGCAACCTTTTTGGCTCCTGAGAATTTGTTCAGTAAGTTCAATCTTCAAATATGTTAAATAACCTAATTTAATGGGAATATTTTTATTTGATGGCTGCCAACAGGCAGTCCTGCAGACTTTTCTGATCTCAGTGGACTGCTTCACGGGCATGGTCCAATTCAGGTTTAATGAAAACCTACACCACTTACAAAAAATTGAGAAGAGAATTCTGGTTTATTTCTTGCTACAGAAAATAACATTGGAAACCCAGTAATTTCACAGTCAACTGATTGAAGGAAATGGACTCATCGAATAGGCAAAGGCTTATTTATTTCATCACGATCTAGAATAATTGAAATCTAGATGGTGGTGGGTATTTCTAGAGATATTACCTGAGGTTTGGCCAAGTGTTGGTTTTAAGCTTATCTATCATAAACACAGCGGTGGCCTCATCCCGCAATCCTCCATAGTGCATAGAGCATGACCCATTTTGAATAAAGCAGATTGATTGGGAGAGTTTAGATTTCATGTGCTGATTGATTCTCAAAGAAAACCACTAGAGTCTTTATCCCTCAGAGTCAGATCTCCAGACATAGAATAGTGTGATGCCCAGTCACTTAAATGAGGACTTTATGGTTCATCTTGAACCCATCTCCCTTGCTACCCAAAGTGAACTGAGGCAATAGTCCTGCAGGCCAGGAGTCAAAGAGCAAGCATATATGAGCCACATGTTCTGTGCAGCCCTAAGTGCTTCTGCTCCACAGAGGTCCATCTCTGGTCCTCTGATTTTCTCCTTCCATGCAAAACTCCAGAAGAGATCTCATCTACTCTGCTTCTCACCAACCATCCACCCAGACTAGATCTCATCTACTCGTTGTATTACTATATACCCATGAATTCCAGATATAGATATATATTCAACAGCTCGACATTTCACAGGGTTGTTCTGTGAGGATCTGAAACTCAAGGTGTTCAAAACTTACCATCACTTCTCCATCATCTCCACGAAAATAGAGAGAAAGAAAATTCCTGTGTTTTCCAGTTCGTGTGTAGAAGGTATCATTGTGCATTCATTGTCAGGTCATAAATATGGGTATCTTTGCAGGCAGTGGCTTCCTGATTAACCAATCTGGCCTCTCACTAATCCCTCCCCCTCACCAGCCCCCATCTTGAAACCTGGTACTGAACTAATGAAGTCCCTTCTAAGCCCTCACAATTTCTTATACATCTGATTTTTTTTTTTTTCAATTGCACTGGCCCGGTGGGTCAGGTTGTTGTAATCTTTGCTCCAGACCGCAGCCCCAGCTCCCAACCTTGTCTCCCTTCTCTACAGGTATTTACTCCCTACATTTTCCCCAGAGAAACCACCATGAAAAAAATTTGGTGATCCCATTTCCCTGTTTAAAAATCACCAAATGCCCCTGACTCTTTACAGGATAAAAGTTGGATCCCTCAAGATTCTTGCTACTGCCTTCAGTTCTGACTTCCCCTCTAGACCCCACATGCCTCACCCTGGGTCAAGGTCACTGCAATCTGGGAAGTTCTTTGAGCTTACACGACCCTTTCACACCTTGAATTTCTGAACAACTGCTCCCCTTTGGTCTGGCTAACTCTGATTCATCCTTCACAATGAATCTCAGATGTCATCTTCTCCAAGAAATGTCTCTGACCGCAAGAGCCCGGGTTAGACTTCACATACTTCTCAGCAATCGGGGTGTATCCTGTCACAAAAATTATTTCACCTTGTTGTCTCCTCACTGGACAGTGGCCTCCTCAAGGGCAGAAACAATGTCTTACGCCTCCGTATCTCCAGGCCTGGCAAAATGTCCGCAACACAAGAGGCTCCTGAGGCCTGTGTAATATGTTATTAACGAATAGAAATCTAGAGACCCATCTCAAACCACCACGGAATTCGTGCCCAGGTTCTTGTTCTTGTGATTTATGTTATAAATCAAGATAATATCATTAGACTCTAGAGACAAAATTTTACACAACTGAGAGGTCAAAAACACTGAGAAAAGTTTTTTTAAAAAAATCCAAATAATCCCCATGTGTTGATGAAGCCACACAATAGTGTAACTCCCTTCACAATCCATTTGAATGCAAATATTTCCTCTAAAATTATAATTATTAGTTACCCACTTAACAAATATTTAATGAACATCTCCTATGTTAGATGTTCTTGGTTTATTAGACTCTAAAACTCTATAAGTGTCCATGATTGTGAATCAATAAAAAATCTACATGCAAATAATATTCAATACTATAACGTATTTTCCAGAAATAAAGCACTGAAAAAAAAAGCCCTATTTCAACATCTTGATCTTAAGCACCTGAAAAACTACGTTGTCAGTTTTAAATCATTCAGATATGCATGTAGCCACGGCAAATGGTATAGTAGTAAATACTATCAAAGATGGACCAAATGGCATGAAAAATGCAAAATTAATCATTTCCTCTTATCCACAGGCTTGTGCTCCACCTGGATTTGGATCTATATTCTGCTTCCATTCTGAGTTGAAATACAAAGGATTTGTGGCTGATGTGAGTGTCATAGTTTGCCTTGCCGAAGATTTTCAGGCAAGAGATGAATAAACACTGTAAGTTACAGGATATGAATTCTAGGACAATAGTTACAGGAATAAAGCTTATGAGATTCATTCAGAGAAAATCCTCAGCAAAATCTACAAATATTGTATTTTTAGCTTCATAGTTATTTTTTCCAATTTGAAGACACAATTGTATAAAAATTGCATGAGCACTTTTATGATGCTTCTTTTGCAATAATATTTGAGCTTCATCTTTCCTATTGTGATGGAGAGCTTCAGGTCAAAGGCAAGATGTAGCCCCAGCTGAATGGTGAGGATTCTGGGCAGAACAACTTGTAAGTACACAGACGCTTCTCAGATACTTCTGGATTCTCATCTACCTTCAAAACATGACTCAAAGCTATTTACAGTATTAATCCCTCCCATTCTTTCTGTTTCAGACACACAAATAGACCCCAGATGAAAACAACAACAGTGATCTTTTATCTTTTGTCTTTTACAGACAAAAAAACAATTCGAAGAAAAAAGAAAGTCATACATCAGTGAGGAGTGAGGTGAGAAAGTACCAATAAAATGTTCAATTTAGCAAATGAGCTTCCTAGAAACTAGAGGAAACGGGAAAAGGAAAATACAGGTTACACATTTCTTACTGTTTTAAAAAATGGAAAAAGTCAAGGTTATCTTCAAAGACAAAATTTTCTTAGTATTTATCATTTAACAAATATATGGGACCTATGGGTCCTCTCCTAAGCAACTTAATGAACCTGATGTAAATGCCCTTGATTTATATTTTGCAAAAGTTAACAAAGTAGTATGTAAATAATCATTTCTCTGCCTACTCTAAAGGCTTCTTCATCATTATACCCAAACCTCATAAAGATATTTCTTTTGGCAATTAAGGACGTGTAATTAGGGTTCTTGGTTGAAGATCCTATTACAAAGTGAAGGCATTTAAGCAGTTTTGCTCCCACAACTGACTTTTTTCCCCCCAATTTTAAAGATTCCATTTATTTATTTGACAGAGACACAGTGAGAGAGGGAACACAGCAGGGGGAGTGGGGGAGGGAGAAGCAGGCTTCCCTCAGAGCAGGGAGCCCAATGTGGGGCTCGATCCCACGACCCTGGGACCATGACCTGAGCCAAAGACAGACGGTTAATGACTGAGCCACCCAGGTGCCCCCCACAACTGACTTTTTTAACTGTTGTGAAGAGAACTCACCTGAGCTGATTGTACTTAGTTGAACCTTGAACACCAACATATACGCAATGTGTCTATTTCCCGCTAATATTAGAACATTAGCCTATAAAACCCGGTAGTGTAGATAAAACAGTGAAATAAAATTCCTGAAATAAAAATTTTACCTGAAATAAAAATCCTTAAGAAAAATAGTTATTGGGTCCCCAAAACTAGAAGACCCCAATCCCATCTGTACCTATATTTTCAGCTCGGAAATACCGATTGCCTGGATGCATTTCAGCCCTAGATACCTGCAGGGAGGGTTCGGAACCTTGCATTCCTAAGAACCTCCCCACGGAATCTGCTCCAGATGCAGGAAAAGTCCGAAACAGAAAAGGGAAGTGAAGAATTGAGCAAAACGAAAGGTGGAGGTTTTACGGGGTGGGTGTGTGTGTGTGTGTGTGTGTGTGTGTGTCTGTGTCTGTGCTGGGGTGGGGGAGGGGCTGTGCAGTCCCACCGCAGCGTGTGAGGTCCCAGCACCGTGTCCCAGAAGGCTGGGACAAGGGCTGCAAAGCCACCAGACACCCAGGACTTTCTGCCTCATCTCCTCCTCTTCTCTCCTCCCCTGGTCCACTGCTCTCAAGCATCAGACAGGTCCACTTCGCTTCCCTCCGCACCGGCCCATTATCCAGTCCCCAACTTTGCGTCATCTCAGTGCCAGACACGCACACACGGAGCTGAAGTTTGGGAGACGAAACAGAAAGAATCCCGGGAAAGAGAACTGGCAGGCCAGGCTCTGGTCGGCCCTTACCCCTGAGCTCACCCCCTAAACAGGACGTGTCCGGCCGCACACCACCGTCAGAACCACCTGAGCTACTCCCGTGGGTGAGAAAGCAGTCTGGGGGAGAAACAGTGTGATCGCTCCACCCAAAGCTATCTCCTACCCCACAGTTCAAGGATTAGCATGGGGGATTCATTCAAAGACTTTCCCCCTGATCTCGGCACTACAGAAACCAGGAAGCCAAAATTAAAAGTTCTAAGACTTAAATAATTTAAAAAAAAAAAAAAAAGGCTTGGATGTTAAGTTGGAGGAAATATGTTTATCAGGATGGGATAAAGTAAAGAAATGAAAACCCCAAAGCCCAAATCACATCTATATTATCTGTGTCATAAGATTCTTTGATGGGATCGGGGTCTGGATCTCCGATGTCGTGAGAGCGTAGGATGGCACGATCACTTTCTCATCATTGCTGTTCTCACCAGAGGCAGGTGGGGGCCTTCCTTGGCCACCGTGACATATACGTCATACACCGGTGCTGCCAGGTGTCGCTGGACAGTGCCCATCCCTCCACAACCTGAGATGCTGAGCAGGTTCTTGGGTGGGGAGTAAAGGAACCAGATTCTTCTTCCAAATCCCTTCTCCTTCCCCCAAGCAAAACAAACACAAGAGAAAAAACCAAAACCAAACCAAAACAAAACAAAACAAAAAAACATTTAATGGACTGGGATAGGCTTGACTGAGACCAGATTGTAGAAAATAAAAAACAAACAAACAAACAAACAAATAATAATCGGGGCCCTTGAAAGTGCTAGAAAGATCCGCACAAGCAAGTTGGCCACTACACCCTGTGCCCTGGGTAAAACACAGGTGTTGACCTGGAGCCCCAGGCAGCCCTGGGACCCTACTCTTACGCTTCGGTGTTAAAACTGAGGTTCTGATGTGGTGGGTTTGGGTGGGCTCACCTATTATGTTTCTAAGTTAATTTCCAGATGACGCTACTGGTCCCTGGGCCATGTTTTGAGCATCAAGGCTTTAGGGAGCATCAGTGGGAAACCTGAGAGAACCGGATTCACAGTACCAGAGACGCCCACCACCCTCCTCTCCCACATGACGTCACTCATTCGCCACAATCGGTTTCCAGTTCTGCTAAGGGGTGTGACGTCAGCAGATGCGCTACTTCTCCAGGAGCTCGGCGGTAGACCCTGAGGCACGCCTGGAGGGAGGAGGGAGAGGCGGGCAGGCGGGAGAGCAAGCAGCAGGTGGCGAGTGGAGCCACCAAAGGACATGGGGATTCATCCCTCATCCCTGTAAGAAGTATCCGGGGAGGAAAATTACCACCAAAGACTAAAAGCTGCTAGTGAAGTAGACAGGGCTTCAGACCGTTATAATGCGGGGCTATCGCGACAAAGAGGTTGGTAGATACTAGGCGTTAATACTATTATGTCAATTAAATCTGCAGCAAAACAGATCATCAAGCCGGGAAGCAGAGCTCAGGAAAAGTCTCTAGGAAACACAGAATGATAATTAGAAACTCATTACATTAATATGAAAATGTCACTGGTACTGTCCTTATGTAAGAACTACCTTGTTTCATGCCAATGAACGTGCAAACAAGCCCCCTGGTTCCTTCTCGATCTATATGTCCCATCTTACTTTTTAGTTAAGACCTTAATTCTGTCAGTTGAACGTTCTTCCAGGAGGATGCTACATCGGAGCCGTATGAAATTTTATGGAACCGTAGGGGAATGGTAGAGCGAGGTATTTATTGCTCCTTGAAGAACTCAACCAAAAATTTTAGATTCACCGTGAAAACAGGTTAACTCAAACTCCCAGTCTCGCTTAATCTGAGGAGCTAAACTTTTCTTGTGCGGCCATTTGTGTCTACAGATCTCGTCATCAAACACTCCTGAACTGCTGTGCCCTCTCACAGGCCATGCACGGGGGACCCGGCCATAGTTCCCGGGGCAGAGGGCTGGGTAACGCACAGCACTTATCTGCCTGGATTCTGACTGCATTTCAGTGCGCAGCCTCTGCATGAGGGTACTGAAGGAGGTCACTTCTCTCACTGGTAATCAGAATATGAGTCATGTTCATGTTTGGGTTTAGGTACCAAGTTAACTCTGCAAGTCGCTGACTCCAAGGCGCTTTTACGATCTTCTAGGGGATACAGGACAGGATACAAAAATATAAGCCAAAGTAGAGCATAATAACTGCTATGAGTGAAGCAAATCACAAGGTTTTGGTTTTCGTTTTTTTGTTTTTGAGAGCACAGAGAATGAAGGCTCAGGATAGTTTTCTCCAAAGAGCTCTAAGAACTAGCTTCTAAAAGAATGGACAGAATTTCATCTTAAAATGACCCAGAAGTCAGGAAGTGAGTCAGTGAGAAGGCAGGAGATGGCGTAAGGCCCCGGATGCGAGATGACACAGGCCATCATCAGAGGAGAGCAAGAAACTGAAACAAAGTGGACATGAAAGGCAGTGGCAGGAAAAAGAGGGTGTATTTCGTGAGACCGCATGTCCCGTCTGGTCCCTGTTCTCTCTCCCACTCATGAAAGAGCAATGCAGCCCCCAAACCCCAACAACGGGGCCTGCCTGTTCGTATTCTGGTCCCATTACCCTCTCACCGAGGCTGAGGGTCTGCTGACCATCATCCTTCTTTCAACTCTTGTTCACGAGGAAGCACAACGGAACCCTTGCTCAGGAGGCCTTGCTCAGGAACCCCACGGAACCCTGGCTCCGGAACCCCACCGAGCCAATCGTCCACGGGCTCGGCCCAGCGTCCTTCCCCTGCTGACTCGCCGTGAACGCTCTGGTCTGTCTGATTCTGCTGCTTCTCCGCGCCGTGCGAGTCCAGGCCCAGCACGCCTCAGCCCCACAGCTGGGGCATCCCCCTCTCCTGGGGCTACAGTGCAGATTTCTAACGCGGCACCACCATTTTCTCCAGTCACTTCCAATCAAACCGCGGGAATTCCCTATTTCTGCTAAGGATTCCTTCGTCTCACAGTCACCCAATTAAAAAACGAACCCAAACCCCACTGGGTTAGGTCCTCTTACAGCCGACACGGCAGTTACTGCGCAGACGCTCCTGTTTTCCTCTCTATCGCTTTGCTCCCTGGATGTCAGAATGTTGGCACCCAAACTCTTCCTACGCAGGCCTTGGATACCATGGTGACAACGGCCCTCACCGAACGCCATTTTGCCCCGAGCACCTTCATCATAATGTGCTCTGCGAGAACGGAAGACTCTCCATACTCTCCCTACATCAGAATTAGATTCGTGGGTTGACTTTCAAAGACCCGCATCGTCCGACCGCAGACCGTCTGTTCCAGCCTCTCCGCACATTTCCCTCTCTACACATCCTCACCCCGGTCACCCCGATCTGCACCCACAGCTGGAGGTCTCGAAGCTGACAGGACTCCTCACTTACCAAACTCAGCTCACCCATCACAGCTGTTCAGGAATCCCTCCCTGACTGATGTTTTTCATCCTCTTAGGGCTTAAACATATGACCCTGAGTCGGATGCTTAACCCACTGAGCCACCCACGCACCCCTCGTCCTCCTCATTTTATACATAATCTACACCATGTTGCTTCAGACATCTTTAAAATCTTCTGTTATTTCCCATTTGCTCATCACATCTTTGCCACTGA
The DNA here is from genome assembly GCF_963455335.1 of Martes martes. Lineage (NCBI taxonomy): Eukaryota > Metazoa > Chordata > Mammalia > Carnivora > Mustelidae > Martes > Martes martes. The sequence continues at coordinate 62,534,476 of NC_137903.1, read as the reverse complement.
CCCGGAGTGAAGTAAGGTCATGATTTTCACTTTGTTGTTTTGTTTTACTATCACTCCAAGGATCTCACATGATATGGAACACAGCATGGGTATTTCCTAAGAGGTGATGGACAAACGAGTCAGAGAGTTTCAACACCGAGTGGCGAGAATTGATTTTCAACGGTTATGCCAAAGGTGCCAGAGAAAAAAAAGCAGTACTGTGCTGAGCGCACACTTACCAGAGAAGACGCTAGGTATCTTGGAAAGAAAGCTTTTGACGGTACGAATGGGAATTCCATTTTTTTCATCTTGCATGCGTGCTATGACGTCTTCCATCTAAGTAACAATAATAAAATAATTAAAGCCTTTTAAAAGTTGAACTTTCTCAGAGAAATCAGTTCTCATAACAACATTTATACCAGTCTTGCCCAACTAAATGTAATGCCATAACCTTGCCTTTCTACACTTTGTCATGTTGATATTTTTAGTTTGGTTAAAAGATGATGGAGAAAACAGTAAGAAAGGTGGCCATTTTAAGGTCCGATAAGCTACTAAAAGGAATTCTGTGCTTTGAATATTACCTCTCTCCTGGTTTCACATTCTTTGGGTATAAAGGTTGAGATAAAAGAGTGTTTATTTTTGAAGCTGTCAGAAACCACTGTCATAGCAAAATTCTCACTTCATTAATGTTATCTCTGTGGAACTCAGTGTAAAAGAAAATAGAAGCCTGAAAAGCGTCCGTGTGGATTTTCTCCTCCAGAAAGAGAGTTTCTGTAATTTGGTTCAATGTAAGCTTCTTTAACCTTCCCATAAATACAAGACCGATTGCCAGAAACTGCTGCTTCTCCCGCCTGGGCATTTACTGAAGTGTGACACGAAACACACACACACACACACACACACACACACACACACACTCACACTCATGATAAAATAAATGTTAACACTCTTTTTGATCATTTCATGAATTCTGCTGTATCTGTTTATTTCCAGTTAGTACACTCTCTTCTGCTTTTGAAAACTTGCCACCGTTGTCATGAACTATACTTTACAAAGCCTAATGTGGAATTCAGATCTGAATACCATTCATTCCGATCACAATCCCTGTGTGTGTCTATGCTGTGGCACGCGTATGTCCACAAACACACAGAAGTCGTATTATGGAGCTCAACATCCATTCACTCATTTACTCACTCCACAAACAGATCATTTACTCATTCTGGATCACCGACTCCAGACCAGACTTCCCAGTGGGCACAGTGGATATGAAAGTGAATATAACACAGCTGCTGTCCTCAAAAGAAGGCACAGTCCATATTGAAAACCATGGTACAATTTGAGTAAGGTTTGTAGTTGACCCAATAATGTTGTACCAATATCAATCACCTGTTTTTGGTAATTTTGCTAGGATTCTAGAAGATGTTTGTGTTAGGGGAAGCTGTGTGAGGGGCATCTGGGAATTCTACAACTATTTTTGTATCTTTTCTGTAAGTTTAAAATTATCCCCCCCCCCCCCGCAAACGTTAACAAAATCACAGTCTAAACTTTCTATCGGTGAACTACCAAATTCCTATCAACACGGTTTCAGAATGTCTTTCAACGAAGAAATCTTACTTGCCTGGATAAGTATTTTCAGATGTATTAACATGAGAAATGGTTCACCAGAGACTGGAGATGTGGGGAGAATGGGTTCCCGAGTCAGGTCTGCAAGGGACTCTGCTCTGCTTGTGACCATCGTGTTCACCTTGTTTGAGCAAGGTGAGCGACCTAAGGCCGCTTCCTCACCTTTAAATGGTGACAATAATATTACAGGCAACTCCTTCAGTGTTTGTAGGGTAGGGTTGGGGCTGGGTGGGGAGTAAAGTATTTTAAGGTTAAATGATACAACATATACAAAGCACCGTACATAGATGATAAACCTTGGACTTCAAATGTCTACAACCTGCCCCCCCCATTGCTTAGGGATGTTGATTCCCCATTCCTCATGTTTTGGGGGTTTTGTTTTGTTTTTGTTTTATTTTTTGTATTTTATTTTATATCTATATTTGGTATTATTTTTGTATTTATTTATTATTATTTTTTTAATGTAGAGGGAGGACCCCTGTCTCACTCCCCTGCCTCTTCCTGTGCCTCACACCTGCCATTCCAGGGAAATTGTGCCAACTTACCAGGGGGAAGGGTTGGGAATGGGTCATGGGCCCATCCCCCTTCAATGGGGAAGCCACATCCCACTCTGCTGGCGGAAGAGCCCTGCCCTAGTGAGTGAGTACAAGGGATCAGGATTGAGTTTGGGGATTAGAGTTTTATGTCTGTGCAAACATTCTTCAAAAATATCTTTATCATCACAGCAATGCAGGTGATACTCTGACCCTTTCTGCCTTATGCTTTGATTGTGATTCTCAACTGGTTTGTAATTCAGAAAAAGAAAAGTGTTTTTTGTTGTTGTTTTTGTTGTTTTGGGGTTTTTTGTTTGTTTGTTTGTTTTGTTTTTTGTTTTTTGTTTTTTATTGGCCCTCCAAGGAGCCCAGTAGTAGCTAGATCTTTTCATGCAATAAACACATCTTGTCTAAGTACGGATACACGAAAATAGTCATACTTTTCTATTTGTTTTGTTACTGTTTGCCTTTCATTCACCTGACAGTGTCCAGGAATGAAGAAAAGGTACTTTGCCTTGTCTAGTGCCAGCCTGCGGACTCTTGCATTATTCATTTAACAGTTTAAACCAGGTCAGATCAGACAGATGGGGAAACTCCTCTGATGCCCCTTAATACCTCCGCACCTCAGGATGTGGCAACCATCGCCCGTGGTATTGGAACTCAACTGAAGTTCATTGCTAGGAGTAGAAAGAGGTGTTTTCTCTGTAGTCATACCACCTCTCGGTTCATTGGATCACTGGATCCCGAAGGAACGAGATCAGGAATCCGGGAACTGAGAGTGAGCTCTGTGCTTGTACTTGAAAAGTTTTAATCTTTCTGAGCCATAATTTCCATAATAGAAAAAAAGTTAAACTCCATGTAAAAAGAGGATTTGTGTTCTAAACTGAAAGTGTGGTCACTGAAATGCAGTCAGGTGTTTTTATCTCTGTTCAGATATGATTTATCATCATGAACTTAACCGTGGCCTAGAATCAGCTAAAAACAAAACAACAAAACAAAACACAAAAGGGAAGACAAAGACAAGAATGATCTGCTTTCTAGAAGCTAAAATCAGTGCCAAAGGCCACATATAAAAACACACCCTTGGGGCACCTCCTGGGACAGTTAAGCGTCCAACTCTTGGTTTTGGCTCAGGTCGTGTTCTTGTGGTCATGGGGCTGAGCCCTGCGCTGGGCTCCACACTCAATGAGGAGTCTGCCCGGGACTCTTTCTCCCTCTCCTTCTGCCCCTCCTGCTTGTTCTCTCTCTCTCTCAGATAAATAAATCTCTAAAAAATATACCTACCTACCTACATACAAACACATCCATTGTAGTTAATGCAGTTTCCTTCCACATTCAGCTGGAGTCTATTCATGTTTATACTAAGCGTGGTTTGAACTCACTAGATCTATCTGCTTTCCCACTACTGGCAAGAGCAAATCAGGTGAGAAGGAGAATATTAAAAGCAGACAAACTAATAGAGCGAGCTGGGCAGCAAGAGGGATGCGACTTATGCAAAGTTAACAGCACTAAGTACCAAAATTCTTTGGGACAATTCAAATTTAAGGCCAAAGGACTCAGATACCACAAAAGTCCCAGTGAAGATGCTGACATGCCCCACATCTATTGACTGATCAGTCTGTTATCTGTCATCTTTATCCGTGTGCCATTGAGTTGCAAAGGGTTAGGCTGTTTCCACTCTCTTGGCCCATTTCTAGGTGAGGACAATTTCAGCTTGGGATGACAGAACACTGAGCTCTGGCTGGGCATGGCCGGGCACTGAGGCTCTCTCTGAGTCTTACTTTCTTCCCTCTTCCAGTAAGAAGTTAGACGCATACGATTGGTAAGATTTCTTCTAGCTACAAAATTACGTAAGTCTGGAAATAATCATCAGTGTTTAGAACTGCTTAGGTCTCCTCACTGAAGTCAAAGAGCCAGTTCCCTATCAGAGACAAAGAGATAAGCCCATTACATTGACCAGGACCTTTTAGAGACGGCTTCCCACTGTCAGCACCTTTTAATAGCAATGCAAATAGCAACGTGATTAAGAACACACACGGAGGCAGTCAGATGTAAGTCTGAATCCTGGCTGTGCTACCTGCAAACTGTATGAACACGTAAGATACTTTAAAACTCTGAGACTCGGTTTTCTCATCTGTAAAATGGAGATGATAGCATTATCTACCTTATCAGGGCTGAGGACTGATGAAACAATGTTAATTAAATGTTTACCCATAATGCTACCATTATCGTCATCATCTTTGTCCTCATCAACATAAGTTTCTTCCCTCATCACTGTACTAGGAAGCCCCAAGTCCTTTCCCTTTCTTTGACAATCCAGCTGGCAAAGACAGCTGTGGTTAAATGCCAAATATTTATTAGAAGCAACCAACTGTCAATCACGAAGTAGACAAGAGATACCCAATGGACAAGCTCTCTCTCAGATTTCTTATAGAAGACTGGGTTTCTGTTGTCCCCCCAAAAGAAGGGATTTGATTAGAAGAAATGACAGGAAGAATATTTTTGCATATAAGCAAGGACTATGTAAACTATGGAAAGATAATATTCAGAGGAAAGGGAGAAATGAGATTGCACTCACTTTTGACAAAGTGAAAATGTCTCTGCTCTCACAGCTTCTTGATGAATTTGCCTCTTGAAGTTTAAAGGGTCAAAAAATTGAATTGAGATTGAGGACTCTGCAAAAGTCATCTTTTTCTCTATGCAAACTGATCCTCTATGTGTGTTAAAGGGTAAAATAATTGTCTCTTGCAAAGTAGTTTTGAGACTATCAAAACCTGTTCAAAAACTTTTTTATACCTCAATTACAAAATCGTCACATTTAATTATTATCTTATAACTGCCTTTCTCCCTTAGATGTGAACTTCTTGAAAAAAGAAATCTCACCTTACTCATTTTTGTGTTGCTAATATATAAAATGCCTGGCCCATAGGGAAGGTTCAAAAAAAGGAGGGGGTGCATTGAATTTTTGTTTATAGCACATTAATTTTTCAGAGACACAATGCAAAAGTGCACGTTAAATTGTTTGAGATGCTTGAGATGTTGAAAATGGTTGTTTTTTGTTTGTGCGTGTGTGTGTGTTGTTGTTTACCTTTTATCTAACATGCGTTGGAAAAAATAGGTTGGGTCAGAAATGCTGGGACAGAAGAGCTTAGTGGACAATAAATTAAAACATTATCATTTTTGTTCCATTTCATGCAGGGATTCTTCAGCTGGTTTATGAGAGGAATTTTTTCCTTCAAAACAGGAGGGAAAATCAGAGGCTGTTTGTGAGGCTGTCTTCCTACTCGTGGATGTGAGATTCAAGTTCACTGTCGTGCATAAGCTCCTGAGATAAAAGGCGCCGTTGAACTCCAGCACACGGCTCTTTTTCCGGGAATTCATAATTAGCCTTTCCTTTGGAAGAGTTTAGATGTCATTTCAATGTTTGTGATATATTTCAAATACTGCTCAGGTTAAACAGCGCCCGCCTCCACACGCGGCGGAATGAAAGAGAAAGCGAATTATGCAGGTACATCTTGGAAGAAGAGCATTACTTATTCAAAAGGGGCCCGCCAGACAGGGGACACCCACATACCAACGAAAACAAAAATCTCTGCCTTGAAACCTTTCCAGTTTCATAACATTCTAAACAATGATGGGAGTTTAATTAAATTTACTTGTGTTTATGTTTGCCAGAACTTGATCGTAATATCAGGACGACTGATTTCATTAAGCCAGTAGCTTTACACAGAGACACCCTGACTGTAGGCGAAGGAGAAATGAATTAATCAAAAATCTCAAAGGAAGTTTTCCAGCTTCTTGTAATCCACCATTAAGCACGGGCATTTGGAAATATAAATGAGAGCGTGAATGGGCATATTGAATGTTTTTTTTCCTATGTGCACACACTTTGAAATTACCGTGTGCTGCCATCATTTCACGTGCTGGCTATGAGAGGGAAGGATGAATCGAGTGGTTCTCGGATATCTTAGACAATCGGGTGGTGGCAGCTATTACATAATTTAAACCTGCCTATTAATTCTTTTTCCTTCAAGAAGCCTTGCTAAAGAAGGATACAATTTGCATTTCCGAATTCAGCGGTGACAGACAGAAAGCAGAGTCAGTTTCTAAACGAAGGTTAAATAAGAATAATGAGGTTAGGGGCGCCTGGGTGGCTCAGTGGGTTAAGCCTCTGCCTTCTGCTCAGGGCATGATCTCAGGGTCCTGGGATGGAGCCCCGCATCGGGCTCTCTGCTCGGCGGTGAGCCTGCTTCCCCCTCTCTCTCTCTGCCTACTTGTGATCTCTCTCTCTCTGTGTCAAATAAATAAATAAATTAAAAAAAAAAGGATAATGAGGTTAAAATTTGCAACCCAAACTGTTTTCTGCTACAATAATTCAATTAAAGCTGCCTCTAATTGGGACGATTTTCCCTCACAGTATAGTTGATGGTTGTCAGTATCTCAAATCAGAATTAATTACTTTTTTCCTGTGAAAAAGCAACCATTTTCATGAATAATGATGACTTTAAAAATACACACATAAAATCCAGGTACATGTAAATCTGTCCTAGTTCATCTTGAATGTAGATTTATTTTTTCAAAAGCAGTAACTAACAGGAAAAGGTAGAGATTTTATGCCTTTGTGATTTTACAGAAATAAAGATTTCTTTCTTTCTTTCTTTTTTTGTTGTTGTTGTTTTGTTACTGTTGAAAGAGACCTTCTATGTAACAACAGAGAGCCAAAGACAAAAAGTGATATAGGGAAGAACCATGGGGCAGAGTTCCCACAGTCTTCTGAAATAGGGAGAAAGAGAGGACCTCGAGCAGGCTCCACACCCAGTGAGAGCCTGACGACACCACCGGGTTCCATCTCACAACCCCGAGATCACGATCTCCGCAGAAATCAAGAACTGGACACTTAGTAGACTGAGCCATCCAGGTGCCCTGAGAAAGGCTTTTTCTAGTTTATGCTTGTTATTTTCCTTTGTTTTTAAATAAAGCAATTCTCTCATCAATGTCAAGGAATATAACCGCTCTTCTAAATTAATCCTTTAAATAAAAACGATGCTCATTAGAATCGTTAGGATTATTTGGTTCACAAGTGATAGCATTCTGACTTAAATCATTGAGTTGTAAGCCTTGTGGAATCCTTTGTGTAACTCAAAGATCAGAATGGGAGTGGGTCTCGGGCAGAGCTGACCTGGAGAACGCTCTCTCTGCCTTCCATCGTCCCCCCTCTTGTGTCTGCCTCACGTCTCTCCACCGACCAGAAGCTTCCCCTAGTTCTCCAATGCACAGAGCAGGAAGCATGGTACCCCTCCCTTGTGAGTTTTATAGTTTACAGTCCGGAATCCCAAGGAGAAATTTATTTCTCCCTCTCATCCCCATACCTGAATTTGGGGCCCAAACTATCCTCTAGAAAGTTGGGGGGCTGGCAGATATAACAATGGCATTCACCAGTTTTATTCATTAGGAAAAACCTACTGGAAGTCAGAGGAATAGAGCTGTAGAGCAGGACAAAAATATAAGAGAAGACCACGGGAAAGAGGGACAGAGAGAGAGAGAGAGAGACCCCGACCTCCTGCGTACTGAGACAGAGCCAAAGACAAAAAGTGATGCAGGGAAGAACCACGGGGCAGACAAGCACATCACAGAAGTCGTTTTTACAGCTGTAAGAGGGAAAGATGCTCTTTGGCTAATTTACATATAATATTTGGCCATGGTCAGGAATGAGGTGTTTAGGTCACCCTGTCTCAAAAATGTTGACCGACCTGACAACCCCATGAACCCTCGGTATGTTAAGTGACCCCTCAAGTTTCTCCACAGGAAGGCCCCAGACCACCATTCCAGCCTCGTAACTCCCACTGTCCTCACAACACCTCACGCTCCCCACACGCCCGGCTGCGGCTCACTACCTCACCTCCCCACGTCTACTCCTTCTGTCAGCCGCGTCCTTCCTTTTCCTACCTTGTCTGGGGAAATCGGATCATACTTCAAAGATAATTTCAACATTGGCTTTCTTACCAAAATCATTCCTAATCCCTTCCTCTGCCTCTCTTGTACCAACTGAATACAATCTTAGCTCCTTTGGAACTCACAGAGAACTTTATTGCAATTCTTTTTCAGTATTTCCTCCCACTTTACTTTGTAGGACTTTTGTATGGGTTAATTCTGCACCTATTATCATTCCTTTTAGAGTATAGATATTTTTTTAATTTAATTTTATTTTTTCAGTGTTCCAAGATTCACTGTTTATGTACCACACCCAGGGCTCCATGCAATACGTGCTACAGTATAAATTTTTTTTTTAGATTATTTATTTATCTGACAGACAGAGATTACAAGTAGGCAGAGAGGCAGGCAGAGGAAGAGGAGGAAGCAGGCTCCCTGCTGAGCAGAGAGCCTGATGCGGGGCTCGATCCCAGGACCGGGAGATCATGACCTGAGCCGAAGGCAGAGGCTTTAACCCACTGAGCCACCCAGGCTCCCCACAGTATAAATTTGTTGATGATGAGCCCCCACCTTGGCTATCTTGCCATCTGGGGCAGAATTGGTGGCAGAGGTCTTATTTTTCACTGTATATATTTATGCACTATTTGTATACTTGTGTGTGTATTAACCATGAGAACGTATTACCTTTGTCACTATTTTTTTCATCAGAAATTTGGATTATTTGAGAATGCTCACTTTAATGGGATTAAAATCTTATACTGTAAGCTCTTCATTCACACATCTACTGTCACACATTTTGGGTCAAATGTCCCCAGCTGCCTGTTACCATACACTATATTGTAAACATTCTGTGCAGTGACGGGCAGGCTTCAGTAACTCAACTGGTCTACCCAGAAATTACCTTTTTTTTTTTTTTTCCTTTCCTGTCTTTTAAATTCAGAGCTAATGGACTAAACGGTTTACATTCATTTTAAATTAGTCACACCTCATTATCACCCTAGTAGACAGAATCAATAGTCTAATCATTAGCCCTCACTCAGGGCACAGGCGAAATCCTGGTCAGTGGAAAGAAAGTCTTTCTCGATAACTTTCTCCATGATGCAGACACCTGCTTCTGGATGAGCTATTTTCCTATTTTAGCTTCTGGAATTAACTTGAAATTCCTCAACCTCTAGGGTTTGGCAGACTAGTCATTCTCTTAAAATAACTCGATGGTGAATACTTAGGAAGCAAATCATGTGAAGACGGCCGCTGGTTTGGGTGAGAAGGAAAAGGCAGAGAATTCAGAACATGCCCTCGATTTACGAATCCTCTGACATTTAGCAGGAAGGACCAACAAGAGGCACCACGGGGCTCCTGACTGAGCTTGCCATTTGAACACAGTCCAACTAACGGAAAGGGCCTCGCAATACTGTCAAAGAGCACAACAGCTCAACACCGCCTTTGGAATGTAAGAATTCCTCTACTCTGGTGTTTCAGTTCTTTCATTAAATCTTGGCTTCTCTCTACAGCCACGTATGTTTTCAGTGTCCACAAATTCACCCAAATCTTTCCGAAGCCGTTTAAGTTCTGTGGCTCCTTGGGTAAGAAATTCTGTAACCAAACAACCTGCTACTTGAAGTCGTAGCTCCTATTACTTAATATTTGCCTCACCCAACTTTCAAAGATGTGACCTTGGGGAACCTGGGTGTCTCAGTGGGTTGAGCATCTGACACGTGGTACCAGCACAGGCCTTGATCCCAGGGTGGTGAGTTTGGGCCCCACGTTGGGCTCCGTGCCCTGCGCGGAGCCTACTTGAAAAAATAAATAAGCAAAATAAAATAAAAGCTATGCCCTCATTATAAAATGAGGACTCAGTGACTAAGACCTGGTTTATCGTATTCATGATACATCAATCAATAAATTCTCACCCTGTCTCATCCCCTTTCTATGAAAAGGAGGCCCGCCCTCTCGCACAGCTCTGCACAGAGCTCCTCCCTCGGCCAGTCCTACTGATAATGAGAAACAGAGCCTGGTCCATTGCTGACCCCTGGGCACCCCAGACCCATTTCCGGGAGCCTACGACGAAAACTCTCCCTTCCTCCAATACCTTCACACTTGGCAGAACAGAAATACACGCTTCCTTCCTTCTCCCTCCTCCACTGAAAACCAGAGATGAAGAACTTGTGTATCTCAGCCACCCACGTGAAGTCGCTGGGATCAGAGACTCCGCCAGCGGCAGAAAGAACTCTCGTCCTGGTGTTTTGTGATTCAGAAGACGCCACATCCGCTGAAGGCCTAGTACATGCCCGTGACTCTTGACACACATCCCAAAACTGCAGATTTCGTGTCTAGGAACCGTTAAAACAAATGATGCTTCTATCACCGATTTCGCCCTTCATCCTTTCTCTCTGCTAATGACTCTTCACCCCTCCTCAGACACCCCTCAGGAGAAAGCCGTCTGCACTGTTTTCTAGGCACCGATGTTTTCCGGGATCATTAATGTTAAAATCTATTATGGCTTAAGGACATTCATACCTACTGCTCAAAGAGGTGAGTGTCACCTGTGATGCATTTTTGAGCTCTTAGATAAAAATATTACGTCAAAATCATCAGTCATTGAAGGCTTCACCTGATTACAGAAAATCTGAATGGCTTCAAAAAGATTTCGGTGAATATAAAGGCGTAAGAGTAACGGAGACAGGAACGGCTATGAAGATGGAATTTAAGTCAGGAGACATTAGATTCATTTTAGCGGTTATTTTAAAACATCAATTATTTAGCTCATAATTCAGTTTCAACTTGGGAGTCATCTACAAACTGTAAAACGTACCGAAGTCCACCCTTCCACACGTTCAATCAGCATCTAGTATTTGTGAACAAAAAAATGTCACTGATTGGACATATTGAAGTTGAAATAGCAAGAAAGACGATAAAACGTGACTTTATTTACCCCCTTCCTTCTTCCTCTTAGCCTGTTTAAGGAGCTCTCCTATCATAACACATCATACACGTAACAATATGTTTGGTTAGGGGATAAGGCGGGTAACAGTGTAGAATAAAAGTGAACACAGGAACAGGGACACTGTGTTTCATCATTCCAAGAAAGAGATGACCACACAGTCATTATTCGTACTGTAACAATCTGTAGAGATTTTCAGAGAAGGATCTGAAAGTTCTTCTTTCAAGGTCTCCCGTCATTACACAATTTACCTAAGGACCCTTGGGATTATGTGGAACAATCCTGGGAACACTGGGATAGAACAGAGAAGGCAAGAAGTCTGTATGATTAGTTTTTTGTTTTTTTTTTTTAATTTACTCATTTGTCAGAGAGAGCGAGCGCATGTGCACGAGTTGGGGGAGCAGCAACCAGAAGGAGAAGCAGGCTCCCTGCTGAGCAGGAAGCCCAATGTGGGACTTGATTCCAGGACTCTGGGATCATGACCTGAGTCAGAGGTAGCTGCTTAACCCACTGAGCCACCCGGGCGTCCTTGTATAATTTGTTTGAACGGGTAAAACTCCAGAGTCCATCAAGGGTCTAGGGACAATAGAGGGTACTGCGCAGTCCAGTCCAAATGGGAAACAATGAAACGAGGCAAAGTTAAAGATTCAGCTGGGTGGGGCCCCTGGGTGGCTCAGTGGGTTAAAGCCTCTGCCTTCGGCTCAGGTCATGATCCCAGGATCCTGGGATCGAGCCCCATTTCGGGCTCTCTGCTCGGCCGGGAGCCTGCTTCCTCCTCTCTCTCTGTCTGCTTCTCTGCCTACTTGTGATCTCTGTCTGTCAAATAAATAAATTAAAAAATCTTTTAAAAAAAAAGATTCAGCTGGGGAACATACTATTTCAGTCATCATGGGAAAGCCTCCCATCTTAAGCCTCTCTAGGCCTTATCCATTAAATGGAGACAATTCTGCTCATCTCTCATGTTCAATGAGGATCAAATGATATACATGTATATGATACGTAGTTTCAAAAACTATCAAGTATGATTATGAATAGCACCCTTAAGTCACTGAGCACATGTCCCCACATCTTCTTAAGTGAAGCTGAATTCTGATTTTAGAAAATCAAGCATTAGTGAAAAGTACTTACAATAACAAAGAGCTTGATCTCTGGTCCATCCTAAACTCACCTTTTTGTTTTGTTTTGTTTTGTTTTTTTGTTTTTGGTCCTTTCTGTCCCCTTAGGCTGCTTAGAGCTATGAATGTGTGGGACGTTCTCAGGGTCCTCTCACCATCAGGGAGACTTTGGATACAGAAGAAAATCAAGAGGTTCAAGACCAGAAAGGAAGACGCAGTGAGTGAGGGAATATAAGAGACATGTGATCTCACAGCATTGATCACGGTGGGGAACCTTCCCAGTTAGCGAGACCGGGCATCTGTGTTCACCCTGGAATGCACTGCTTTCCAACCTGGAACCCCCAGGCAGCTCTTTGCCCACAAGCCCGCTGGAAAAACCTAGAATCTGAACAGTCTCGCCAGGGCCCAGGAGACAGGGGTGGGGGGTCCTTTCTAAGGATGAGGACAAAATGCCCATCCAGTGGTTTCAATGATGTGCAGGTTCAGCTGGGTTAGACGCTGCTTTCGTAAAAATGCAGACGATACCAAATGACGTCATGCCCTACACAGTCTCCTTTGTCAACAGGGTTCTGCAAGAGAATGAAGCCCTTCAGAAAAGGACTGTTATTTTCTCAATTCTCTCAAGGTTGGCAGAGGACTAGCAGCATTCCAGATGCATAGGAGAGAGGTTCATTTATTGCATACAATGGCTCCCTCCGGCAATGAGGGCTTAATATTCTCAGAAAATCCAGGTTGGGAGAGCTGCTCTGGGCAAGACCTGTCAGTGCATGGAGGCCACAAGCAACAGCCACAAACTAGGTCTAAATTCCACTGAGAAGAAGCACAAGGGCTTTGACTTAATGTAGGCAGAAGAGCTAAAAGCAGATATTTTCAATGATGGGATACCATGATATACTACTGAAGTAACCTACTTTATGGCAAGTTCTTTTGTAACATGGAGCCTCAGAGATGTCTCTGGGACAATTTTAGTGTAGGTTGGCCAGGAGTGATCAAAAGGATGGCCTGCGGTCACCTCCACCACATACCGGTTCCCCGTTATCAGAAAGTAGCACCCCCACGAAACCTCTTGTAAGCCAAAGTGGCTTCAAGGGAAGAAATCACTACCACTAGTTTATTAGGAAAGCCTTCTGGACATTTCCAGACCCCCCAGAGCAAGCTCTCTTAGGCTTTTCTGAAATCTTAGGTCGCATCTTGCCAAAAGATCCATAAAATAAAGGGAGGTAAAGCGCAGTGGGTCACACATACATATATTCAAAGTTCTGGTGGCCTCATGTGCAGACGCTGCGTGCAGTTCCCGGGGAAGGCACTAGGCGGTGCCCCTCTCGCTGCCTCTGTAAGGGTTTGCGGCAAAACCACCCCACTTTTTGCCTTTTCTAGTAAAAGCGAAACTCATCCTCGGATTTATTTTGGTTAGTAAAAACAGGTACTAATGTAGGTCTTTCACAAAAGTGAAGTGGCATAAAATTCCTAAAATTGGTGACACCTGTGTATGGTTAGTGCTTGGGGTCCACCCAGTCTGCTCAGTCTAAGAATTAATACCCTGCCTGTGACTGTCATTCAAAAACATTTTTTTTTTCCTAAAAAAAGGATTAGAACCTGAATGTAAGGCAAAAGCACTTTAGGAGGACAAAAGCATAATCACGCCAGTGACGGTTTATCTACTTCAGATGCATACACTAAAAATAAATGTATGTATGTGGGTTTGGCTACTTGCCTTATGTTTCATGTTTTCAAGGTTTTAAATCGGTTTTTGCTGCTGACGAGCTTGACCTTTTCCTCTGCCTGACATTCCTTGGTTTGCTTATTTCATAGATTGATTTTTAAAGTTCAGTTTCCTAGAATTCTTTCGAGATTGATGAATAAATTATAGAAAGGCAAAAGGGAAAGAACTTCCCCCTTTAACTGTACCTTTGCTGGTGCTGCCAAATTCAAGGCTCTATGAAGTTAAAATGGACTTTTATTTTTCAGATGCATTTAACAGGCATATTGATCTTCCCAACCCACTTTCCCTTAAAAAGGGAAAACTCAGTGGGACTTTTCTGGTTCATCCTACGCATGGGCAAGCCTGGAGGTGGAGAGTTGGCAAAGTCGCCTCCTGGCTGGTCCATCCGTGAAAGAAAGTTCTCTGTACAGGGCTTCCGGCCACTGTCCATTCATTCCCCATACTCTCAAGAGAGTGATTAGGATGCATGGTGGGTTCATTTATACAAAGTCCCTAAGCAACCAGGTCTGAGCGTAGACATGCAAATGGAGACCTTCCAGTCCAGTAACTTTCTTTTATATCCCCCATGATTTTGTTTTCACCATACCAAGGAAATCGGAACTCCTGGTTGCCTTCTTCCTGACAACAGTTCTCAACAATTTCATGAAAGAGTGGGGGATGGGGGGGGTGCCTTACTTATCGCTAGATAGCCTGTGTCTGTTATCTCACAGTGAAAACATGGACTTCACAAGGTCACGGCCGACTCAGCAACCACGGTCGCTTGCTGTTGTCGCTCGGCTCTAGCCAAAAATCTTAATCTGAGATCCTAATTGTATCTGACTGCTCGCAGGGGCACAGACACCACTCCAAAAATAGTTCAAATTATTGTATTTATATGTGTGTGTCTAACATCATTATGGAATGTAATCATTTTTAAAAAGATTTATTTCTTTATATGAAAGACAGAGAGAGAGAGAGCCATGAGCAGGAGGGGCAGAGGGAGAGAGAGAATCTCAAGCAGACTCCTTGCTGAGCCCAAAGCCTGATGCGGGGCTTGATCTCAGGACCCTGAGTCATGACCTGAGCTGAAATCAGGAGTCGAACGTTTAACTGACTGAGCTGCCCAGGTGCCCTGGAACGCAATCATTTTTCATACCGGTTTGCAGGAACAGTCCTTACATCGACATTATTTCCCTTCCAGATTCTATAAGGCATGTGAGGTTTAGGTTAGGTCTCAGGGGTTTAACTTGCCCTGAAATATATGCAATTAATATGCAAAAAGTGACATTATAACAGCGCCTCACAGGCAAAAACGGTCTATTTTCTATAATCTCTAAAGTGCTTCCTTGCATGTTATACCCATGTATAACACCATGTACTCCTAAAAACGAAGTCATATTCCTAGCAAAATGGAATAGGATTGACTGAATGTGTATACAAAATTTATAATGTAATTATTCCTTTTTTTCATTCATATCTACTAACTTATTCAGTTCTAAATGCATTCCATTTCTTCCAGGGAATGTGGCTGAAGGGCAGATAAAAAATACGGAGGAAACAATAAATGTTAAATAAATGCCAAAAGCATCAATTCACCTAAAAGACTGGGAAAGATCTCCATGTCCTTTATGCGCGTCTAGACCCTTGCCAGGATGCACCTTTCATTACACAGCACTTTTCTCCTTTCAGCCAACATTCCTCATTACAACACATGGTATCACATGCTGTATAATGCATAGGTTGCCAAGGCAACAACAGAGCTATATGCCAAGCAGGGAAAATAGAAATTAACCTTGGACAATTACCTAGCCTTATAAAGAAGGAAGGTGAAAGACGGCGTAGAGCGATTATGCAACATAGTTGTATGACCAGAAGAAAGGGTCCTGGTGAAGGGAGTCACAGCCGAGGGGCCATGAAGGGGACAGCTGTGATAAACCGGGAATTACAGCCACACAGGGAGAACAAGATCTTCCTCCACATTGCATGCATACAGAAATGTGCATGCATGTTTTTGGAGGGTGGGTGGGTGTTAATGGGATGCTCGTGTTTTTCAAGCACAGGAATGAAATAATAGGAAAAAATACATGCTGGTCTCTGCCCTGGGTTCCTGACACAGAGTTCCTAAATCCTCTGGAATTTTCTGGGTGACAGAGAGTCTTTTGTTCTAATCAGGTGACTCTTGATGGGTTCCTCCTGGGTGGGGGCTGCGCTGGCCACCAGGAAGACCAAGCCATGAAGAGAAGCTTTGAATTTTCAGTTCCACTCCCCATTCTCCAGGGGAGAGGGGCTGGAAATGGAGATAATGACCGGCCACTCCAAAACCCCAGCAGCAGGGGGTTCGGGCAGCTTCTAGGTTGGGGAACAAATCTACATGCCGGGAAGACAGCCCATCTCAATCCAAGGGGACGGGTTTCTTCTGCTCTGAGGACACCTCCAAACCTTGCCCTACACATCTCTTCACCTGGCTGTTCATCTGTAACCTTTATCATAGCATACTCGTTACTATATAATAAACCAGTAAATGGGTTTACTTGAGCTGTGTGAACTGTACTAGCAAATAACTGCATCCAAGTGGGGGAAGGGTCTGGCCAGAGGTTGTGGGTAACTTTGGGACCCACTACTTGGGATGAACATTTAAGGTGGAGGCTCTCACAGGACTGAGCCCTTGACCTGTGAGGTGTGCACTAGCTCCAGTTAGTGTCACTGTTGAATCGTAGGACACTCAGAGGGTGTCTTACACAATTGTTTGGCGTGGAAAAGTCCCCATACACCTGGAGAGAAGTGCTGGGAATGTGGCCATCGTTGAAGATAAAGGAGAACCATTCTAGAGCAGAGACAGGTCTACATCGTGGTGATGACTTAAAAATATGCCCTGTGACACACATGCACACACATACACGCTTTTCTATGCTTACACCATTTTCCACCTCACCCCTGCTGCAATTTCAATGTAGCCTTAGGTTTCTGGTGACCTGTCCTTGCCTCCATCTCAACATACACACTTTGTGGCATCTGATCCTTCTTCTCTTGCTACTGTTGTCACCATGAATATCACTACCCCACCCACAGGCAGCTACACACTCCTGATTACTCTCCCATTTCCAGCCACTGCTTCCTCCAATCATTTCCTTCTGGATAATCCTGCCAGATCAATTTTTCTGAAGCACGGGTCAAAGCCTGTGCCGGCAGGTTCACTGTATGTGTCCCCACCACTAAGCACACACCTAAAAACCTTCAATGGCTCCACACCGCCAACGGAATTCAGTGTGAGTTAACATTTCTTTTATGTTTTGGGGCACTTGGGTGGCTTGGTCGGTTAAGCAGCTGAGCTCGGCTCAGGTCATGATCTCAGGGTCCCGGGATCGAGCCCCGCATCGGGTTCCACACTCCGTGGGGAGTCTGCTTGAGATTTTCTCCCCCTGACCTTCTCCCGCTCGTGTTCTCTCTCTCTCAAATAAATAAATAAAATCTTTAAAATTTCTATTGTGTTTTTTATCTCCAAGTGTTTGGGATTTGACATATTGTCCATATACATGTGTTACAATTTAGTTTCTTAATTAATACTCACCTTATTAATATTAATTTATTAATTGGTCACTGTTAATTTTCTTAACTAGTCATTAAGAAAATAAATTAATTAAACAAGGAGGCCTTTAGACCAGAATACTAATACTTTTGTGGCTTATGTAAACTAACCAAAACCTAGGCCCGTAATTACCTCAATGTTAAGGAACTGAAACCTGAGGCCAACGAGTCATAGTCAGCTAACTACCCTTCCCAAGTAGGGCAAATGCTAAGGACAGCCAGACACAAACGGCCAAGTAAGGAGGCTTGAAGCTATAGCTGGTCAGTTTCCTTTGTTTGATGCTGGACTTTGTCTACAGAAGTCCTTCCCCGCTCCCATCTGCAGAGTGCTGCCAACGAGTCATGGTCTGGGGATGGCCTACTGGAATCAATTTCTGTTCAGATAACTCTTCAGACTTTCAACATGCCTCAGTTTATCTTTTTTTTTTTTTAAAGATTTCATTTATTTATTCATGAGACACAGAGAGAGAGAAGCAGAGGCAGAGGGAGAAGCAGGTGCACTGCTGAGCAGAGAGCCCCACACAGGACTCAACCCCAAGACCCCAGGATTAGGACCCAGGCTGAAGGCAGATGCTGAACCAGTTGAGCCACCCAGGCGTCCTGCCTCAGTTTTTCTTTTAACAACATATATGTGTGTATGTGTGCACATAACACACACACACACACACACACAATCTTTGTTTAGTCTTTTCATTGTTTCATTGTTTGATCGAATGTCTATTGAGCAAACAGTAAGGACCTCAGTGGGGATTATAGCTAAGGGCACTCCAACAAGAAACATATATATTTAAGAATCACCTCATCATGGACTACCATACCTTCTGGATTAACCTTGAGTGTCCCGAGTCTCTAGAACTTTTAATTAGGCTTGATCCAGGGAAGAGGAAAGGAGTATTTAATGTGCACGAAACACAAGCCAGGTACCCCACACACACTACTTCATTCCATATCAATAACATCTACAAATTAGGGATTACTGAATATGATTAAATATCAGTTGGACAACTACCCAATAATTATCTACCAGAAAAGACAGGCGTCCTTACACACGAAGCCTTACCAAGTCCCTGACCATGTGGAGATAACACATCCTCCATGACACGTCACATTGACACACGCTCAGTCGCTGTCCCTTGCACACACTTATCAAGGTTACGTAATGGAATTTGTAAAAAAGGCAAATGCATTGAACGTACATTCAATGATTATTTACAACTGAAGTATTAGCTAGGATTGTAATCCAACTCCAAAAAAGCATATTTTTAACAGATACCCTAAGTGGTAACTTTTTCCGAAGTATAAATATTCACCAGAGGTCAGATGAGTGGGCGAGGGGGACGGTCCTGCTCAGAGTTTGCCACATGTGGTATCGTCTCCAGCTACAGAGGAGAGAAGAGGCTCAGCTGGGACCTGCCCAAGGACACACAGCTGCACATCTACCTGCATGACTGTACCAGACCACAGTGATGTCCGACTACTGACAGTGACCTCCCCCTTTGCCAAGTGTAAGCCCCAGGGACTCCCAGAAAGTCTGACCCCCTCCACTGAGAAGCATCAATTTCTGCAGGTCTCCACCAGTCAGGAAAAGCTTGTGAGCTTTACTTTCTGTGGTTGGGATAAAGAAAACAACAGCTTTGGATTTTATTGTTTTAAAGGAAAAATAAAAATATCGAATATATTTTTAAACCTGTATCTGGTGCCTTAACATTTGGACACTGTCACGGATATCCAGCTTTGGGAACAAGGGGCAGGGAGGATGTGACCTTCTTTGTCCAGGAGAACCAGGTGGGACTCTCAGGTCTGTCACTTGTTGAATGATTCTAGGAAAGGACATTGGCTCGGTCGGTTAAGCATCCGACTCTTGATCTCAGCTCGGGCCGTGATCGCAGGGTTGTGAGTTAAAGCTCTGTGTTGGGCTCCGTGCTGGGCCTGGAGCCTACCTTAAAAAGAAAAGTGACTGGGCTCATGTACCATGCTTTGGCTTCTGGCCTCCTACCCTGCGGATACTGTGGCACCAGACGTAACATTATTTAATGAGCAAGAGAGAGTACTTAGCACACAAATAAAGTGAAATTTGTACTCCACTTTTATATGCATTCGTAGATAACATAATTTTTATTAACTCCTTTGTACAAATGTTGGAACTGAGGGAATGGAAAGTCAAGCATCAGACTCAGGAACAGACTCAAGGTGACACGTTGGTAAGGAATGGACCCTCCAGTGAAAACACACGTGCCAAAGAGGGTAATGAAGAATATCTCCAAAAAAAACTCTACACTGCCAAAGAAAAAGAAAAATGAACATGATTTGTCCTTCAAATAAAATATAAATATTTTTGGAATATAGTCTCCTCTCAGGGAAATTCGGGGAAAATGTGTCTACCATCCTGAAAACGTTCCGTCGGATTGCGTACAATGACAGCTCTCCTCTGCCTTTTACCTGAGACCCTGAAATGCTCTCACTTCACATGCTGCCTGGCCTCATACTCCTGAGGGAGCGCTGCTAGGACTAATATAATTTTTGTAACTCTACAGAACCCACGTCATTCGATTCACATGGCAGTTGTTAAAACAAGTGTGTAACGATTTTCTCGAAATGCCTCACTAAAGTAGCTGGTAGTTATTGTGAATCTACCATGGTAAAAGGTTAAATGCCTGTTGTGGCCTGTGGTTTGTGACAGGAAAGGAGGTGAGGAATGATGTCTCAGAGAGGGGCTCTTTGAGTTGTGCTTTTGGCCCTGAGGACCAATCAGGGACACCGCATGGGGGACTCAGCAGAACTACGGCAATGACGAGGTTCAGGTGAACTTGACCAGAAGAGTTTGTGGGGCACTATCTGTAGTATTAAATCCAAGAGCATTACACACAGCCTGGAGCAGACATCTGACAGGGGTGATAGAGAGAAAACAACCAGGAGAAAAAGAAAAGCTGCAATAGGGGTGCCCGGGTGGCTCAGTGGGTTAAAGCCTCTGCCTTAGGCTCGTGATCTCAGGGTCCTCGGATCAAGCCCTGCATTGGGCTCTCTGCTCTGCAGGGAGCCTGCTTCCTCTTCTCTCTCTGCCTGCCTCTTTGCCTTACTTGTGATCTCTGTCTGTCAAATGAATGAATAAAATCTTTAAAAAAAAAAAACAAAAGAAAGAAAGAAAAGCTGCCATATAATTCAATGTGGATACCCCAACTTCTTGATGGAGAAGTTAACAAAGACAGAAAGGACCTTGGGCAAGAGAATGGGTATGGGTTTGGGAACAAGAGTCAGCACTGCAGAGAACCAAGACAGCATGAGGTCAAATCCAAGCCAAGGCTGGGCTAACATGACCATTTATAAAAATGATAAAAGATTCTCTCTTGCAAAGGCTTTCAAACTTTAACAGCAACCTACAGAAGGATAAACATTTTCCATTGTGACACAGTACAAATGTGCATACTCCTCAATACACAGATTTAATTGAAATAAAAGTTCCACAAAGCAATACTTACCCTACTCTACCCTCTGGCATTTTCCATTCTATTTCAGCACATTAAAGTAAAAACATTAGTTAGAACTTTCTCAGGTGCTTTTACGACCTACGAATGGCACATAATTCAACAGGCAGTTTATAAGCTACTACTCTACCGGGTGCGTCCCAGGAGGAATTAAACATAAGCACGTAGTCTCCATCCCTAAGATGCACCCAATCACAGAAATGAAACAAACAAACAACTCCCTGTCCTCCTCTGGCCACTCTTTCATCTCATTTTATTTAAGGTCAGACCTCTTGCTTTTTAGAAAGAATTCCCCAGCCCAGCAGTCGTCAAACTTTTTGATCTTAGGACCCGTTCACACTTTTATAAAATTATTGAGAACTCTAAAGGTTTATGATCAAATGGGTTATACCTATTAATATTTAACATTTGTAAATTAAAACTGAGTAACCTACAATACACGTGTGCATACATATACTTATGTCATCAAAATTATAACTATAAATCCATTATATGCTGCCCTAAATGTTTATCCAAAAAAATACCTGCATTTCCCAAAACATATTTAGTGAGAGGCGTGACGTTATTTATATTTCTGCAAATCTTTTTAAGGTTTGGCTTAACACCAGGAAGGATGAACACCCACCATGTGCATCAACATGGATGGAACTGGAGGGTTTTTGCTGAGTGAAGTAAGTCAAGCAGAGAAGTAAGTCAAGAAGACAATTATGTGGTTTCACGTATATGTGGAACATAAGGAACAGCATGGAGGACAGTAGGAAATGGAAGGGGAAAATGACGGGGAGGGAAATCAGAGCGGGAGATGAACCATGAGAGACTACAGACTATAGGAAATAAACTCAGGGTTTCAGAGGGGAGGCGGGTGCGGGGATGGGTGAGCCCGGTGATGGGTATTAAGGAGGGCATGACCTGCACGGAGCACTGGGTGTTACACACAAACAGTGAATCACGGAACACGACATCAAAAATTAATGTACACTGTATGGTGACTAATGTAACCTAATAAAAATAAGTGAAATATATAAATATTGTTAAAAAATAATGAAGTTGGCTTAAGAGAAAACAGCTGGATTTTCATATCCAGCACTCAATCTGTTGCATATGTATGATATAAGATATATATTGAAGATATTAGTATTTTTGAATTTTTTATTAACTTTTTAAAAATTGTAATCCCAGTTAGTTAACATACAGTGTTATGTTAGTATCAGGGGTACAATATAGTGTTTCCACACTTGCATACAACACCTGGTGCACATCACAGCAGGTGCACTCCTTAATCCCCATCACCTGTTTCACCCTCCCCCCACCCCCCCACCAACCTCCCCTCTGGTAACCATCAATATATTTTTGGTTGAAGGAAATTTGGCCTCACACAAAAAATACTTTGAAAAAGAAGAGCTATTTTAATAGCCTTTTCAGATACTTGAGGATAAACACTGTAGGTAGTAGTTTCTAAATGGTTACTTGGGCTATAGACTCTGAAACCTTATCATGAACTTCTCATTCTCTATTACACTAAAACCCACTGGTCCACTCTGCACTTGGAATGGATCTTTTACCCAGGGATAAAGTGCCGTTAGTCATTTGGAAAATACCGGTTCCCTGAATTCGGAAGACCTTTCAAATACTGACACATTCCACGATACAGTATCAAAAATGACGCCCGTTTCTATCGCCACCGATCTAAGGAGAAGTCTTCACTATGGGAAGATGCCAGACTCACCGTGAATGACAGCCACATGTTTTCCAAAGAGCCTAAATCTGGTGATGGGCAACGAACACTGTCAGTTGTTCCCTTTGAATTGAATTAAATTTCCTCATTTTGTTCATTAAAAATAAACGAACAAGTCTGCCGAACACCGCAGTCTGAAACAACGATCTGTCCTTCAGTCATTCACTCAAGTAACAACGAGGTTCCTTGAAGAAGGACACTGGGTCGACTCGCCCATCAAAGAACGACGGGCCTTCCCCAGAGAGCCCTGGCCCTCGAGTCCGCAGCCTCAACCCCGTCAAAGTCACCCTAACCGCTGTGGGCTGAATGAGGTGCTGTGAGTGAATTTGATCATTATGCTTTGGGGTTTCTCCCTTGTCTTTGGGCTTGAACTCAAAGTGCTCGGCGTTGTCTGAAGCCCTCCCGGCAAAGCGATTCCTTCCCATGCTGAGGTTTTCAGTCACATCCCCAAGTGAGCTGTCCTCAGGCCTGCGGTGCTTGGCCTGCCCTGCCCCCCGACCCCCGCGAAAATCCCGCTTATCCTGCAAGATTCTGCTCAAGTGTCCGTGGTTATACACCGTTTTCCCTTGTGCACCTGGCCCTCTAGTATGGTCCCTACCGTCTGATATCGTATTGGTGGTTTATGCATCTCTCCCCATAGACTATGAAGTTCTTACGGATAGAAATCACATTGTACATAGAAATCTTTTTACCTAGCACACATCTACGTCCGAAATGTACTTGTTGAATGAGTGAGTGAGTGGCCCAGAGATCGCTTGGATTCCCTTCTGCTTCCTGCTCGTGCACGGAACCGGTCTCAGACCTAGAAGCACAGAGGTCTATAAATAGGAGCAGATGAGGACAGGGAGCCGGGCAGACAGGGGCTGTTCCAGACAGTGCAGGAGCGGACGACAGAGTCCGGGGGCCCCGTGGAAAATCTGAAGTGTAGGGGCCCCAGTCGGCACATTTTAAACAGAAGGAGTAAGCCCCCTTCACACCAGTTCAGATGCGGGAGAAAGACAGACAGAGCCCAGAATTCCACTCACGCTCAGACCCCAGGAGAAAGCCGTGACCCCAGGACAACACGTCCCCATGAATGCCACTGTCTTGACTCCACTGAACACGTGGCCTAGGCCCCATGTCTCTGTCCGGACGCGGAAGGAGACCCAGACAGCAGGACGTTAGTGGCCTGGGCAGTGAATAGAGGATATCGGTAAATGGGGCTCATAGCCGAGTTTTTTTGTGGAATACTGGGCGGAATAAAGTTTGGAGCACATGTCTCCAGTACGAGGTTTCCAGAGAACGTCCTTTTCTGACCTGCACCAAGATCCCCAAGAGAGCAGGCTGGCAGGCGGTGCTTCCAAAACAGTGGGGCTGCAGAACTTCACTCTGTACCACAGTATCAAGGACTAATGCTCAGTAGAAGAAACTTGGAGGGAGCCTGAGGTATGCACGGGTCTAGGTGAAGGTAATGACAGAACAGCCGAAGAAAAAGGAATCAAGCTCAAACCCCCCAGGAAGCAGCAAAAACAAAACCGTCATTTGAAAGTTTGGAAACAAATCTCATGACTGCGGCAGCCCTACATCAAAAGTGACAACTGCGGTTGGAATTTTCGACATAAAAGTCTGGGGGAAGGAGGGCCGGGGAGGCCCCAGTGGGTTACAGGTCCGACTCCTGGTTTCGGCTCAGGTCATGATCTCAGGATCACAGGATGGAGCCCCATGTCGACACCTGCGTCAGCTCTGAGCTCAGGGCCGAGCCTGTCTGAGATTCCTTCACTGTCCGCTCCTCCCCCTGCTCGTGTTCTCGCTCTAAAGCAAATAAGTAAATAAATAAATGAACGAGTGAAATGAATGAATGAATGACCTGGGGGTTGTTGAGAAGCTTCTAGAAGACCGTACTACTCTAAATTTCTAGTCAGGATCCTTACAGCTTGGAGGTTTCGAGAAGAAAGACGAAGCGCCGGTCCCCCTGTGTTGGAATTGCGAACTCTTTGTATCACGGTAATTCCCAAGCTCTGTCCCAAGACTCCTTCACCATGTTCCTGACACATCACTTACGCTGTTGCTGTTGGGAGAGCCTGCGCAAACACAGCTGGCACCACTGGTGACCTTGTTCAGCGGGTGACCTTGTTCACACTAAAATAATGCAACCCTCGGCCGGTCTTCATCTGGTTGGCAAGACACACAAATAGAGAGTGAAGTGACCATGTGACCTTAGGCTAGCACTGGTCCCTCTGTTCAGTGTTCTTACTGGTCTTCACCATCCGCATGCCTGGCACACATGAGGTGCTTAATAAGTGATTGTCAAGTGAATGCATAAATGAAGAAAAGCTCCTGCTTGTGTGTGATCGGCTCAGTGCGGCTGCAGTCATGAGTGCCCAAGAATCCCTCCCCAAGGACGTTAAAAAAAAAAAAAAAAAAAAAAAAAGGCGGCCTCCATCAGGCCTCTGATGACCTACCCATGGCCCGCCCTGCTGTAACCACTAGGCCCCCAACCTCTGTAACACCCATGGCTCTGAGATCTTAGACCCAGTCCGGCCCAGCATCTCCCTGCTCCCTCCTGTTTCTCCACTTTCTTAAGGAGCTTTCAAGTTTGATTGACTCTACATCATCAGTGGCTTTCGAAACCAGCTGCTCCTTTCTGTCAATGAAGCCACCACCCGGCAGGTTCAGACCATCACAGATGGACTCAGCGAAGAGAATGCGGCCCCCTTCCCTCTGTTCTGATAATCCCCCACTCCCTGGCAAGTGTACACCCCCTAAAAACAATCCATCAAAAGATTTAGGAATAAGAGAATGTGGCTTTAGGTTTTGACACCAAACAGGCTTGATAATACTTTGCCCCAGAATGATGCCGATCTTCCCCCCAAGCTGTGACCACATGGGACTGAGTATCCCCCAGCCTCTCCTCCACCCTCCAGCCTACCCTCGGAGAAGAAGGATGTCTTCTACTCCTTGTGGGAAGCTTATCCCAAGAGAAAGAATAAAGGTGAAGCTGGACCTAATATTCTCAGTCATCCTTCCAAAAGTTACTGATCAAATTAATCATGCCGCTTTCCCAAGCCAACAATGAAGACGGAGGTGGTGACTAAGCAAGGGCTATGCTTGGGGAAATGTCTCTTTTTAAGAACTAGAAATAGAGAAAAGGCACTTTCCACTACCAAGGTTTATCAAAGCATTAGTCAACCGATGGGAAGAGAGTTTTCGAGGACGGCTGGTTCTCCCTTTAGAGTTTGTCTCATTCCTACAGAAGGTTGAGGGGGTGGGAGGGCACACAAAGAAAAACAAAATAATAGAAAGTTGTTCCATTAAGACTGGAGTGTTAGGGGGAACCCAAACTCAGCTTCAGTAGTGTGGTGTCCGAGAGCTATAGGGCCTGGATTGTGGCAGTAGACAGCCCACTGGACAGGTCAGAGTCCATTTGGTCCCCAACAGAGCCATGGAAGGGCCTGAGGGAGCTGCTTGGATCCTGTGGACACATGAGACACACCTCAGGGTCTCCCAGAAGTGCCTGGAAACCAGGCTATGGCTGGTTATTGCCTCTTCTCTGTCCCGTCAGACAGGTGAGGCCTGCAGAAGTTTGGTTACATGAAGATGAGCAATCTCGTTCCAAGACTAAAGACAGCCTCTCCGAAGACATCGGGCAGAAAATGCTTCTAGAGATCATCCCTATTGTTGGCACGGTCTTCTTGCTGCATGAACCTTAGGCCAGATGTCAGCTGGGATTCTCTGTCCTTGAGCTCATGGAGGATTGCTGTGACCCTCCAGTGGACAATCTGAGGAAGTCATAGAGCCACCCCGAGATGTCTGTGAATTCCCCTTCTGGCTCAGCTCTGTCCAAACCCAGGGTCGCTCCTCTGTGCCTGTATCATACTGAGCTCAAACTCAGCCTTACATGGGTCTCCACAAGCATGCTACTCACTCCAGTATCACGTGACAGCGTCTTCTATTTGAGGGAGTGACAGAGAGGCTACATCTTACAGCGGTGCTCTAGTTTCTCCGTGTCCAGACACTCAGGGGCACACCTGCACACGCTGACCTTGGCCTCCCCTTCCTCCGCTCTCCTGAGAACAGCTCCCCCACACCCAGCTTCCAGCTTCAACCCTAAGTGTGCTCAGTAAGGAATTGTCCCACCCAAGTCCTTCTGTATTTAAGAAAAGTTCTCCCGCTAGCTGTTAAAAGAATAAAACAATCTCCCTGGTTTTCCAAACTAAAATAATTGAGACACACAGTAGGTGCTTAGAATATGACAAGGGCACAGTTTGCTCTGGGTAGGGTCCTCTTCACCGTGACCTGGCACGGGAAAGTTTATACTCCCCATCTAATTTTTAAAGGATTAGGACAGGCAGATGTCGAATCCCCTCTACTACCTACATCTTACTCCTTCTTAGGAACCCAAAGTGCTTTCAGACACTCACTAATCCCGGCAGCTCCTAGGGCAGGGAACAAACACCTTGTCTCCAGCATCCAGATGGAGCCCAGACATGTGAGTTAGGACTCCTGAGCTCGCCCATGGGGAGCACAGGCCAGAGCGTCAGCTGGGACCCCGAGCTCTGGAAACCCAACTCCAGGGCTAGGAGGCAAGGCTGCCTCACGTTTTTCAAGTTTTGCTCCTTCTGCTCTCAAAAAAATGCTAAAAACTGAGCTTTCCCCATTTGTACTTATTGAGGTAGAACAGTGTGGGGTTCAAACCACAGGTTCGAGAACACGACTGCTGGGGTAGCAACCAGCGCTCTGCTAACTACTCTCGAGCTGCTGATCCTGGGTGAGGCAGCTGACATTTTAGTGTTTTAATCTCAGCCTCTGAAAAATAGAAATGATAAATAATAGTATCCACCTTCCAGGGCTATTATGAGCATTAAATGAGTTTACACCCTCCTACTCCCAGCCCCCCATACACCCAATATAGAGCTTAGGAAAGTGTCTGGTGCGGAGAAACACCACAAAAGTGTTAGCTATAATTATTTCTTCTTTTCAAATTGTGCATTCTTTATTTAGTAACCCTGCGTTGATTTTTTTTTTGTCTGGGTGACAGCATTGTCTAACTATAGAAACCAAACTTGCAGAATCCTGAGCAGATGATTAACTCCGATGTATTACCCTCCTATTGTTTCCCTTTCCCCTTCCTTCCCTCTTTCTTTCCTTCTGTTCCCTCTCTTCCCTTTCTTTCTTTTCTTTCTTCTTTCTCCTTCTTCCTTTTCTTTCTTTCTCTCTCTCCCTTCCTTTCTTTCCTCCTCCCATCCCTCTTTCTTTTCCTGTCTCTTCCCCCTGCCTTTCTCTGTCTTTCCTTCTTTCTTCCCTCCTTCCCTTCCTTCTAGAAATATCTCCGAGGTGCCTACTATGTGATAATGGCACAGTATAAGATTAGACAGCGTACTAGAGATAAAATGAGAAGGTGATTTTGATTTAGGATCTTGTGATTTATTAAGTGTATACATGGAAATTTATTGTCAAAGTGGTATTATAGGGAGAACCCAGATGAAGGAGTAGCTAATTCCACCTGAATCCATCAGGAGAGCCTTCTCTGAGGAGGAGGTACTAGACCTGAACCTTGAAGGATAGACAGGAATTTGCCAAACAAAGAATATTTGCAATATTTGGGGGAATTTTTCCAGATACCTATATTTTTTGGAAGCTCACATACGATTATAAAAAACAACCAAATACCAGATCATAAAGCATGTCTCAACACATCTCAAGGATTGAAACCTTCCAGAAAGCACTGTTCTATTAAACTATAAATCAATGACTAAACCACATAAAAACGCATATTAGATGGTCATTTATAAATAATAATTTTCCATGCTATTTTATCAATTAAAAATATAGGTAAATAATTAAATCTTACAGACTACACATGGCAGTACTGCTAAGTATCCAGGGGCTATATTTAAATATAAAAGCATAGTTTTAGAGATTGTTCTCTACAAATAACTTAACATATTTCACAAATACATAAAGATACTATTTTTCAACTGAAAATAACAACACTGAGGCTGAAGAGATTCGCAAGGGGAAATACAGAGGGATATATTATAAAAAAGTTCAAAAACTATTTCACAACACAAAAAATCTAGACTAAGAAATACATGGGTCTATGTAAGTATATATATAAATAACTTGGGACTATTTCAAAAATATTTTGTAAAGCAGTTTCTCAGGAACCGATTATGTAAATGCTCTCTGGACATGAGAATAATCAGCAAAAACGAAGCAACTCTTCTGGGGAGTGAGCAGGGGATCTTATGTAAAGAGTGGTAACACTTGCAGAAGATTTTTCAGCCTTAGATACAGCTCACACTTTCCTTCCATATGGATCTACCCTCTTGGGACCGGATAGAAGACAAATTAAATAATTTAAACAGGTTAATAATTAAACAAGTAAATAATGATATTGATGTTCCTACCCAGGAACATTAACAGAAGGAGAGCTACTACTTATACGCCAATTAGCACTGGGGAGAAAGGGTAAACCTAACTGTAAAGAGTTTCTCAAAATTACACTTTACTAACATTTTGAAAAAGCATGTTCAGGGGCGCCTGGGTGGCTTAGTGGGTTAAAGCCTCTGCCTTTGGCTCCGGTCATGGTCTCAGAGTCCTGGGATCGAGCCCCGCATCGGGCTCTCTGCTCAGTGGGGAGCCTGCTTCCTTCCTCTCTCTCTGCCTGCCTCTCTGCCTACTTGTGATCTCTGTCTGTCAAATAAATAAATAAATATTTAAAAAAAAAAAAAAAAGCATGTTCAAAACAGAGGTGACACAAAAGGAGCTGGGGTCTTACCCTCAGTCTCTTACCTTAAAGAACAGTCACATGAGCCACACGACTAACTGACAAATGCCATAAATGACCTTGTGCATTCAAGTGTACCTAGAAGTTACTGGCTATGAGAAACAAATAAACAAAAAACCTAAACCTCAAATTCTTTAAGCAGTTTTTTTTTTTTTTTTTAACTCCTGAGTTAGGGTAACCAGATTTCATCAACGCAGGGTCTTCCCATATTTCCGTTTTATACCATCTGTATGTGACCCTCCTCAGCAGAAGATGGCTACGGTGGCCCCGCGCATCACGGTCTCACATACCATGGTCCAAAGACGGGGGGGGGGGGGGACGTTCATCTTTTGTTTTTGCCTCCTTAAATAGTTAAAAAGTCTTCCTAGCAACCCCAGAGGAAAAAATCCCTTTAGGTCTGATCAGCCAGGTTTGGGCTCCATGGGCTTCCCAAGCCAATTACTGGCAAAGACAACAGACCATCAATGGACCAAAGACAATCAACCCCCAGAAAAGCAATGTTTCTCGAGCCCGAGTGTACAGCAGAGGTACGTGGAGAGCTTACGAAAACATATTTCCGAGTTCTTCCCAGAAAGCAGTGAGCCTTAAGGGATAAGGCTCTTGACTTCGCATTTCTAGCGAGCTTTCTGGTGGTGCTGGTCCTTTAAAGCATGATTGGCACTGCCCACCGGCATGTGGGGACATGAAAGCCTAGATAAAATCAGGGCTGGGGGGTAATGCTACCAAGGGGCAGGGGCAATGACTCAAGTAATCAAGCCAAGTTCATCTTAGACCTCTTAGTATTATTTTAAAGTTGTGTTTCAAGAATTACTATGTTAAATGAAACAGTGTCACAGAGGCCCAGTCCCCACACCTAACCTGATTGCCATTTAAACCCTGCCTAGAAAAGTTGTTTCAACAGATCGGTCAGGAATCTTCTGATAAGCACCAGTGGGGTAATCTGTCACATGGGCCTTTGGCTTTGCGCAGAGGAAGGTGAGTTGGACCTCCATGATAAGACCCTGTGCTCTTCCCCTCTGAAGGACAGTGACCCAGCCTGGAACAATCCTTTTTATTTTGCCCATAACGTTCCTTGCCCCATCCTCCTTCCTATGAAAACCTTCCATTTTGTACAACTCCTCAGAGCTCCCCTCTACTTGCTACATGGGCTGCTGCCTGACTCATGGATTTAAGAAAAACAGATCTTCATATTTACTCAGTGGGATTTTGGTTTTTCAACAACTGTTCTATCAAATTAGTGACGTAACCATGTTTCTTCTGGGCAAGAATACAGTCAGGAAGTTACGACCACGGCTCATGAAGAATCTGCTTCATGATTGTCCAAGTCATTGTAGACGTAGTGAACTTCTAGTAAGAATGACTCTTGTTTGGCTGACTGCGAAAAGGTGATAAAAGGAGGTAGAAGTTAAAATTTTTCTAGCCCAGCAAGCATCCACTTGGTAACCACTTTTACATCTAAGTCCAAAAGAATGGCCTTCACCAGATGTTCCTTTAATTTTCCAGGGATTAATCTGATAGTTAATTATCCATTTTAAGTGATTAACAACAACAAAGAAAAAAAGCCACTAAGGTCTGTGCTGATGCTTTTAATTGTACTGTGGACCATTGCTGATTTGCATTTTTAAGAACTGGAATCATTTTGACATGCAAAATAAATTTTAAAAAATGCTGGAATGAATCTGCTATTCTGCTTGGCAACACTGAGCAAGTCATTAAGGAAACTCAGTTGTCTGTGTCTGTTAATATGAAAGGAGAAGACAAGAATAAATATTTCTTAGGAACCCTAAAATCTGTTTCTCTAACTAGGTGAAGAACTGCTAACAACAAACAATGGATTTTTGTTGCCAAGCAGCAACCTGGCTAAACCACCAAAGACCTGAATTTTGCAAGTCACTCGGCTTCTCTGAGAGCTGGTTCCCAACCTGACCCACTGAGGGTTTGGACTGGGTATTTGTTTTGGTATCCCTTCCAGACATAACCTAGAGATGAAACTCCTTTCTCTGTCCCATCCGTTTTGGAGACAGCTGTTAATAAGCAGTTAAATGTGTAATAATATGAAAAAATATTTAATTACAAAGTGAAAGAAAACAAGAGGTCATGGTAATTCTGCTCTGAAAGGTGAGTTGGTTGTGACACAGTAGTGATGGCGGTGATTTTAGAAAGTGGCATTGACTGAATTACAGAGTTATTTAACACTAGTTTAAAGAATGACGTCTTTATATCAATGACATGAGTCACTTTTTTAAAAAAATTGAACAAAATACATTTTTCTCCTTTAGACTTCACTCTCTGTTCCTTAAAAAATAAAGACACCTTTCCAGAATCATGCATGAGTCACACTGATTGTCAAATTATACTAAACACTCACAGCGCACAGGGAAAGAAGCCAAACAGTTATTTGGAAATGTAAGGGAGTTTGAATCTCATTACATCCGGTCCTCACTTTTGGCCAAATGCAAGCAGTAAAAATGTACAGGCTGGACATGACATCCTATGTAATGTCACTATTTTTTTTTTAAGTAAATAAAAAACTTTGGCTCCCTTTGCTAGCTGCCCCATAATAAAATGCAGAGGAAATGGTTATTAGCCAGGCGGAGAATCAAAGACATTTTGTTAATGGTCTAGTTCATTACATCAACTTGAATCATATTACATATCCCGTTAAGAATGCTCTTGGATGGGAAGAATAAACATCGTTAAAATGTCTATACTGCCCAGAGCAATCTATACTTTTAATGCCATTCCAATCAAAATTCCACCAGTATTTTTCAAAGAGCTGGAGCAAATAATACTAAAATTTGTATGGAATCAGAAGAGACCCCGAATTGCTAAGGAAATGTTGAAAAACAAAAATAAAACTGGTGGCATCACGTTACCTGATTTCAAGCTTTATTACAAAGCTGTGATCACCAAGACAGCATGGTACTGGCATAAAAACAGACACATGGACCAGTGGAACAGAGTAGAGAGCCCAGATATGGACCCTCAACTCTATGGTCAAATAATCTTTGACAAAACAGGAAAAAATATCCAGTGGAAAAAAGACAGTCTCTTCAATAAATGGTGCTGGGAAAACTGGACAGCTATATGTAGAAGAATGAAACTTGACCATTCTCTTACACCGTACACAAAGATAAACTCGAAATGGATAAAAGACCTCAACGTGAGACAGGAATCCATCAGAATCCTCGAGGAGAACATAGGGAGTAACCTCTTTGATATCAGCCATAGCAACTTCTTTCAAGATATGTCTCCAAAGGCGAAGGAAATAAAGGCAAAGATGAACTTCTGGGACTTCATCAAGATAAAAAGCTTCTGCACAGCAAAAGAAACAGTCATCAAAACAAAGAGGCAACCCACGGAATGGGAGAAGATATTTGCAAATGACAGTACAGATAAAAGGTTGATATCCAGGATCTATAAAGAACTCCTCAAACTCAACACACACAAAACAGATAATCATATCAAAAAATGGGCAGAAGATATGAACAGACACTTCTCCAATGAAGACATACAAATGGCTACCAGACACATGAAAAAATGTTCATCATCACTAGCCACCAGGGAGATTCAAATCAAAACCACATTGAGATACCACCTTACACCAGTTAGAATGGCCAAAATTAGCAAGACAGGAAACAACGTGTGTTGGAGAGGATGTGGAGAAAGGGGAACCCTCTTACACTGTTGGTGGGAATGCAAACTGGTGCAGCCACTTTGGAGAACAGTGTGGAGATTCCTCAGGAAATTAAAAATAGATCTTCCCTATGACCCTGCAATTGCACTGCTGGGTATTTACCCCAAAGATACAGATGTAGTGAAAAGAAGGGCCATCTGTACCCCAATGTTTATAGCAGCAATGGCCACGGTCGCCAAACTGTGGAAAGAACCAAGATGCCCTTCAACGGATGAATGGATAAGGAAGATGTGGTCCATATACACTATGGAGTATTATGCCTCCATCAGAAAGGACGAATACCCAACTTTTGTAGCAACATGGACAGGACTGGAAGAGATTATGTTGAGTGAA
This sequence comes from Martes martes, assembly GCF_963455335.1. Classification (NCBI taxonomy): domain Eukaryota; kingdom Metazoa; phylum Chordata; class Mammalia; order Carnivora; family Mustelidae; genus Martes; species Martes martes. The sequence continues at coordinate 62,501,051 of NC_137903.1, read as the reverse complement.
ATAAGTCAAGCAGAGAAAGTCAAGTATCATATGGTTTCACTTATTGGTGGAGCATGACAAATAATATAGAGGACAAGGGTAGATGGAGAGGAGAAGGGAGTTGAGGGAAATTGGAAGGGGAGGTGAACCATGAGAGACTATGGACTCTGAAAAACAACCTGAGGGTTTTGAAGGGGCGGGGTGGGAGGGTGGGGGAACCAGGTGGTGGGTATTAGGGAGGGCACAGATTGCATGGAGCACTGGGTGTGGTGAAAAAACAATGAATACTGTTACGCTGAAAATAAATAAAAAATTTAAAAAAAAAAAAAAAAAAAAAAAAAAAAAAAAAAGAATAGATGGTGCTTAAAAATACTGCAAACTCAATGCGGCATCATCATGCATGCTAACCGGAAAATGTGATGGGTTGGATTTAGGGAAAGGAAAGAAAGAAGTAGCAGTCTGCGACGCGTCCCTCCTGAAGGACTGTCACTGTCCGCAGGCTAGGGATTCTGCTCCCTTCTTCATTAATGAGAAGCTCCCATGGTCACAATGGTCACAGTCTAAGCCTTTCTGAAGGCCTGAAGATGACAGACGTGATTACACTTGCTCTCACGTGCCACATACAGAAATAATTAAAGAGTAGAGAATCGAGGGAACTGACATTTTTTTCGGGCAGAAATGCATAGTAATTTTGTTACAAGGTCACATGGACTTGATGAATGGGTCCCTCATCTCCACAGGTAGAATGGAGCCCAGAGAAATGTTCATTCATTAATCACTCAGTAATCATTGCAGAGTACCTCCCCTGGGCCGGGTCTGTGCTTTGGGGAGGTAAAAAGATCCCTGCCCTCATGGAGTTCCCAGCCTACTGGCTATTAACAAAACCACAACACCAGGCAAAGAGCAAAGTTTCAGTCAATGCTTTTTTTAATCCAAGGAAAAAACGATCACACCACTAAATAATTAAATATAATTACCAGATGGGCAGGACACTTGGAGCCCCAGGTACAAACCTGTGAGAAGAGCTACTTGGGTTTTTTGAGGGAGGTACATTATTAGCCCAAAATTTCATAGAATACAAGCAATCTCAAAGTTAAAAATCGGTTTTATTGTTAAAGGTTTTAATAACTCAATTTAAAAGAATGGATTCTCCATAGAAAAAGCTCTGAAAAACAGTGAAATACTGTAATTATATTGCAATACATTGTAACGAGTTATAATACAAAATCAGATCGTGCTTATTTACATTAGTAAAGAGTAAAAAAATGTAATAAAAATTTCAAAATAAAATAAAAAGTCAAAGAAAAATAAGCACCTTTTTAACCTAAAATTGACTACAAATGGAAATAAATGAGATTACCTATATTTCAAGTTGACAACCACATAGAACAAATAATTATCTCAAATAACTTTTTTTTTAAAGATTTTATTTATTTATTTGACAGAAATGACAAGTAGGCAGAGAAGCAGGCAGAGAGAGAGGGGGGAAGCAGGCTCCCCGCTGAGCAGAGAGCCCGATGTGGGGCTGGATCCCAGGACCCTGGGATCATGACCTAAGCCGAAGGCAGAGGCTTTAACCCACTGAGCCACCCAGGTGCCCCTCAAATAACTTTTGAATATAGCTGTTTGTCCAGTTTTAGCGATATACAAGTCTAAGGGCCAAAAAAAAAAAAAAAGTCTGAAAACACACTTTACATTTTATTAGTGGGTTTATTGTTTATAACAATATTGATATTCTAATCTTCAGACCTTTTGGTGCATATCTTACAATAGACAAACTAAGCAGATGTGTTGATATTAGCAACCATGATATTTACTCCAAGAGAAAGGAAATACAAATATAAAAGAAAAACAGTAAGAAAAGAATAGAAAAGAAAGCGAGAAAAGAACAGAAAACAAAGCAAGAAAAGAACACTCATAATATTAGTTTTCTCCCATTTAATTTTTTTTGGCAACTTTAAATTTAAATTGGAGAAAAATTAGTGTGAACTAAAAAATATGTACATATTTTCCTCCCACGGTTCTTTCTACTGCAAAGTTTAGGAACACTGACACAGTAGCCGTGACAAAATTCGGCTCCCTGATCCTGGTTTCCGCATACAATTTCCGACAGCTCAAGAGCGACTGGATTCCAAGTTTTAGGTCAGGACAAGGTGAACTTGGGACAGTTTCTCGTACCAAAAACTCATCAAACACAATCCAAGGACTCAAATTAGTCTGAAAGAGCTTCCATGATTTCCCAATAAGGGGGAGGGAGGGAAGGAGAGAGAGAAGCCAAGAAAGAAAGGGAAGCAGTAAGAAGTCCACAAAATCATGTATGAAATGTACCTGCCAAGATCTAACCAGGCGTCTCCCCCTACACTATCCAACAGCACAGCCCCTAGCCACATGGAATTATTTCGATTGAAAGTAATTTAAATTGTATATTTTTTAAAATTCTCTTCCCCAGTCATCCTAAGATAACTCCCAGGATCTCTTCCCTCTTGATTGTGTTACGGTCATATGACCCCTTCCCTCCCCCCCCCCCAAAAAAAAGAAAAGAAAAGAAAAAAAATTGTGGATCTAATTAAAAGCCAATACCCAGTGACCCCGAGAGAGGGAGACCGTCCGTCCCATCACTCGAGTGTTTTAAAAGCAGAGTTTTCTTCTAGTGCTTGAATGAGACACGAGAACGGAAGCGACACATTTGAAGGTGATTTGAAGGTGAGGGGGGTTCCACCCGAGGATCCCGGCATGGGCTGCGGCATCGCGTGCGGGCAGAGAAGGCCCAGGGCTGGGAACTCTGCTCAGCCTGAAGGGGCTGAGAGCCGAGTCCAACCACGAGGACTTGAAGTCAGCCTAGAATGAGCCAGAATGAGCCTGAAAGCAGACTCTTGCGCAGCGTCCGAGAGCAGGTCAGAGCGCGGCCCTGGGATGCCATGACTGACCCTGAGAGGCCAGGAGCTAGAATCCTGCTGCGCCCACTGGACCGTGGACTTAGAGACCTCCATGCTAAGAAAGGTGAGTTGCTCTGGTCCACGAAGACGGCCGTGACGCAGCTCTGGGAAACTAGGATATGGGACGTTAAGGAATATTGAACTGAAGTGGCGTATGGATATTCACCCACTGATTCCCTCAACACTTCTGAATGTTGGAAATGTTCAGAACAAAGGTGAGGGAAAGTTGTGTTTTTTTCCCTCTGAGTATAAATCGTAGAAAATGCAGATTAAATTAGAGGCTGGAAAGAAGACATCCACATGGCCAACAGACACATGACTAGGTGTTCCACATCACTCGGCATCAGGGAAATACAAATCAAAACCACAGTGAGATACCACCTCACACCAGTCAGAATGGCGAAAAGTAACCAGTCAGGAAATGACAGGTGTTGGCGAGGATGTGGAGAAAGGGGATCCCTCCTACACTGTTGGTGGGAATGCAAGCTGGTGCAGCCACTCTGGAAACCAGTATGAAGGCTCCTCAAAAAGTTGAAAATAGAGTTACCCTATGACCCAGCAATCACAGTACTGGGTATTTACCCTAAAGATAACAAATGTAGGGATCCGAATAGGCACATGCACCTGAATGTTTGTAGCAGCAATTTTCACAACAGCCAAACTATGCAAAGAACCTAGATTTCCATCAACAAATGAATGGATAAAGAAGACGTGGTTCATATATACAATGGAATACTACACAGCCATCAAAAAACCCCTGTAATCTTGCCATTTACACCCACGTGGATGGAACTAGAGGGTGTTATGCTGAGTGAAATAAGTCAATCAGAGAAAGACAATTATCATATGCTCTCCCTGATAGGAGGAATTTGAGAGGCAGGGTGGGAGGCTTGGGGGTAGGGAAGGAAAAAAATGAAACAAGATGGGATCAGGAAGGAGACAAACCATAAGAGACTCTTAATCTCATAAAACAAACTGAGGGTTGCTAGAGTGGAAGGGGTCAGGGAGAGGGTGGCTGGGTGATGGACACTGGGGAAGGTATGTGCTGTGGTGAGTGCGATGAATTGTGTAAGACTGATGAATCACAGACCTGTACCCCTGAAGCAAATAATTCATCATATGTTAATTTAAGAAAAATAAATTGGAGGCGGGGTCTCTGGGTGGGACTTCTGGCCAATTCAAGGGTCCCACACTATCAGTTTCACTACTAAAGTCCATTTCCTGGTTCTGGATTCACCAATAATATCTACCTGGGAGCTCTGATAAATACTTCCTTTTCTTTATTCTTACTAATGGAAACAAGAGTGGCAAAGGATGGAGTGTGTTTGCATGTGTGTGTGTGTGTAGTGGGGGAGGCAGAGTTGTGTTATAGGAGCAAAAGAAAAAGGGTTATTTATTTCCTTAGGGGAATGAGAGAAGGAAGTGACAGGTGTCTCCACAGGTGTCCTAGAGTAAGGGCACATGGATATACTACCAGGGAAGTTTGGAAGTTTGACAGATGTTGGCCTCTCCTCCCACCCTCACTTCATCCGCACACCTACTCCTTAGAAAGACAACTCATCCTTAGGGCTCTACAGACTCTGAGGCGGAGACCATCCCAAACCTTCCCGGAGAGATGAGTGGCTGGCAGAGACAAAGCATGTGCCCAGAGGAGGGACAGACTCACCAGACCTGGGTTTCACTCTATCCCCACCACTTCCTGGATGTCTCTCCCCTTTTCTGCCACATTTTTTGAGAGAATACTGGCACTGTGTTTTCCTCGTGGGGGAGGACACCTAAGCTCCAGGAATCCCAAGTCTGGACAAGGCTCCTAGGAAGAGAAGCTGAGAAACCACCAGAAAGCAGACACACAATCCCATTGACCAATTCCCAGGAGTCGCTATGGGAGGTGCCCAGAAGCAGACTGACCCTTGTGCAAATGTGGACTCCGGTTATATAAGGATGTTCAGCACAAGATTATCCCCCTGAATACTCCATACAAAATGTCCAGTGTGGACGCCCCATTCCTCTGCAATAGTCTATGAAATTCAGAAGCATCCTCTCCTACAAATAAGGTCTTGAAAAATCAGGAAGAGGGCAACAAGGAGTCAGTAGTCACCACCCAACGGGGACAGTGTCATGGTACCCACCTGCGTGTGTCATTCTGCTTGGACTCCCTTTTAATAAAATCATGTGTACTCATTGGTTTTCTCATGATAATGATGAAAGCTAATTTTTAAAGACATATTTTTAAAAATGTGAAAATTTACAGACTGTGGACAATAAAAGACAAAGAAAGAGTGCTATGATCATAATATGAATCTTGCTGAAGAGAAATAAAATGTGCCAGACAAGATACATCAGGTCCAGCCAACCTGTGCACTGGCCCCTTGGTTTCTAGTGAGTGAGGGTTGGTGGTGGAGGATGGATAAAGAAGTTTGGTTCAATTACAAAAATGTATTGACGGTTTGCAGTGTCAGACACAGTCATGAGCTCTAAATGGTGTGAAATTACTTCAGACACTTAACCAAAATATAGGTTTCAAGGCTCAACCCCCAAAGATTCCCATTTTGCCAGGTTTGCAGTAAGGTCCAGGAACCCTCCTTTTTAAAGAGATCCCCACTGACTCCACAAATGATCATGGTGGAAATCTTCTTGGGACAGTCCCTTGTGAAAACCTGTTCTAGTGGTCTAGAGGTGACATAAAGGTTGACGCCCCCCCCCCCCCAGAGTACTGTCCAGTCCCACAGAGACACGCTCGATTTCACAGTGAGCGACTCGTGTGGTGCACGCCATGTCTGGTACTGAGATTCAGCCACAAAGCCCATTAGGCAACTAAACTGGGGTAAGAAGAAACAGAACCATCGGATTACCTGAAAATGGCTATAATCCCCATTTTTTAGGGGAAAAAAGGTATCTTCTACCTTGTTCTCATTTCCAGCTGGTTTGGGGACTGCTCCTGGTCCCAGTTCAAGTACATCTGTCAACATACTCATTTAAAAAATTAGAAATGGGGATCATACTATCCTTGCTTATTTTTCACAGGATGTTAGCATCTAGACTACTTTCTCTTTCCTTTGTGCATAATTTTCATATGCGAGACCTAGAAAGGGCCCGAAGCATCCATGAACATGAGCCTTCGGTAACCCGTTGGTCACCTGGGGCCCTTTATTGTCCACTCAAGCAAATGTAAAATTCTATTACAAACCTAATTCTTAACCTAATGTCTATTATATTTAACTGCTCTGGCCAGGTTTGCCAAGGAGGACGGGTTCTAAAGGAAGGATGGTCCCTGAGGGCTCCATTCAGAAATAAGCCTTCAGAAAGATTTTCTCTACCCTTACACTCTTCTCCCCCCTGTCTGGGAGGGATGTTCTTCAGGATCCCACCAGCAAAGACTGCATTTTACTGGTGTTTGTTTCTACTGTTCTTTCTTTCCTACTGTGAGTTCGTAGAAGAGAGCAGTTAAGTTGCCTCAGTCATCACATTTCTAGAGCTTAAATCAGAGAGTGGCTGAATCTCCGGTAAATAAATAACTTTAATGAATTACAGCTGAATTAAAAACACTATTTAATACATGTATAATGTCACTGGCAACTCTATTGTGTTTCCTCTTACTATTATTTTATGGAATATGAAAATATTACAGGAAGTCTTTTTTATGACTTTGGGCTTCCAGACGTTATATTCACGATAAGGTCTAAAGATTCAGCTGCTATAACTTTCATCACAAGCCAGCTCGGACTCTTGGATGGTTACTGGACCTTTCTGGCCCTACACTAGTTTCCGTGTGTGTTAGAGCTGGCGTACACACCTGCACGCAGGAGCTAATGGTTCAATTTTCAGAAATGGTGCAAGAAATTCTTAACCCACCAACAGCTTGAAACTGGTCATGGCAGAAATATTTCTCCTGTAGAAATTGGCAAAGGCTACAAATCAGGGCATTTTTTTTCTTCAGAGAGCTGGTCTACCAGCATCCTGCTGTTTCCACAAGGTCACAAAGAAACGTGCTTATACACAACCCAAGAGGAACTTGAATGCTATCATTTGGAAAGACACTACAAATCAACACAAGGCAGTTACAGAATACTAACAAAGTAAAATACAACTAAGCTCTAAATTTAATATAACCAGGAGCCACAGTTATAATGCAAATAATACATGATATGGGGGTTCAAGAAGGGAAGTGTCACACGGTCAACCGAAACTATGAGGGAGACAATAGAGAGGAGATGGGGACAGTGAGAGAGGAGAGAATTAAGGATACAGAATGGGCTGAGCACAACGGGGCTACCGGAGCAAGTGGAAATTTGGGTATTAAAAGTACTGCAGCACGGGGCACGTGGATGGTTCAGTCCATTCAGTGTCCACCACTTTATCTCAGCTCAGGTCCTAATCTCAGAGTCATGAGTTCAAGCCTCATTCTGGGTGTGGAGGCTACTTGAAAAAAAAAAAAAAAGTACTCCACTGAAGGACCTGGCTGGCTCAGCTGGAAGACCATGCAACTCTTGATCTCAGGTTCATGAGTTTGAGTCTCATATCACGTGTAGAGATTAGTTAAAAAAACAAATAAATAAAACTTTTTAAAAGGATGATTTACTCCACTCCAAAACTGCTAGAACTCATACAGGAATTCAGTAAACTATCAGGATATAAAATCAATGCACAGAAATGAGTTGTATTTCTATACACCAACAGCAAGACAGAAGAAAGAGAAATTAAGGAGTCAATCCCATTTTCAACTGCACCCCAAACCATAAGATACCTAGGAATAAACCTAACCAAAGAGGCAAAGAATCTGTACTCAGGAAACTAGGAAGTACTCATGAAAGAAATTGAAGAAGACACAAAGAAATGGAAAAGTGTTCCAAGCTCATGGATTGGAAGAATAAATATTGTGAAAATTTCTATGCTACCTAAAGCAATCTACACATCTAATGCAATCCCTATCAAAATACCACCAATTTTTTTAGAAGAAATGGAACGAATAATCCTAAAATTTATATGGAACCAGACAAGACCCCGAATAGCTAGAGGAATGTTGAAAAGGAAAGCCAAAGTTGGTGGCATCACAATTCCAGACTTTAAGCTCTGTTACAAAGTTGAAATCATCAAGACAGTATGGTACTGGCACAAAAACAGACACATAGATCAATGGAACAGAATGGAGAGCCCAGAAATAGACCCTCAACTCTATGGTCAACTAATCTCCGACAAAGCAGTAAAGGATATCCAACAGAAAAAAGACGGTTTCTTCAACAAATGGTGTTTGTAAAATTGGACAGCCACATGCAGAAGAAGGAAACTGGACCATTTCCTTACACACACACACAAATAGAGTCAAATGGATGAAAGACCTCAATGTGAGACAAGAATCCATCAAAATCCTTGAGAAGAACACAGGCAGCAACCTCTTTGACCTCAGCTGCAGCAACTTCTTCCTAGAAACATCACTAAAGGCAAGGGAAGCCAGGGCAAAAATGAACTATTGGGACTTCATCAAGATCGAAAGCTTTTGCACAGCAAAGGAAACAGTCAACAAAACCAAAAGACAGTTGACAGAATGGGAGAAGATATTTTCAAATGATATATCAGATAAAGGGCTAGTATCCAAAATCTATAAAAAATTTATCACACTCAACACCCAAAGAACAAATAATCCAATCAATAAATGGGCAAAAGATGTGAACAGACATTTCTGTGAAGAAGATATCCAAGTGGCCCACAGACCCATGAAAAAGTGCTCAACATCACTCAGCATCAGGGAAATACAAATCAAAACCACAATGAGATGCCACGTCACCCCAGTCAGAATAGCTAAAAATAACAAGTTAGGAAATGACAGACGTTGGTGAGGATGTGGAGAAAGGGGAACCCTCCTGCGCTGTTAGTGGGAATGCAAGCTGGTGCAGCCACTCTGGAAAACAGCATGGAGGTTCCTCAAAAAGTTGAAAATAGAGCTACCCTACGACCCAGTAATCACACTACTGGGTATTTACCCTAAAGATAACAAATGTAGTGATCTGAAGGGGCACGTGCACCTGAATGTTTATAGCAGCAATGTCCACAATGGCCAAACTATGGAAAGAGTCTAGATGTCCTTCAACAGATGAATGGAAAAAGAAGTGGTATATATATGTATGTAGGTATATAAGTGTATATACATACATACATAGCATGTATGTATATGTACATATACACATACACACATGTGTATATACATACACGCATAGTATATACACATACATGTGTATATACATACACATACACATACATGTGGGTATGTATGTGTATATACACATACATATCTACATACATACAATGGAATACTATGCAGCTACCAAAAGAAATGAAATCTTGCCATTTGCAATGACATGGATAGAACTAGAGGGTATTATGCTGAGAGAAATAAGTCAATCAGAGAAAGTCAATTATCATATGATCTCCCTGATATGAGGAATTTGAGAGGAAGGGCGGGGGGTTTGGGGGATAGGGAAGGAAAAAATGAAACAAGATGGGATCAGGAGGGAGACAAACTATAAGAGATTTAATCTCAGGGAACAAACTGAGGGTTGCTGGAGTGAAGGGGGGTAAGGAGAGGGTGGTGGGGTTATAGACACTGGGGAGGGTATGTGCTACGGTGAGTGCTGTGAAGTGTGTAAACCTAACGATTCACAGATGTGTACCTCTGGGGAAAATAATACATGATATGTTAATAAAAATAATAATAATAATAATAAAGGATGATTTATTGCCTTGATAGAGCAACAGCAGAGTCACATATGCTTAGCATTTGATAATATAATATCATAGGCTGTGTGTCTTCTTTATTTCACGTATTGTGCTTATGTACATTCCCCATTTAAAATGTCATCTCCAAAAAAAGAAAAAAAGAAGGCATTTCCACTCTTTACACTTACTGCTTGAAGTGCTCTTCACAATACTTCTTTTACATTTCTCTAAAACTTGGGGGGGAGGGGTTATTTCCATTTCTCTTAAACAGCTTTGTGGGATTATTCTCAATATGCTTTTTAAAAAATAAAAAATCTCCATAATTGAGATTAGAGCCCAATCAATGCCCCTGACATTAAGCAGAGTACCAACCCCAGCCTTCTCCTGTAATCACTATATAAGTCATCAGTAACAGTCAATTAAGGACCAAAGAGAAAGGAAATAGCATCAAAGATTAAAAATGGTTCAAAATTCTGTCGCTATAGATTTGTCTCTTCTGGACATTCCATATACACGGAATTGTACAGTATACGCCTCACTTTCTTCACTTAGCATAATGTCTTTTAGCAGTAGGTGGTTTCATTCTTTCCTTCCTTCCTACCTTCCTTGCTTCCTTCCTTTTTTTTCCCAAGTAGCATCTAAATATATGAATGTAACACATTTTGTTTATCTGTTTACCAGTTCTGATGGACACTTGGGTTGTCTCCACCCTATTATCAATAATGCTGAGTCAACATTAATGTACAATTCTTTGGATGGACACATAATTGATTTCTCTTGTGTAGAGACCAGGAGTGGAATTTCTGGGTCCGGCAGTTTAAGCTTCTGTTTAGCTTTTCCAGACTGTTTCCCAAACCGTTTCCCAGATGGGTTGCACCATTTTATATTCCCACTAGCATTTAAAGACGCCCGTTTCTCTGCATCCTGGCCAATGTTTGTCACTGTCTGTCTTTTTGATGACAATCACTGTACTGTATGTAGCTGTATCTGACTGTGATTCTGATTTGGCTTTCTCTAACGGCTACTGACGGTCAGCATCTTTTCATGTGCTTACGCCACACCTTCAGATAAAGCGTTCATTTCCAAAGACACTCATGAGACTGCTCTCAACTAGTATTTTCTTGTCATTCTAAATCCCCTCCTTAGAAGAAACTCTACTTATCATAGGAGCTTTGCTTCAACGGATATTTACACTCACGATCTTGGTGCTAGCCTGAGAAGATTCCATACAATAAACATCATCTTTCTGAGGTGCCCCTTATGTGAACAACCCTGTGGAGAGACCTGCCAGATGTTCCTGCTGGCCCTCCACATCTGCTCTGCTCTTTCTCGCCCAGCTCTGTGCTCTGGAGGCTGGCCTCTGGGCCAAGCTCCGTGGGACCCAGGCAAGGGGAATGTGGGACGGGGGAATATCCTTTCTCCCTTCCTGTGGGCTGCAGTGGCTCCTGCCTTTCCCTTCCTAATGAACAGTCCTGACAGGCAGGACCCTTGCTGCGGCTGGATGCTCTTGACAGCTCCCAACAAGACCTCTGTACCTTTACACCTTTAGCTCCAGCAGAGGGAAGGGCTTTTTGCAATGATTTTTCCCTATTCTTCTCCATTCCATGATGGTCCCTTAAACCTGTTATCCTCTGGACAGAGCATCACTCATTCTCTTCAAATATAACCTTTCCTGTGTGCATTCTCCTCCCTGCTGGCATCCTGACTGACACCCAGGGTAAGCAAAACTCCTTTTTTAAATGAAAGGCTAGCAACATAAGTGCATACAAACAAAAGGTTAGTACTAAGAATAATCTTATAATAGTTGCTTAGCCACATCTGACAGTTACTCATTAGTGTCCATTCCTCTCTGATCTCACGGCATTTGGGGCTTCTCTTGAAGACTCGTCGGTCCCTATCTTCCTTTGCAGTCACTCACAACAGAAGCCAATTCCACCATGTCCACCCTAAATGGCATGAAAATGGGAAAGACACACTTTGGTTTCCCTAAAGTCTCCTGAGAATCTTTCTCTATCCCAAAAAAGCCTAAGTACCTTAAGAGCCCATGTGCTTTTACGAGAGAAGCTCTCTACCCAGACGGACTACGGATTATTGAAAACTTCTCTACCAATGAGGAGTGAGGGCATGAGAGGAAAAGAGCCCGAACCAAAACTCCCAGGAGGAGCACCAAGCAGAGTCTAAAGGCAGAAGCTCACACCAATTAGAACTCTATAAAGGGAGCCTGCTGACCTGAGACAGGCATCCCTACCAATTCCGGAAGTATTCAAGCAGGCTTTTTGACAAAGGTTCCCATTTCTGGTTCAAGGTTGGATTGGATAACCTTCAAAGTCTTCTGCTATTTTAAAATTCAGATTGCATGGTCTTATTCCCAGTTTAATTAGCACTTCTAATAGTGATATTAGATTGAAATTTGCATTTTCCAACCTTGTATATTTCCTGATATTCTTCACCACCCTGAGGAAAACAGAAGTTACAAGATTTCCCTCACTTAAGTTCTTCTTTAAAGGGAGAAGTCACAGTTTGAGAGGATAAACTCTTTTTATCGGTTGGATGAAGATAAGGAGGTAATCACAGGTCTGCTCTTTGTGGGCGGGGGAGGAAGCTGAGGAAGGAAGACAAGTGTGCTCTGGGCTGAAGCACTTCCAGGAGGTAGTAACCTAGGAGCAGAGTAGTCCAGCTGCCTCACCCTTATTCAGTACGATGTCAGCATCAGAAGAAATATATGGAAAACCTGATTCTGTCACAATAGCTGACCTCTGACCATAAATACTCTAGGGACAAGAGTCCCAATGTACACTATATGCCAAAGGAAGAAAACCAGAAATGACCTTCTTTTTCCCCAGAGGTCAGTCACTGTCTTTCCCAAGAAGACAATGCCTCTTTTCTCTCTTTCTTTCTTTCTTTTTTTGCTTTTATTCCATGCTTTGCCCCATTAATAGCCAAGTTTTGTCATTCTACTTGCAGTATTTCATATTCAGAGCATCAGTGGTATTGCCTATCACCACCTCCAGCCCACCACACAGAATGGTTAACACATACACATAGATTCCGGCACCTCTAGAAAGAATTGCTAAAGACATGATCCTTGGTAACAGGATCCAATAGTACATTAAAAGCATTGTCCATCACAACCAGGTGGGGTTTATCCCTGGAACGCAAGGGTGGCTCAACATGCAGAAGTCAACTGATGTGATATAACAAACTAACAGGAGAGAGAAGAACCATATGGTCCTCTCAATTGATGAAGAAAAAGCATTTGAGAAAATATAGTATCCCTTCCTGATTAAAACTCTTCAGCATGTAGGGATAAAGGGAATAATCCTCAATTTCATAAAAGCCATCTATGAAAAGCACACAGTGAATATCATTCTTAATGGGGAAAAGCTGAGAGCCTTTCTCTTAAGATCAGGAACATGATAAGGATGCCCACTCTTGCCACTGTTGTTCAACATAGTATTAGAAGTCCTAGCAACAGCTATCAGACAACAAAAAGAAATAAAAGGTATTCAAATTGGAAAAGGAAGTCAAACTCTCTCTCTTTGCAGATGACATGATACTTTACATGGAAACCCAAAAGACTCCACCCATAAAGTACTAGAACTCATACAGCAATTCTATAATGTGGCAGGATACAAAATCAATGCACAGAAATCAGTTGCTTTCTTATACACTAACAATGTAACTAAAGAAGGAGAAATTAGAGAACTGATTCCATTCACAATAGCATGAAAAACCATGAGATACCTTGGAATAAACCTACTCAAAGAGGTGAAGGATCTATACTCTAGAAACTATAAAACACTCATGAAAGACATTGAAGAAGACACGAAAAGATGGGAAAACATTCCACGCTCATGGATCGGAAGAATAAACAGTGTTAAAATGTCTATGCAGCCCAGAGCAATCTATACTTTCAATGCCATCCCGATCAAAATACCAATGGCATTTTTCAAAGTCCCGGAACAAACAATCCTAAAATTTGCATGAAACCAGAAAAGACCCCAAATCGCCCAGGAAATGTTGAAAAAGAAAAACAAAGCTGGGGGCATCACATTGCCTGATTTCAAACTATATTACAAAGCTGTGATCACCAAGACAACATAGTACTAGCACAAACACAGACACATAGATCAAAGGAACAGAGTAGAGAGCCCAGATATGGACCCTCAACTCTATCGTCAAATAATCTTTGACAAAGCAGGAAAATATATCCAATGGAAAAAGACAAGTCTCTTCAATAAATGGTGCTGGGAAAACTGGACACCTATATACAGAAGAGTGAAACTCGACCATTCTCTTACACGATACACTCAAAGTGGATTAAAAACCTCAACGTGAGACAGGAATCCACCAACATCCTTGAGGAGAACATAGGCAGTAACCTCTTCGACATTGGCCACAGCAACTTCTTTCAAGACATGTCTCCAAAGACCAGGGAAACAAAAGCAAAAATGAACTTTTGGGACTCCATTAAAATAAAAACATCTGCACAGCAAAGGAAAACAGTTAACAAAACAAAGAGGCAACCCACGGGAATGGGAAAAGATATCTGAAAACAACACTACAGATCATGGGCTGGTATCCAAGATCTATAAAGAATTTCTCAAACCCAACACCCAAAAACAAAGAATCGAGTCAAAAAATGGGCAGAAAACATGAACAGACACTTCTCCAAACAAGACATACAAATGGCTAACAAACACATGAAAAAAATGTTCATCATCATTAGCCATCAGGGAAATTCAAATCAAAACCACATTGAGATACCATCTTACACCAGTGAGAATGGCAAAAATTGAGAAGGAAGGAAAAAAACAAATGTTGGAGAGGATGTGGAGAAAGGGGAACCCTCTTACACCATTGGGAGGAATGCAAGTTGGTACAGCCACACTGGAAAATAGTATGGAGGTTTCTCAAAAAGTAAAAACAGAGCTACTCTATGACCTTGCACTTGCACTACTGGGTCTTTACCCCAAAGATACAGATGTAGTGAAAAGAAGGGCTATATGCACCCCAATGTTCACAGCAGCAATGTCCACTATAGCCAAACTGTGGGAAGAGCCGAGACCCCCTTCAACAGATGAATGGATAAAGAAGATGTGGTCCATATATACAATGGAGTATTATGCCTCCATCAGAAAGGATCAACACCCACCATTTGCATCAACATGGATGGGTCTGGAGGAGATAGTCAAGCAGAGAAAGTCAATTATCATAAGGTTTCACTTATTCGTGGGGTAAAGAATAGCATGGAGGACATTAGAAGGAAGGGAAAAATGAAGGGGAGGAATCGGAGGGAGAGATGAACCATGAGAGACTTTGGACTCCAGGAAACAAACTGAGGGTCTTGGGGTGGGGGGGGTGAGGTGATGAGTGAGCCAGTGATGGGTATTAAGGTATTAAGGAGGGCAGGGATTGCACGGAGCACTGGGTGTTATACACAAACAATGAATCATGGAACATGACATCAAAAACTAATGATATACTGTATGGTGACTAACAACATAATAAAAAAATAAAAGAGAATATTGCTCTGAAAAAAATAAAAATAAAAAAAATAAAATCCCTCAAATAAACTCTGTTTGGTACAAAAAAAAATGTTTAGGAAACTGCAAAAGAAAGAAGAAAGGAAGGAAGGAAAATGAATTTCAATCTGTTGTGGGGACAGACCACTGTTATCATTCACTATGATTAGAAAACCATAGCCTAGAAGTAGGATTATTTTCTCAGTTTTGAAGGAATATACTCAGTGTAGGACCTTGGATAAATCATTCACCTTTCCCTGTCTTGCTCTTCCGCCATCTATAAAACACAATGAATTTTCCTTTCTCCATATTTTATGATTACAGAAAACCAGAAGACGGTTGGACAATGATAGACATAAATGAGCAGACAGCAGTGCCAATACAAGTAAGTAAATCACACAGTTTCAACATGTAATTTCTAGGCAAGGGGCCAGTAAAATACATCTTTAAATCACTTTGAGAGTCACTCCCCAAAGCAACAGAATTCTGATATTTTTCCCTTTCTTGGCAGATTATCCCATCTAGATTAAGTACCTACGTGTAAGAAGTCAACATAATACCTATACGATATGCTATTTCCATACTCCTCTTTACTTTTTCTCATTTGTGCATTCAATATATACCTATGGAGAGACTACTATTTTTCCCGTAAGTGTGCTGGGCCTCACAGGCTGTAACTGTGTCCATGCGTCTGAGGACAAGACAAGATGACTTAGCCTATACGGTGATTTCAAATTCTCTATTACTTTTTTTCTGTTTAGTCAAATGGTAATGAATAGGTTCTACTAATAATCAGGGTCAGTGTAAGATAGAAACCCCTTTGTTTCCCTAGGTATACCTTAACTTCTCATGGACTATGTCTCATTACTTTATTCCCAGAACTTGGCTGTGTGCCTAGCACAAGTATTAGGTGAACTATTAAAAATAATCAGAATGCTAACCAGCAACAGTGCCTTCCCCATAGGTGGCCTGAGGCAGCTCACTTTACCTGATGTCTTCCTCACCTGCAGAATGATACAGATAGACTAGATTGGTGGTTCCCAACCAGTTGGGTCAGAACTAGAGCTACTGTGGAAAGAGCTGAGACCCCCTTCAATGGACGAATGGATACAGATACAACGGAGTATGATGCCTCCATCAGAAAGGATGAATATCCAACTTTTGTATCAACATGGACGGGACTGGAGATTATGCTGAGTGAAGTAAGTCAAGCAGAGAAAGTCAGTTATCATATGGTTTCACTTACTTGTGGAGCATAAGGAATAACACAGAGGACATTAGGAGAAGGAAAGGAAAAGTGAATTGGGGGAAATAGGAGGGGGAGACGAAGCATGAGAGATTGTGGACTCTGAGAAACAAACTGAGGGGTTGGGAGGGGAGACGGGTGGGGGGGTTGGGAGACCCTGGTGGTGGGTATTAAGGAGGGCAAGTATTGCATGGAGCACTGGGTGTGGTGCATTAACAATGAATCTTAGAACACTGAAAGAATAAAATAAAATTAAAAAAAAAAAAAAGAACTAGAGCTACTGTAAAGACCCCAAAATCCAGATATATTCTAAGCCTTATGTAAAGACTGAATACATTTTGTCACACAGGTACACACATATAACATAATAATATAACAGTATCACATGTATGGAGATTTTTGTGCCTAAGAGAATGAGAAGCATTTAAAAGTATTATTGAAATAAATCTTTAAAAAACAAAAAAGGGGGTGCCTCAGTGGTTCATTTAGGTTAAGGTCTGACTCTTGATTTCAGCTCAGGTCATGATCTCAGGGTCGTGATACTGAGCCCTGCTTTGGGCTCTGTGCTCAGCAGGGAGTCTGCTTGATGATCCTCTCTCCCCCTCCCTCAGTCCCTTGCCCCCGCCCCCTGACTGCACTTGCACTCTCTCTCTCTCAAATTAAAAAAATAAAAATATTATTGAATTTATAATAGCTTTTGATCTTTATGGATACATACAACTTTTTAAGATTTTATTTTACCTTTATTCATGTTTTTAAGGTTGTCTTAAATTTATTTTAACTTTTAAGATGATTCTTTGAGTGTGTGTGATAAGAACACTTAATAAAAGACTACCCTCTTAGCAACTTTTTGAGTATACAATGAATTTTGTTAACTATAGGCTCTATGCTGTTCAGTACATCTCTCTAGGACTTACTCATCTTGTATAACTGAAACTTTGCACCCTTAAACTAATACCTGCACCCTTCCACTTAAAATTTAAATTTCATTTAAAATGGAATTATTTCAGCCTCAGTTTTGTCTGAAGCATCAAGTCCTTTCAAGATTTAGAAAAAAAAAAAAAAAAGAAGGTCAGAAAAAAAATAATCATTATGACTGAGGTACACAGAGTTCAAAATGGCAGGTCTGGAGATTAAAATGGGGTTTATTTGGATAGGTTGTAGTATAAGCTCCATCCCATAGGGAATGCTGGGGAGTCTGCCCCTTACCTTCATTGAAAAGAAAAGACTGGAAAGCTGATATGTACCCCCTCGGTTTTGGACTGATGTCTTTCTGATTCAAGCCTAAAAACCTATAAGAAGAGGGATGATAGCTGACAAACAACTGTGGCGGTGCCCTGAAGGGCAGGGGCGGCAACCTGTGTCCCCAGAGTGTCAGAGCAAGGGAAGGTCTGAAGTAAGCCCCTTGAACCCCGTCTGTGAAGACAGCCCAGATATGTGAGGAGGCCCCGCAGGAGGGAAGTGAAGGGTATCCCCTGGTCTTCAGGGTTAAAGGAAGGGATTGCCAACCATCCACCAGAGGAAAAACACTCAATTTGGTCAAGGACACTGATGACGGGAGATGCCAAGTGACCAGAGGGGATGGTGGACTAAGAGCCCTTTTAGGTATGAACTCCAGGTTGTCAACAGACTTGGGTTATACTTCTCATACAAAGACTCCGTCTCCACTGGCTGGCTACCCTAGGGGGGAGATGCGCTATGGTACAACACATTCATTAGAAGAAGTAGGGAAAAATCAAACGGAATTCCTCTCAAATTAATACCACAGACCTTTACCACAGAGGGAGAGATGGACAGGTACTGCGCAACTCCTGTTGCAACTCTGTGTTGACATCTACAGGAACTGTGCAGCTCTTGATGCGATACCATTGTCTACAGAAACTTTCCCCTACTGTGCGCTAGCTCCGTAAACTACGTCCATGGTGCATTCATTTCATCAATAAATGTATTCCAGAACATTCCATGTCTTTGCTTCTTATTTGTTTTTATAACCTAACGTATGGTCCCATAAGGAGCATCCTCATCAATTCCAATGAGAAATCTACCGGGTGACTTGAGGGACAATGAGGAAGGAAGGTACCAGTATCTCTTGCTCACTGAGAGGCCAGAAGAGGGGATGTGGGGACAGGCCGAAGTCCTGAGGGAAAACGAAAATGAAGCGCCGGATACCAAAGCCGCGTATATGTGATGTTTCCCTTGGTGAGTTTAAATCTAACTTCGGGACAAAGGACCTCCCAGGTTCGAGGAGGAAGACGACCTCCTCTGACAATATCCCACAGTAAGTATTATTTAAGGGAAATACAGGTCCCAGGTCTTTTGGCTTCGCCTTTGAAAATGTTATTATTCGTCCAAGACAGACCGCTGGTCCCCAGGTAAAGAGTCCTTCAAGCTGTTCAGGAAAACTGAGAGCGTCATCAACTGCCGTTTTGTGGTCACCGACCGCGACTCCTTCCTTCGACCTCCGGGCGGTCCAGGCCCGTCCGGCCGCGCCGCCGTGTGCTTTGGTCCCGGCGGCTCCGCGTGGCCTCCAGCACCGGCATCGCCCCTGGGGGTCCTCGCCGAGTCCTCCCCGCTCGCCACCACCCAGGGAGGCGACCAGAGGGCGCAAGGGGGACCCCGGTGACGCGCGGGACCAGGCGGCCAGCTCCGCCAGCGAGCGGCGGGGAGGGACGGGCCGCTCCTGCCGGGCGGCTCCTGCCGGGCGCCTCCCGCGTCTACACCCGCCACCCGCGCGCCTCGGCCGCCGCCAGGGCTCCCGCGGGCACGGACGCCGCGGGCGGGTAACGCGCCCCCCACCGCCCGGCGCGGGAGCGAGGACCAGAACCGCGTCCAGCCCCGTAGAACTCCGGTTGTCTGTCTCGGGACCGGACGCCGTCGCGGCCGAGCCGGGTCTCCCCGCCGGTCAGGACGCGTGTTCGCCGACCAGGTCGCCTGGGAAACCCGCCGGCCTGCGCGCGGGCGCGTATGTTTGTTCCGTGAAGATCTGTGCACTTGGGAGATCGTGGAACTCGGGGTAACGGAGGTGACGTGTCCGCCTTTCAAGAGTCGCTCCGGGGACACCAGCCGCGGGGAACACGGTCGTGCGTCCCCACAGAACCCCGCACGCGCTCTGCACGTCGGGCAAGGCGGAAGGCAGGAGGTCGGAGGCTCCGGCAGGCTGCGCCGTCCCGGCGGGGCAGAGGACGGCGTCGCAAGAGTCGCCGGCTGCGGGGGGGGACAGAGCATGCGCAGGAGACGCACTCGCGGCCGGCGAGCCGCACACGCGCCCGCCCGCGCCCGCCGAGAGGAGAAATGGCGGAGCGTCCGCTGCGAGCCTCGCCTTACGAGCTGCGGCGCGCGGGCTGCCGGACGGTCACGCAGGCTGCGCGGTGAGGTCAGATGGTTAGACGGAATGAATGAATGAATGAATGAATGAATCAATCAATCAATCAATCAAGGGGTTCCATTCAGAAAGGCCTTACAGGGAAAACACGTTGAGGGGAATATCCCATCTGCTCCCTCAGGGGACGTCTGAGGAAGAGGCCGGTGGCCCAGCCGGCCCCGGCGCGCACGCTGCACCCGCGGACCCCCATCCCCCGGGGTGGCCGTCGTCAGTACCCACGGCGGCAAGCTGACCTCCTTGTCCTTACCGCGCGGCGCCTCCCTTTGTCCAGAATCTGGCCAGGGAAGGGAGCTGCGCTTGTCGGCCCCCCCACACCCGGGGGGCTGAGAGGTCTCACGGAGAGGCCCGGTGAGCGTGGAAGGCAGGAGGAGACCCGGCTCGGAAGCGAGGAGGGTGGGGAACATTCCAGGGCGCTGTGCTGTGGCACCAAGTCAAGGACGGATATTCTGAGCCGCACACATTTTCAATCCTCTCGAGCGCTTCCACATGCATGAGAGAAATGTGTCGTTTTCCAGATGGTCGGTGTGAGGACCGCACGCCCTCGTCTCGCGACACGAGAGTGACAGGGAAGAGCACAGACTCAGGCCCTGCCTTTGTGGGCAACACCGAAATGGGGGAAGACAGACAAAATCAAGTGACAGGTATAGAAAACATTTTTAGATACTAATGAGTCCCGTGAGTGAAAATAAAGGAGGGCGAGAAGACAGAGAACGCTGGAGGTTGGCTCTCTTGGACAGGAGGTTAGGAACTCTGGTCTGTGAGGAGGGTGTTTGAGCAGAGGCAGAAAGAGTGGGGGGAGAAGAATCTCAGACACGGGAAGAGGAGCTGTACGCACCCTGAGAGAAAATGGGTCTGGCTTCCCCGGAGACCAACATGGCTTGAGAGGAAGAGATGGGTTGGGGGGGCGGGGTGCCCAGGACGTAAGTGATAATAGGCTGGAGGTGGCTGGAGGGACACCTTAAGAAAGGGCCTGTAAGAGCCAGGGCAGCGCCCAGGGAAAGTGAGGTGATTAGAACATTCTAGAAAACTGGCCAGAGCCCATTAAAATATTTCAGGTATAAGATGATTAGAACCTAGCCCTAGGCAGATATTACAGATGCCAAAATCTGAAAACTCATCCGAAGATAAAGTTGGCCGAGCTTGGGAACATATTGGATGACAAGGGCAAAGAGGAGAGAGGAATGACAGACAAGTCAGGGTCACTGACCTGATTTCACTGTCAGCGATGGCAGAGATGGGACATAAGGGCATCTAATAAACGATCACTCCAAAGGGAGATGTAGTCAACAATGACAGTAACTTGCTAGAAAAAAAAATTGTCCAAACTATATTATTTGAAAGACAGAAAAATGAAAATCAAAATAAAGGCTACAAAGGAAACTTTATCGAAAATTCACCAACCTCAAGATAAGCTGCCAGAAGACAAACGCCATGCTTAAAAATGCCAACAAAATAAATACTTTTAACCAGTTAATATTGTAATACAACCTTGTTGATTATGCATCCCAAACAGTGGGGGAGATTTTGCATAGACTAATTTGGGGGGGGGTGCATATGGCATCTTCTGTCTTTTTCATGGTCCAACGAGAAACCAAGAAATTTGAGAACTGTCAGAAAGTGCTGAGATGCACATGGTCCAAAATGTGTGCTCCTTTTAGGAAAAATGATCCAAATGGCCTGGGCTCCCTAGCCAATTAAAGAACCCAAACCCCTTTAAAATAAGGTTGTTTCAAATATATACTTTAAAGTAAAATTGTTTCCCCAGTGCCAAGATGAGATTTCCAATAGCCTTCTAATTTAAAAAATATGAAAAAGACACACAGAGAGAGTGTCTTAATCACACACCAAACACTGTGTTTCAGGGAGTGTGACTCTTCAGATCCAGTATTTAGGTATTGTCTGGTTTTTCGAAAAGGCCAAATGGATCACAGCATGACTCAGAAGTCCTCCTTCTGAGTTTCCTCTTCTTCTCTCTAAGCCTCAATCACTTCTTAGTCCTCCCTATATGACTAAATCAAAGCAACCACCTTAGAAATCATCATTAATCCTTCCAGCGAATTATTTCAAGTGCTCTCCGCTATGCTAGGATCTGTAATACTAGAATTCTTACATTTACACACATGTGCGTGCACATACACACATACACACGCTAGACTGACTGATACATAGACAGACTAGTGAGTAGATGGACACACAGATGGACAGATGGATCCTGGCACTGAAGGACGTGCAGCCTTGGTCTGAGACAGCAGATAAGCCTTCAGCTGTCAACCACATCAGGGATCGCCCCGCTGCACAGCACTGCCCCACGCAGGGTCATGTCCCAGGTGACCTTGGCGGTGACCTTTCCAGGTGGCTCAAAATCTAATGACACAATCAAGTGAGGGCATCAAGACCTGCTCGCCTTGGCCCAGTCTGGGACGACTCTGAAGATGATTCTAATTCCAGCACTCCCCATGGGGGTCTCTGTCACTGGGCCTACCCTGCGGCCTGAAGTCTCCCTCTCCTGCCTCTTGCCCCCTCTTCCCCTCCAGATGCTGGTCCCAAGAATACTTTGTAATCATGAGTGTTTCATATCCCAGATTGTGACTACAGCCTGCTTCCTGCACGTGCATACATGTGTGTACACATACATACATATGTGTGAGCGTACACGCATGTCTAAGAAATTTGTATCAAAGGGAAGCGTGCCATCTGTCACTCAGCTGTTAGGACAACCTGCATCCCTATGCCACTGGTGGCTCTTGACAAGGAGAGGAAAAAGAAGAAGAAAAAAAAAGGAACCGAAAAAGAAGGGCCACCTTGTTCCTGTTGAAAACCCCTTTCTATTGCTTCTACCTGCCTCCAGGCCCCCCCGGCTGCTCTGCTCCTGAAAAGTCGGAGGGTTAGTGACTCAGGAGGTGAGGAGCTGGGGCTGGGGGAGCTTTGGATGGGGGCTTCCGCACCACCTTCCCTCCACAACTCCGAGTGTGTTCCTTGGTTTTCTCCATGTGGTAAACCACCTGCTGTAGAAAAGGGTAAAGAGCTGGTGTGAGAATCATTCCCACCAAGACTCAAGCAAAAACTGATCTCCAGGGAAGGGATGCTTTTCGCCCATGCAGCTTGGGAGTAATCCATCCGGCAGATCCAGATGGCCATTCTAGAGGCAGACACGATCGTCTCAGTCTGGACTCAGCTAATATTGGCCTGTGGGTCCAATCTGGCCTCCAACCTGTTTTTGTAGGGCTCACAAACTAAAAAAAAAAAAAAAAAAAAAAAGTTTTCTGGGTTTTCCAATGGTTGAAAAGAAGAAAAAGCATAATGTTTCATGATATGTGAAAACTACATGAAATTCAAATTTCAATACCCATAAATAAAGTCTTAATGCGAACACAGCCATGCTTCTTCATTTACATAGTTTCTGTGGCTGCGTTTGCCTTATAATAACAGAGGTGAGAAGTTGTGACAGATACCCTAAGGCTCACAGATCATACACATACACTATCTGGCGCTTTACAAAAAAGGTTTGCTGTCACCTGAGCTATAGGATTTGGGGTTCCATGGACAGAATATCACACATCTCCTCATTGGTGAATGCCTGAATCTGGGTCTTCACGTAGACAGACTTGCTAGCAACACACGTCTGTAAATAACTAGCCTGTCACGGAACACCACTCACCTTCCCCATAACGACACAATGATTTATAGACCCAATCCAGGCTCAAACCTAAAGGCTGTCTTTCTTCACACCTTTTTGCATCCAAATATCTGCATTAAGTACGGAGCTGGAAAACCAACATTTGTCAAAGAAGAGGGAGCCATTTTAATGTGGAAGAGGTATATGAATGGCTACATCTTCCAACAGTCAGGCAATAGGGAAACGTGCCAGCTATGATGACGCCTGTCTTCGTATAAAGACTACTGGAGACCTGCCTCCCAAAATAAGGTAGAAAATATTTTCCCCTGCCTTTTCTTAACGTTTCCAAAATTTTAGTGTATCCCTGGGAGTCAATGGCTTTGGCACAATTGCACTTATTCTTCCAATGCCCGAAATTATGTAGCCAAAGGTATCAGGAGACTAAGAAAGGAGATGTTCGATCCCAAGGCCACATTAAAGGTCAACTAAATACAAAAACGTCTGGGGTTCCTATTAGCCCGGCAAACCATACATATCAATTTGTTACAAATCTGCCCATGAAGCCATCTCTCTGTCTCTCCCTCCGTCAATTCACTTACGCGGTGTTCTCAAAGGAGCTTTTAGGAGCTTATGTTTATTCTCATTTTTCAAGACATATTGAACTGTACAGAGTCAAAGTTCACAAAGGAATGATAAATATTTTTTATCTTTTGTACGTTTATGAACACATAATCCATTTTATAATGGATAATAACCCTGGGAGTTACAATGTTTTCTTTTCTGCTATTTTAGCTTTAAGAACCTTTCATCATTTAATCTCACCTGACCTGTCCAACATTACATTCTATTACCCACCGGATTCCACTCTATCTCATCCATGGGCCTCACTATACACCAAACTATTAAGCCTTCCCCTACTCACCATTTGTTTTCTTTTTCTTTTTTTCTTTAAGATTTTATTTATTTGACAGAGAGTGGGAGAGAAAGCAAGAGAAAGCACAAGCAGGGAGAGCAGCAAAGGGAGAGGGAGGAGCAGGCTCCCCACTGAGCAGGGAGCCCAAGACTCCATCCCAGCACCGTGGGATCGTGGGATTGTGACCTGAGCCGAAGGCAGACGCTTAACCCACTAAGCCACCCGGTGCCCCTCACCATATGTTTTCATTAAATCTATGCCCTTTGTTCTTTCTGGCCAGAATCCCCTTCTCTCTTTCCTTATTGACAAACACCTAGTCATCCTTCTAGAATAATCCAAATGCAGGAACTTTCCAAATTCCTCAAGGAGAAATAAACATTACTTCTACGCATCCATTAATTTACGTTTTATTGAAAAAAAAATATTGGGCATCTACTATACACTCACAAATGGATAAGAAGATGAGATATTTCTGCTTGATTAATAAGATCACTGAGGTATGAGTCAAGTGTTATGGGACCAAGAAAGAAGGTGACAGAAGAAAGATACGTAAGTCAGACCAGAAGTGCACCAGTGTAGAAAACATCGTAAGAGGAGGTGAGGCTGAGTTAAGGACATGCAGGGATGAGGCATGGGAAGGGGGGAAGGTAGTCTAAGCCAAAGGTGCGGTGAGAAACCAGGACACCTCTGGAAAAGGGGGAGTGAACATGACAGGGAGAAGACATTTTCTCAGGGCCATTTTGACAGACTTTTGATAGAGCACTCAGAACTTAATGTTATCAAGTAATACAGAGCCAAGACCCCTATTTTAACTCTTCCTTTTATGACCTGTCAGATGTACAGTATCAACCTGGAAACATTTGGGCGAGGCATTGCCCTGGAAGTGATTTTGGGGGAAAAAAAAGTTCTATCATTTTTTTTTTAGCTACTTGTAAATTATCATTATCTTATCATCTTGGGATGCAGACCATGACTCAGCCCTCGAGACTGACAAAACACCTTCCTTCTGAGCAGTCCAAAGAGCTCTGGGTAAGATTCTGACCCTCTTTATAAAATTCATATCAGATGTTAAATGATAGACATTACTTTGTTCTTCTTCCAAGCGAGGGACAGCGAGTGACTCATCACCTGAATGGTCTGTGATACGGGTGAAATGAGTAGCAATCATGGTGTGGTAGATGTATTTGAATTTAAAATAGACTGTTGTTCACTTCCATGCTCAAAAAATTCTGTGAGTTTTATGTATTGGCTCTTCGTGTATATCATCAATATACCTAATAAAATGAGAGCTGTTTCATCATGGTAATGAATCAATTCAGAATTAAAATGGGGATTAGTTCATTTGGTATCTAAACTGTCTTGGAATGATGGAGGAGTGTATTATCTCGTTGCACTTTTTCAGCTTATTCAGTCTTTTAAGTGAAATTTGAAACCATGAAACCATCCAGACATTACTGTCTCCAGCAGAACACGGCCTTACAAAGTAGAGTCATACCATCGCCATGTGTTGGTGGTTTGAAGGGTCTAAGGCAGGCGATGGAATACAGAAGGAACAGAGAACAAACATGGTGGATCATCCATTTGGAACTTGGTTAGACATGAATTAATGACACCCAAACAACCTGTGCACATGATGAAGAAATCTTCATAAAATACAGCACCCTCGGGGCAGCTGGGTGGCTCAGTGGGTTAAAGCCTCTGCCTTCAGCTCAGGTCATGATCTCAGGGTCCTGGGATCGAGCCCTGCATCAGGCTCTCTGCTCAGAAGGGAGCCTGCTTCCTCCTCTCTCTCTACCTGCCTCTCTGCCTACTTGTGATCTCTGTCTGTCCAATGAATAAAAAAAAAAAAAAAATCTTTAAAAAAAAAAGCAGCACCCTCTTTCAGGAGGAGTTTCAAAATCGAGACTACAACCTTCTGAGGTTGTGTCTGTACATGCAGATG
Organism: Martes martes; assembly: GCF_963455335.1. NCBI lineage: Eukaryota > Metazoa > Chordata > Mammalia > Carnivora > Mustelidae > Martes > Martes martes. Next base: position 62,474,801 of record NC_137903.1, on the reverse strand, counting down.
TGTCAGATTAACTGAAATATAATTTTTGATGGGACTCGGCTAAGAAAAGGGACCAGAGCTATCCACGTACCTGTAAACAGCAGTCACAAGGCTCCTGAAACGTCCGCACTGACACGGGTTGCTCACTGCACTGACGGAATCAAAATCCCACTTTCACCTCAATGGTGTTTTTGACACATGATAAAGAGGTTTACACAAACCATACACACGGACCATAACAGTATTAATAGTAATAACTAACACTGAACTTAATGCTTATTTCAATATATGCCAGGAAATCTGCTTCACATCATGTGTGTATCAACTCACGGATCATAACTATTCTATTAAGCGGGCACTATTATTATTCCCATTTTACAAATGAAAAACTGAGCCTTAAAGTGGTCTCTCTGTCAAGTTTACACAGCTACTAAATACTGGAGCAGTTATTTGAATTAGGAGAACCTGAAGCTGCTTTTAAACCAGTTTCCAGTTCTAGTCTTTGTTAGGTTCGTTAAAGCCTGTCTTATGTTTAGAATGCAGACCTAGAGTCAGTATATTGGAAGTGACAGCGTTAACATTCCAGAAACTTATAAAAGATGAGTTAGGTTGTCCTGGGGCTTACTACTATGGAAACCGTATGATCAGCACAGACATAGGCAAAGCCTCCTCGCCTCATGGCCAGGAGAGCATAACCACTCGAGGCTTAGCACACTCAACAGGGTGACAAAAGGGCTCAAAAGAGGAAGCCAAGGAAAGAAGGAGCCGGAAGCAACCTTCAGAGTGACATTCCAACCCTTCCAGTGGGAAAAAAGGGTGATTTAGCTCAACCCTTCCCATACAAAGGCTAAATGTGGCTTTGAGGAGATAAGTGGGTAACACCCTTCTTTTGAAACACAAGGTCACTCACAACAAGGGGCTTTCCACTGGTAATTCGACTGAAGTATTTTGTCTGTAAAGAGTATTTGAATTGACCAGAAAACACAAGTTGGCAGCATTCTCGGCAATTTCCACTGCAAGTTAATAAATTCTGTTCTGCTTTAGGTCCAGTGTTAGAAGCCAGGATGCTATGTATTTAGCTGCTAGGGAGGGGCTGAGTCTGGGTTGTGTAAGGCAAACAGGACTCCTGAGTCCACAGGGCCATGCCAGGCCCTGGAGCACAGTGGGCTGAACTCAGTGAGGTCGTGCTCGGTGACTGTTTGGGAACAGGACAAAGGCAGAGCCCGGGGACCCCAAGAACTTCTCTCTTGCCTCCTATGCAAAATTCCTGACGCCAGATCCAATCAAATCGCACCTTTTACTCCAACGCATTAGACTAGTTGTCTTGAAGGTTAGTGATTTTCACCAACTATCTTCTTCTACCTCCTTCAGAGTTTTCCTGAGGCTTACCACTCTAAATAAAATGTCATTTTGGTCAGGTACAAGTAACATGCAGACTGGTCAGCAGAAAATCAAAGGACACTGGCTCAGCTGTATGTTCAAACACGGTGGCCAATTCTAGTCATAACAATCCTTCCCACGCACCGACCCCAGAGGCCAGGCCCAGGGAGAGGCAGAAGAATGAAAAGCACAGCGGGTCTTTTCACAACATGCTCCTAGGATCTCCTTAGCAGACTGACAAGCTCCCAGGGCTCCGTGCACCAGACCCCAGACGATACGCCCTTTTAAAGAAATATTCCACACCAAATGAATTCACACTACTCTGAACATGGAAAGCACAAATTAATGCTTGGTAGTCCTCGTGGTTCACGAGTCTGACTTTCAAGAAATATTTGCCACACTATTTTTAAGGGTGGTCTCGAGTGGGTTGCAGCGATCTGATGAGAATGTGTATTTAATTCCTTCCTGCTCTTCATCACCTTAATTCTAATCACTACCTTTTTATATAAGAGGCAAAAAATACTTTGTTTTATAAAGAAAATAAAAGACATACAGCAAAGACAACTGAAACACCCTTGAGAGAACATGCTGGAAGAAAGTAGAAATACTGAATAGAACTGCAGAGAGGCAGAGAGAGAGCCAGAAGGAGCATCAGTGCAGGGCGTACGGAGCACACGTGGTCACGAAATGAGACTCACACCAAGTCAAACGGTTGGCACAGACCATCAATTTAAGAACACCTTGAAATCCCTGGGCACAGTAATTACATTGACTATCCAGCTTTAATTTAGGTGAAAATTTTTGGTTGGTGAACCTCCACTCAGTTGTTCAGGATCACCTCATGTACAAAAATCTACCGACCTTAAACCTGAGACCCTCTCCTCTCTCGGCGCTGGTCCTGGTGTTTTGTTCTCTTTCCACCAGGAATCAACACAGATAATCGGGTGCGCATCCCTGAGAGGCAACAGAACATGCCTGTGGGCAGAGGTCACAAGCAGAAAGATGCATGAATGATACCACAAACTACATCCAGGCATTCCTCCCGGGGCTTCTGTGTCACATCCTACACGGAACAGAACTTGTGTCATGACCAGCCGGGCAACTGCCCCGTTGCCTACCTCCAGGTTAAAATTCCCATGGAAAGTAAACCAAGTGGCGGATGAAGAAAGGCTTGCAGGCCGGAGTTCGCTAAGACTGGAACCGTGTCAGCCAGGGTAAAACATATTGTTGGTGCTGGCACTGATGCTTTGTTTATTTCATTCTTTTTTATTGTCCTTTGTGTCTGGTGACACCGAAAAAGCAGTACTCTGAAATGAAATACTTTATCACGCGCCGGACACCGTGAAGAAAGGAAAAACCAGAATCGATAGCCTTATAATCTTACAGCTAGCCTCCAAGATGAGAAGAGTACGGACTAAATGTTTTTGACAAATGGAATTGTTAAATATAAAAAGAGGAGAAAAAAAAGAGAGAGAGAGAGAGAGAGAGAGAAGGAAAAGCCCAGTGGAAACGTGCACTTCGCTGGGAAGCATTCTGCATTTGCTTTTTGGTTTTGGGTTTTTTGTTTTGTTTTGTTTTGTTTGTATTTTATCTTCCTCACATCTATGGTTATCTCATCTAAGAAAGGACAAAAACCCTCTGGATAGTTTGTTTTTTTTTTTTTTTCCCTCTCTCTCTCTCTCTCTCGATTCTTTACAATAACTAGCAGTATCTCCTATAATATTTTATACAAAACTCCATTACAGAGCTCCTACCATCCTAAGTATTTGCTTCAACACCCATCTCTCCCCGCAGACCTCGCAAGCTCAGAGGGCAGGGCTGTCTGAATCATCTCTTTGCATCCGATTCCCGTTCCTAATACACAGCACGTGTTCACTAATGTTTGTTATACAACACAACAGGTTGAAAATTCAGTTGTCTACAGGAGGGCCCAGCAAGTAAGGTGACTGAGGGAAAGCCAGGTGTAAGATGCACCGTGGGGTAAATGTCACCATAATGTGCCCTTGACCCACCTGACCCGGGAAGCTGCCACTGAGATCTGGCAGACCACTGACAAGGACTTTGTATGTGTGTGAAGACTTCCACATTTACACATACTTTGCAAGCGAAACAAAACACATCCACTGGGCAGATACCACCCATGGCCACCAACTGTCACATGTTAATATGTACTTGGGATCGATAAATTCTATTATCGAGGAAACCTCTTTTTTTCTCAGTAGTCTGAATTTAAGGAACTATTCTCAGAGTTCCCAAGAAAGTCTTAAATGGCCTGAACACCACTGAAAAACATCTAACTCACATGGCCGTCACCACAACCAGAGCTGTGGGCTCTGCCATTCACACGCAATGTCATGGGTCAAATTTCCATTCCACTCAAGTCTCAGCAGCCTCTGGGTAAAAGAGTCCCTCCCTCTGTGTATGAACCTTGATCATCTGATGGACTTGTTTTGTTAAAGAGCTAGGAGACCTAGCTATTTGTTACAGCAGGAAATAGGTACTAAGTGTGTACACGACTTGATTTGGGGGCACAGAAGTCTCTCTGCTTAACCAGTACTCGTTCTGGGAGTTGAATATGTTGGACGAGTAACATACACAGATGTGCTTTTGTTAACAGACCAATTTAATACGGCAGTCAACAAATACTTAGTGGTTGTACCCTGCGTCAGGCCCCAGGCCAGGGCTTGAACACATAATGCTGAAAAAGACAAATCGAGTCCTAACCCTCAAACACTTCTACCTAAGAGCAGGGGTTCTCAAAGTTTGATCCCCGCCGCACCCCCAGTCCGGAAGCATCAGCATGACCTGAGAAATTAACATGACCTGAGAACGTAAGTGAATTCTCAGGCCCCACCTTAGGAACAGTGAGGGTGGAGCCCAGCAATCTGTTTCACGGAGACTCTGCGGTGCGTCTGATGCAGGCTCACGTCTGAGAAGCAACATTCTAGAGGATTGTCGGGTGAATGAATGAGTGAAACAAAACTAAATAAAAAGGAAAGTGTATTAGTTTCCCAGGGCTGTCATAACCAACTGCCCCCAAACTTTCTAGCTTAAAACAACCAAAATTAACTCTCTTATAGTTCCAGAGTCCAAAAGCCTAAGACCGAGGGTGCTGGCAGGGTCATGTTCCCGCCAAAGGCTCTAGAGGAAAATGTTCTTTTGCCTATTCCCGTTCCTGGTGGCCCTGACATTCCTTGACTTGTGACAACATAACTTCTTTCTTTCTTTTTTTTTTTAAACAATATTTCTTAAAGATTTTTATTTATTGGGCACCTGGGTGGCTCAGTTAGTTAAGCTACTGCCTTCGGCTCAGGTCATGATCCTGGAGTCCTGGAATTGAGTCCCATATCAGGCTCCCTGCTCGGCAGGGAGTCTGCTTCTACCTCTGACCTTCTCCCTCTAATACTCTTTCTTTCTCATTCTCAAACAAATAAATAAATACCTTTTTTAAAAAAAACTTTCCTTTTTGGTAGGGTCTTTGCCTGGTTTGGGGATCAGGGTAATGCTGGCTTCATAAAAAGAGTCTGGAAGTTTTCCTTCTGCTTCAATTTTTTGAAACAGCTTCAGGAGAATAGGTATTATTTCTTCTTTGAAAGTTTGATAGAATTCCCCAGGGAATCCGTCAGGTCCTGGGCTCTTGTTTTTTGGGAGGTTTTTGATCACTGCTTCAATCTCGTTACTAGATATCGGTCTATTCAGGTTGTCAATTTCTTCCTGGTTCAATTTTGGGAGTTTATAGTTTTCCAGGAATGCATCTATTTCATCTAGGTTGCTTAGCTTATTGGCATATAACTGTTGATAATAGCTTCTGATGATTGTTTCTACTTCCTTGGTGTTAGTTGTGATCTCTCCCTTTTCATTCATAATTTTATTAATTTGGGCTTTCTCTCTTTTCTTTTGGATTAGTGTGGCCAATGGTTTATCGATCTTATTGATTCTTTCAAAAAACCAGCTTCTAGTTTCGTTGATACGTTCTACTGTATCTCTGGTTTCTACCTCGTTGATCTCTGCTCTAATCTTGATTATATCCCTTCTTACGTGTGGAGTTACAACTCTATGGTCAAATAATCTTTGACAAAACAGGGAAAAAATATCCAGTGGAAAAAAGACAGTCTCTTCAATAAATGGTGCTGGGAAAACTGGACAGCTATATGTAGAAGAATGAAACTTGACCATTCTCTTACACCGTACACAAAGATAAACTCGAAATGGATAAAAGACCTCAACGTGAGACAGGAATCCATCAGAATCCTCGAGGAGAACATAGGGAGTAACCTCTTTGATATCAGCCACAGCAACTTCTTTCAAGATATGTCTCCAAAGGCGAAGGAAACAAAGGCAAAGATGAACTTCTGGGACTTCATCAAGATCAAAAGCTTCTGCACAGCAAAAGAAACAGTCATCAAAACAAAGAGGCAACCCACGGAATGGGAGAAGATATTTGCAAATGACAGTATAGATAAAAGGTTGATATCCAGGATCTATAAAGAACTCCTCAAACTCAACACACACAAAACAGATAATCATATTAAAAAATGGGCAGAAGATATGAACAGACACTTCTCCAAGGAAGACATACAAATGGCTACAAGACACATGAAAAAATGTTCATCATCACTAGCCATCAGGGAGATTCAAATCAAAACCACATTGAGATACCACCTTACACCAGTTAGAATGGCCAAAATTAGCAAGACAGGAAACAACGTGTGTTGGAGAGGATGTGGAGAAAGGGGAACCCTCTTACACTGTTGGTGGGAATGCAAACTGGTGCAGCCACTTTGGAGAACAGTGTGGAGATTCCTCAGGAAATTAAAAATAGATCTTCCCTATGACCCTGCAATTGCACTGCTGGGTATTTACCCCAAAGATACAGATGTAGTGAAAAGAAGGGCCATCTGTACCCCAATGTTTATAGCAGCAATGGCCACGGTCGCCAAACTGTGGAAAGAACCAAGATGCCCTTCAACGGATGAATGGATAAGGAAGATGGGGTCCATATACACTATGGAGTATTATGCCTCCATCAGAAAGGACGAATACCCAACTTTTGTAGCAACATGGACAGGACTGGAAGAGATTATGCTGAGTGAAATAAGTCAAACAGAGAAAGTCAAGTATCATATGGTTTCACTTATTGGTGGAGCATAACAAATAATATAGAGGACAAGGGTAGATGGAGAGGAGAAGGGAGTTGAGGGAAATTGGAAGGGGAGGTGAACCATGAGAGACTATGGACTCTGAAAAACAACCTGAGGGTTTTGAAGGGGTGGGGTGGGAGGGTGGGGGAACCAGGTGGTGGGTATTAGGGAGGGCACAGATTGCATGGAGCACTGGGTGTGGTGAAAAAACAATGAATACTGTTACGCTGAAAATAAATAAAAAATTTAAAAAAAAAAAACTTTCAAAAATTTATTTATTTTTCAGAGAGAGAGAGAGAGAGAGCACTAGCAGGGGGAGCAGCAGGCAGAGAGAAAAGCAGCATCCCCACTAATCAGGAAGCCTGATGTGGGACTCGATCCCAGGACCCTGGGGTCATGACCTGAGCTGAAGGCAGAAGCTTAACCAACTGAGCCACCCAACTTTTCCCAAAAGAACTCATTTCTGCTTACATCTTCACATGGTCTTCTTCCTGATATGTCTCTCCATACCCTCTCATCCTTATGTGAAGACACTATCCACTGAATTTGGGGCTTACCCTAAATTCACTTTGATTCCATCTCAAGATACTTAACTAATTAAATCTGCAAAGACACTATTTCCAAATAACATCTTATTCCAAGGTTTGGCTGGACATAAACCTGCTGGGAGGGAGTGGGCCCCACTCAACCCCCTACAGAAAGCAAATTTAACATCATCCATTGGGTGAACATCATGAAGCAAATACAAAGCCAAAATGGAGAATTTAGAGAATAAAAATGGGGAATTTGTTTACATATAGTGGACAGAACCGTCTCTCCTAACAGGTGACATCTGAACTTGGGAAGTGACGGGTGAGACTGAGTCAGTTGCTGAAGGAGAGAAGGAAGAACAAGACGATGAGGCGGGGAACACATGCCGAGGAGAAACAGCACGCGGCCATGACCTGAGCAGGGTAAGAGGTCAGAGGTCAGCATATCCAAAGAACCAAGAGAAGTCCTGGTGGTTGGAGCCCAGCGAGCAGGAAGAGATGGAAAGAGATGAGACCGAATTGGCTATTGCAGATCTCCAGGGGGCAGCTGGCCTCCAAAAGCCCAGAGGCTGAGGACAGGGAAAAGCTGAAGCCATGATTTCCAAGGTCACCTTGTAGCTGACATAGGCTGGGATGGGCAGAGCCAGAGGTCCAGGATTTACAAACTTTTCAGACAGTGCCTTTGGCTGAAGTTATTTATCGAAGGGACTGGCGGGAGTAAATAGTTCAGAAGCCTTCCAAGTTTTTGGAAGACGTACCACCAAATAAGCCCCACTCTCAGCCTGCAAAAACCTGTCAAAGTTCAGAATCCAAGAGAATCCCCGGCCCTAAAATGATCATCAAAGGAACAGTCCCAGGGAGGGCATGAATGAGGTCACGGGCAATAACGCATGAAGGAAACCTTCTGGAGGGCTGAGTCGGGGGCGCAGACACACTGGAGAGCAGAGTCCCTCTCTGAGGGCAGGGCTGGGCCTGCAGGATAAGCTCCATCAGAAAAACGCTCTGCTACCAGGGAAGGAAATCCTTGCTGTTCCTGACCGGTCAGATGTGATGATTCCAATGGAATCGGGCCTGGCCTATGTTCCCTATTCTCCTCTTCTACAAATGAGAGTTTTTATTAGGGTTTCCTATGCCATTAGTCCATTGCAGAAGAGGTGAGTTGCAGATCAAATAACGTCTTTTAGACCAAAACAAACAAACAAACAAACAAAAACCCACTCTCCAGACCTGGGAGAGAACACGAGGATGGCCCAGATGTTATCTTGGACTTCGGTTCAGATGCTGTAAGTGGTTGGGACTGTGGACTTTACTCCTTTGCAGAGGGAGGGAGTGTGTTATATGTGTGTTATAAAGAACACACACAAATATTTGGGTGGCCAGAGGCACACTAAAGCAAAGGTTGTTGGATTTCCTCCATTATGTGTTCTCCCCATCTTTCATTGTAACAAAGATAATCAACGTCTAGCTGAGCACGCGGACACCCAGGATAAGCATCACACTGTCTAGCTTTCCTTGAGGTCAGGTAGGGCCCGGTGCCTAAGTTCTCACCAATATGATATAAATAAAAATGTTGCGGGACATCATCCAAGAGCTATGCACACCAATACAAGATACATGCTTTGAATCTCCTTTTGTTTTGTCCCTTCCTATATCCTGCTGTTATCCAAATGTTGCCTTGGGCAGAGAGAACCAGGGCCATGCCCTAGGGTGGTATGGTGTGGGAGCTGGGGGAAGGGTGGGCAATTGAAAAATTCTTGCAACAGAGCCTTGGACTGTATGCTTCAAGACTTTTGTGGGAGAAATAAAATGTATTTGTCAATCTGGGGTTTCTATTATTTGCAGATAATATAACAGTAACCAATACAGACCTTCAACCATTATAAGGAGCTTAGATTTTACCCTCAATGCACTGGCAACCCATGAGAGTTTCAGGCATCGATTGCAACAGGACCTACTTTACTTTCTATGTCCAATTCTGCAAGGAATGATGGGAGACAGAGACAGGAGTGCAGCCCATGTGGAAGACGAGGCCTGCACAAAGGTCCTGGGGATGTACGTGGGGTGAGGGGGATACATTTGTGATATGTTTCAGACATAAAATCCAGTACTGTTTGATGAGCTGGATGAGAAGACTGAAGGAAAAGAGAAACAAAATACTGCCTATGACTCATGGAAAATACCAAAGATACCTATTCCGATCAAATTCACGGAAGGACAGAAATTTCTCTAGGAAATGTGCGTTTATATATATACACATATATAAGCCCCTAGCAAATTAGGGTTTCCCCACCAGGACTCAGCTGCCCTGGAAGCTATTTTTCCATTGTTCCCACCGATTATACAATCACTTCTGTGCTGTCAAGATACTTGCTGGTTTTATCTTCTGTTTTCTGATCCTGCTAAGTTGTTAATTAAAAAAAAAAAAAGGCACAGCTTATGTGGCAATCTAGAGTCTCATGTCTTCCCTGCCATCGCTGATTTTGCTTTTGGATGAATGAACACACTGACTTTGACAAGGAAAAAGCAAAATATGAAGACTAAACTGGTAAAATACAAAGATGTACTATATTCAGATTTGAAATAATGACATTTGCTCACAGAAAAAATAATATCTTAAAATCCAATCCTTAACAAGAAGAGGAGAGCCAAGAATAGGATAGTTACTGTAATCTGTACCTTTATCGATACAAAGTCCCCTCCTCTTCAGTGTTAGCTGAACCTGCCACCTCCTTCCGGCCCACAGAATACAGCCAATGTGAAGGGATGTCACCCCCATTACTGCGTTAGGCTGGGTCACAAAGGTTAAGGGATTTTGCCGATGTCGTTAACGTGCCTCTTGAGTTCATCAGAAGGGAGAGTATCCTGTATGGACCTGACCTTTTAAAAGCATCTAGAGGTCAGAGACTTGAAGCAGCAAATGTTCTCTCTCCATCGGGGGCTTAGAAGAAGCAAACTGCCATGCGTTCCACAGCGTAAAGGAAGTGAGTGGTGCAAACGACCTGAGGGACCTTCAAAGCAGACCCCTTCCTAACGAAGCCTTCAGATAAGAACGCAGCCCAGAGGATGTCTTGCTTTCAGTCTTGTGAGCCCCTGACCAAAGGAACCGGGTAAGCTGTCCCCAGACTCCTGGCCTTTTAAGCCACAGACACTGAGAGATAATAAGTGGGTGTTGCTTTAAGTCGCTAGGAAATTTGTGGTCATTTGTTTTGTAGCTATAGGAAACTATACATAGACACACACAGAAATATGTTATACATGTTCATAAGAAATTGATATATAAAACCATACATACATATATACGTACATGAATATACTCCTTAATTCTATGCTCCTTAAAAAAATTCGAGTCTTTTTTTTTTAGATTTTATTTACTTATTTAACACAGAGAGACACAGCGAGAGAGGGAACGCAAGCAGGGGGAGGTGGGAGAGGGAGAAACAGGCTTCCTGTGGAGCAGAGAGCCCGATGCAAGGCTCGATCCCGGGACCCTGGGATCATGACCTGAGCCGAAGGCACACACTTAACCCAATGACCACCAGGTGCCTCTTAAGAGTCTTTTTTTAACCAAATGTGTGTGTGAATGTGACAGTGCATGGATGTGTGTATATGTGTGCTGCTTGGGCATTAGCTCAGCTAAGAATGAGTAGCTACAACAGTAAGGAATATACCCAACTCTCCGCTGGTCTCTCAGTGACATCCCTAATGAAATTCTGCAATGACTGTTGGACAGTTACCATGAGGCTCTCATTTCAGAAGGGCTCATCAGGGATGCCTGGGTGGCTCAGTCGGTTAGGCATCTGCCTTCAGCTCAGGTCATGATCCTGGGGTCCTGGGATGGAGCCCTGCGTGGGCTCCCTGCTCCGTGGGGAGTGTTCTTCTCCCTCTGCCCCTTCCCCGTTCATGCTCCCCCCGCCCCCGCCATGCTCTCTCTCAAACAAATTTAAAAATCTTTAAAAAAAAGAAAGGAAGGAAGGAAGGAAGGAAGGCAGGCAGGCTCATCAGCACGAGCTAACTGACACCCACAACAGCAGTATCCTCACATACAGGTTTTCTGGAATTCCCCTGACAGGCCAATTCCTCATCACAATGAGCGTCAGGGGCCCTATTTATGCTTCAGCAACGACTCAGGCTTTGCTTTCAATTAATTTCCAGAGGTTTGAAATAATGAATAAATTTAATTTTCATTTATATTCCTTTCTCTCTCACCTCCCTCTTTTCGTAATCACATGGATAATGTCTTTCAAAAAATGTCCTTTGAAAAGTGAAGTGTTCATGAATCATCCCTGAATATTATAATCAGAAACAATCACCTTTTAATAGAGTTTAATTCTAGACAACTTTGCAACCAACCTGAAAAGATGCCCTTATTTCTAGAAACATTTATTTTTTTTTAAAAGCTATTTATTTATTTCTTTTCAGTAGGCCCTAGGCCCAGTGTGGGGCTTGAACTCATAGCCCTGAGAGCAAGAGTCACAGGTTCCCCCTGACAGAGCCAGCCAGGCGCCCCAAAACAGACATTTATTTTAAATGCACTGGGTATGTGAGGCACTGTGGTGTGAGGTATAAAGTTTATGATTCCTGTGCCAGTCTACCACGCCACCGAGCAGTCAGGCCGGCAGTGACAAATGAGGGCCAATATGCAACGTCATCAGAGTGGCTTGGCCCATGCAGTGGGGAAGGTTCACTCTCCCATTGGAGCACAGAACCACTCCAGTTAGGGGACGGGGGAGGAATTATTTATTTTGCATTTTATGTAAACCAAAAGGTCTCTTAACAGGCTTAGATTCCTGTTTTCTCCTGTTAAATCTGATCTCAACCAAGCCTACGGAGAACTCAAGATTAGAAGCAATAATGTCATCTTTTTAGGATAGTGAGAAGTGACAGGTGATAGGAATAACCTAATTAGGCAAAGTAAGAAGGCTGGGGCCACTGGATACAGACGCCATCCCTTCTCTCAACTTTAATAATCAAGACAAAAATCGCTCCTTTGCAGCCCACTTTGTACTAATAGCCATGAGTCATTAAAATGAGGTTAAATCATGCTCATTATGTTCTGTTTAATAAAAGAAAGAGACAGGTACTATATTTTAGAAATGTTTCCACCAAATTAGTTATTTTTAATGCTACCTAAATAGGTGAAGGCCTTGAAATTTCATTCATCAAACATGTCTTTTTCTCATAATGTTGGAAAAATCCAATGTAACCATACTAAATAAAGCATCGCATTATGTTTGCATAGAGTTCTTAATGGTTTCCAAAGTTTTTTCTCATTTTCTCATTCTCATAATCCCATAAGTGAGAGGTAATTCCCCTTGTGCCAATGACTCATCTGAGATGCAGCCACTTAATCTTAGCGACGTCCACAACTCTGTTCTTTTAACTCTTGTGAATGTTTCCTTCATTTACCCACCTGTACGTTCATTCAGCACATATTTACTGAGCATTACTATGAGCCATGGTTCCATGAAATAAAATATGACAGTTTAAATATGAATGTAAATCTATAATCACAATATGACATGATTCCAAAATCCTCTGGAGGTTAGTTTAATAGTGCTAAGTGAATTCTAGAGGTTATCAAATTACTTTATAAAACCCATCATAGAGCTACATGCGGAAACAGCTTGGGTGTTTTAAGAAATGGATTATTTCGATACCTAACCCACAAACAACACAGGTAAATGAAATGGGAAGGATTCCAGCTTCCTCCATATGTTCATCAGAATAATTAGTTAATTTAAAGAACTCTATATCAGGGTACCAGGGTGGCTCAGTGGGTTAAAGCCTCTGCCTTCGGCTCAGGTCATGATCCCAGAGTCCTGGGTGTGAGCCCCACATTGGGCTCTCTGCTCAGCGGGGAGCCTGTTTCTCCCTCTCTCTCTGCCTGCCTCTCTGCCTACTTGCAATCTCTCCCTCTCCCTATCAAATAAATAAATAAAATATTTTAAAAAAAAAGAACTTTGTATCAATTTGTTAATTACTCAGTTCAGTAGGTGAGAAAAACGCAGTCAAAGCTAATGCATCTGTAGACAAATGGGTTGACTACATGGTCCCCCCAGCCCCAATGGATTTCTTTCAAAATTATACAGATTTAGGGGGCATCTGGGTGGCTCAGGTCGGGATCCCAGGATCCTGGGATCCAGTCCTGCGTGGGGCTCCCTGCTGGGTGGGGCATCTGCTTCTCCCTCTCCCGCTCCCCAGCTTGTGTTCCCTCTCCCTTTCTCTAATAAATAAATAAAATATTTTTTAAAAATTGTGTAGCTTTTGTGTATGTGGTCTTCGTGAAATGTCCCACTTAGCAACCCAGTAAAAAGTACCTTTAACAAGTGGAAAATTGTGGCATAGAAAGCTTACTGAGCTTATCTCAGAAGAGCCCTTAGCAAACTAGGGTTTCTCCACCAGGACTCCGCTGCCCTAGAAGCTGTTTTTCCACTGTCCCCACTGATCATACAATCGCTTCTGTGCTGTGAAGATACTTGCTGGTTTTATCTTCTGTTTTCTGTTTCTGCCAAGTTATTAATTCAAAAGAAGGGAACAGCTTATGTGGCAACCTAGAGTCCAAGGTCTTTTCTGACATCGCTGATGATGCTTTTGAATAAATGAACACACTGACTGTGGTAGGAGAAGGCAAATAGAAAGATTAAAATGGTAAAATAAAAAGATGTATCATATTTAGATTTTAAATAATGGCAGTAACTCGCAGAAAAAATAGTATCTTAAAATCCAATACTTGATGAGAAGAGGAGGACCAAGAACAGGATACAGTTATTGATATTTGTGTCTTTTTTTTAACTGACTAAAAATAAGGTACTACCCATAGTTTAATGATATATGGGCAGCAAGTTGGACTCACATTAGATAGAATTAGTCAGGTTTTGAACCGACAACCCAAGGACACAGCAAATCTGCTTGTGTGTCTGAACTCAGCCTTGATTTTGATGTCAGCTAATTCACTGATGACCATGAAAACTTTTATCATTGCCATCTTCAAACCTTGAGAAATGAGTCATCTGTTTCTGTCAAATGGATAAGAACAAAATCAGCAGGGAAGGAAATTTTATTTTCCAAAGTTCAGAGAGAATGCAAGAAACAGTAGAGTTATTTACCGGTAACTGTGCTATTATTTCCTGTTGTTATTGTTTTGTTTTTCCAGAATTCATAATACTCTTAAAGAACACAAAAGGGAGGCAACTTTAAGAATACATGTTACGGGGCGCCTGGGTGGCTCAGCTGGTTAAGCGACTGCCTTTGGCTCAGGTCATGATCCTGGAGTCCCGGGATCAAGTCCTGCATCGGGCCCCCTGCTCAGCGAGGTGTCTGCTTCTCCCTCTGACCCTCTCCCCTCTCATGCTCTCTCTCTCTCACTCAAGTAAATAAAATCTTAAAAAAAAAAAAAAAAAAAAAAAAGGAATGTAACAACCAGAACTTCTTTCTGTCAAATTACTGCAATAAAATGGAGCCCAGGAATTTGCTTGGTATTACTATGTGGTCCTAGAAAGGGAGGCATAAATAGGCCATTGCAATTTTTTTCCTTTAGAGATTATTAGACCACCCTGGCATATTAAATTTAGCTTCCAAATTATATTCCTTATAATAAAGCATACACGAAGACTATTAATATCTTCATTTTTCAGATTAATAAGCTGAGGTTTTATATCCCTTGGCAAAAACCACCATCCTACGGGGCAGATCCAGGATTTGAACCGCGGTGTGGACTACGCACTCGGGCCTCTCCTGTAGCTCACTTCTTCAGTGAATTTTGATACTTTCATCACCTGACTCTTCCTTTCCTTTTCTTTACAAATAAATAATGAGGCCTGTCTCACCTACATTACAGGGTTGCCATGAATATCAAGTATCATAATGTATAGAAATGTCTGAGGAATTTGATAGCCAGCAGTTTTTACCTCAGAGCATACAGGAAGTGTGGTTGATTAGTCGGGGAGAGAAAAGTGGGTATTTGGCTTTAAGTTAGGTATTTAATGGTAATTTGAAATTGCACGATTTTTGGCCCCCCCCCACCCCCCACTGCTCTTCTACCAGCCAAGCTGGAGAATCCCCGTTTACAGTCCTGGGCCACAGGGGTCCACGTTCCCATCCTTCCAGAACATACTCAGCCACAACACTGACTCACATTTATCCTGGAGCAACGATGAATTAGAAAATATTGCTTATGTTTCTGAGTCAGTTTTAACCCGACGCCCACAGTATACAGAGAGTCTGACTCTGTAAGGGGCAAATTATTCCCAAAGGCACTGACTTCATATGTAATAAGAATTCCAGCACTTGCTCCACTGAAGGGAAACCAAAGGAAAAATATAAACTTTTAATAATATGTTTTCAATGCTTTTCCATGACTCCATGAAGGACGTGCCCACCATTTGTAGTGATCCTAAGAAATTAAAAAGACGGTATCCAGGTTCTAGAAAAAACGGTGAGCTTGGGGCATTCCTTCAGGTACCATGTTGGGAAAATTGAAAATCTGATATGGAAGTGTCTCCTGGCTTTAGCCATGTTCCAGAAAAGCAGTTTCTATGTGTTACAATCAGAGGGAGAAAGCAAGAGGCCACTTTAGGATAGCGAATCTTTGTTTTGCCCAAATTTACTTTGCAAAGTGGCCCCAAAGTTTCTTTTATTCCCAATACCAGGGAAGACACCGATTTGTTCAAAGCCACAGAATCAGAATGAGCCATCAATGCTGATGAGAATGGAAGGCACTGCACAGCACACCCAAGGGACACTTCTGTTTCTGAGATCTCAACTCAACCACCCTCATTACCACTGGGCCAAGAGCTTTGTATGAAGTATTTTAATTAATCCATAAAGCACCGTTAGGTGGGGCCATCACTAATTCCCATTTTACACATCAGGAAACCCGCTAGATGGTGGTGGACCGAAGCTAGAACTTTATCGCAGTCGTGAACTCTTTTCACAAAGTAAGCGGAGAGGTCGTTACACGAGGGCAACTCCTTCCTTCTCCATAGCTTTCCCGTCAACAGGAAGACCGGTCCTATCGGGTGGTTCCGTGGACGCTGAAGAACAAATTTTCAGTGTATTTGAAAGGCACCATGTTTCCTATGTGTTTCTGGACTCTAATTTACAGAGAATATCAGAAGGCAGACCGCGAGAAGAAGGCATTCTTGTCTCCTGTTGCACATCAGTGGCTTGTAAGATGCTCTAGCACCTTGATACCATCACTACAAGCAAACAGTAGAAGAAAGGAGAGGGAGACTAATTAGGCGCCACAGCGGAGACTCTCTGACCGTCACCAGTGTGGTGGGGACTCATCTAGCTGAGTGAGTGTCGGATTCCTCACTCACTGCCCCTTGGGTGGCCTTCCAGACACCACGCGTGTGGAAGAGTCCTCTCCGGGGAGAAGACCGGCTTTGGTTCAGGACTAGGGATTTTTCACAGACCTCAATGTGCTTGCCGTCTGAGAAGAAACGTGGATGCTGCCCCAGTGGCAAATGCCAGCAGAGGGTGGTAAGTACGGTAAGAGGGCAGTAGGGAAATGTGAAAATTCAGAGACGGGAGTGTGCCAAGCCACGCGGTGGCAGGAATCCGCGACAGAGGAGGCAGAGAGGCGTAAGCTGTCGGTAAATTTAAACATGGAAAGATCAGATGCTTAAGAATGGCTGAATTTTATTTAGTGAGGGGGTGATAGTTGGGGAGGATGAGAAAGTGGCCCTGCAGGGGAGAAGAACAGCCATAAACAAGCCGTTGAAATAGGGATTTTATGTGTCCTTCTTAGTGACCCATTTAGCGAAGAGGCATAGTGGATACATAAAAACAACTAACATTTAAAGAACAGCAACCCTTGGGTGCCTGGGTGGCTGAGTCAGTTAATTGTCTGCCTTCAGCTCAGGTCATGAGCCCAGGGTCCTGGGATCGAGTCCCACATCGGGCCCCCAAGTCATGGGGGTCCTGCTTCTCTCTCTGCCCCTCCCCTGACTCGTGCATACACGCTTGCTCTTTCTCTCTCTCCTTCTCTTGCAAAAATAAATAAATATACTTAAAAAAAAAAGAACAGCAATCCTTTACCAGGAATTATCTTAAGTGATTTACACGTAATTATCTTATTTAGTCTGTGCTATAAAATATGTACTACCAGGATAAGGCAAGAACCATCACTATTACGTTTTACAACTGGACCTTTGACTCTGGCCCAGGAATGCCAGGCAGCCTGACCCCAGCTCCCTTTGTTATCCTACTGTCCTTTGAAGATATGCGGATAAGGCTGTGAAGGGATCACCTGCTGAGCTCAGGCAGACTTGAATATTCTCCTAAGATAAGATATATAAGCTACAGAAACCCCCTTGAAAGGGGTTATCTATCCAGGAGGAGAGCTTTGGGAAGACTACAGCTGCCCTGAATACTGTTATAAAACTACGGATTTTAGTTTGATTACCTGTTTCCAAGCGCATGTCTAGGATGGAAGAAAAGAATGCTGAGTTATTTCTGAGTCAGTGTCTTTCGAGGGCTCATTTCACCCTCCCCCATCTCTGGACCAACATTAACGACCTAGAAGAGTCAGATCAACGTTTCTAATTGGCTGAGGGCTCTAAAGTCAGGAGGAGTGTATGAGATTTATGCTCAACCAATGGGGCAGGGAACAGGGGATTGAGGCTTGTAGTTTACAAAAAGACACAAAGGGGCTGCACGTCGGGTAGTCAAAGCTCACACACTCCACAGTCTCCCCATTACAGGATAGAGTGCGCCTCGGATATGACTAACTCTACGATCAATTTTATGAGGAAAACAGTCTCAACTCTGAAGCTGTATGACCTGAGGGAAACTCAGGAGAGCGAATTCCCAGGATGGTGGGCTCCTCTGGTAGCCTCCTGTGCCGTTTCCCTCCTTTGAGAAATACTGAAATTGGACAGAAGGCACTCTCCAACGGAAAAAACTCTATGCGTCTCTACCTTTCTCGTTCTAAAATGGTGACGCGTAAAGCCAGCAGGTCACTGACTCACCAAACTGAGGCATGGAGCTAAATGATCGACACACTCTGACTAGGACAAAACAGCGGAGGGCAATACAGACAAGCGCATCCTCTCAAGGAGCTTACGTTCTAGTGAAGGGAGAAAGACGCCTGTAACCATCAGGGAAGAGAAAATGAAAGGGTCTGTGAAAGAAGGAACATCCGATCCTGTCAAAAAGTAACCGAGAGGAAGCCTATTCCCAGAGCTGACCACGGATGGCCTGTCTGAGGAGGCAACATGTCAGCCTGGAGTGATAAGGAGTCAGCACGCAAAGGGCCTGGTGAGGGCATCTGGTGCAGAGGGAAGAACACGTGCAATGGTCCTGAGGTGGGAACAATGCCATGTATTCACACCAGATGTTAGGAATCACAGCAATAAACTTTTAAAAAAAGATTTTATTTATTTGAGAGAGAGAGAGAGAGAGCAAGTGGGAGGAAGGAGAGGGACAAGCAGACTCTGAGCTGAGCGCGGAGCCCAACATGGCGCTCGGTCTCACCGCCCTGAGATCATGACCTGAGCTGAACTCAAGAGTCAGACTCTCAATCGACTAAGCCAGCGAGACACCCCAGAAGTAAACGTTTTATTCATCGCCAATTTGACCATTACTTGTGCAACGGTTATATTTCCTGGGGGAAGACTGATATGCGCCCACACGACTTCTATCTCGTCAGGGCTCACTAAAGGTGCCTGCTCCACCGTAGCTCAGCCTGAAGACACACGCTAATCGCCTTCCAGCGCACTGCTTCCCTGGCTACATTTCCACTGAGCCATAAGCTGTGTGAGGGTGGGAACATGCCTGATCTGTTCACAGACACAGTCTTAGAATTTAACACATGTCTAGGGCTTTGTAGATTCTCAAAAACTCTGGTTGATGAGGTGATGTATCCTCAGTCAATGTTATGAGTCATGGCAGCACCAAATACGGGCAAGTATAGGGCTATTGAGCGCTTCCATTTGACATACTAGGACAAGGCAGCCACAAGGAAGCACGGTCTTGTAGGCAGGCAAATCCCATTCTAGATACAAGGGCCTTTCATTATTGATAATCTCACCATGGATTAAATCTCTACAAACCCACGATTCATTACCACACAGACTCAGACGGACAGCATGTGACCCAGAGTTTCCCTCAGTACAGTAATTACCGAAAGAAATTCTAATGATTTACATTCTATCTAAAAGACATAGTACTCCCAGTCTCCTCCAAACTCCGGAAAAACAGGACATCACAGTCTGCTGACTCAGAAGAAATAAGCTGCCAAGAGCTCCTTCTTTGTATGGTATGTTATTCGTACAATTCAGTTTTAGTGATAGGTTAACTAGCAAACATATATTAAATCGTACTCACATGATACACGCTGATGGGCGCCATGAGGGCTATAAAGAAATATAAGATACGCAGATACATTTCCTGACTTTCAGGGGTCCTAACATCTAGTTGAGGAGATGCCGTTCATTATATGAGATGTTAAATAATAATCCAACATTATGATAATAGGGAAATAATAAAACGTTATGAGGTCACACATAATTCACAGTCATCCGCCCAACCACCGCGGTTCACATACGAGGTGGATAAGATTACTAAAATTTTTGGTCAATACAGAAAGTGAAAAATAAACAGAGTAACATAAAGTGTGTATACATGTTTTGTTCTCCCTTAAAATAACAATTAGTCCCAGAGCATCATCTATGAGAAATCCTCCTCAATACCCATTTCTTGTTGCATGGCAACCACGAGGAACTGCAACACCGCAAACAGATCTCCACAGAGAAGAGCCTGGGTGTGGTGCAGGGTTTCCAAGCAGGGAAAAAGATTTCTAGCTCTATAATCCCTCTTCTATTAAAGGAACACCTCATCTGAGAAAGAGAATGGGTTTGAAGTTGAAGCTCCTGACTCTGTTACCAACTGAACATGAATCCTTTCCAGGATCATTCCGAGGGGGGCACAGGGAGTCAGCAGCGCCCTCCAGCTCTGAAGTCAGACACATCTGCCACTCGATTTTTGTGTAATCCCAGGCAAGTCGTTCAGCTTTTACAGACTCTACTTTTTTTCATCTGTAAATTGGGAAGAATAGTACCTCTGTAAACTAAAATGCATATTGCTAAGTGAGAGCCGCCAATCTGGGAAGGTTACAGAGTGTGTGAGTCTAACCACGTCACATTCCAGAGGAGGTGAAACTCTGAAGACGGTAGAAAGCTAAGTGGTTTCCACAGGTTAGTGGGAGAGAAGTGAATAGGCAGAACACAGGAGACTTTTTTAGGGCAGTGGAACTATTCCACATGATGCTGTAATTGTGGAGAATAGTCATTATACATTTGTTTAAATCCATAGAATGTACACCGCCAAGAGCGAACTCTAATGGAAACTATGGACTTCAGGTGACAGGGACAGGTCAATGGACGTTCGCCGACTGTAACAGAGGTACCCCGCTGGTGGAGAATGCTAATCCTGTGGGAGGCTATGTATGTATGGGGACAGGGAGTATAGGAAAAAATTCTGCACCTTTCTCTGAATATTGCTGTGAATCTAAAACTGCTCTAAAAACTAAAGTCTGTGTGAAACAGAGACTAGTACCCCTACCATAGAGTAACCATGAGAGACCGGATGCCAGGAACCAAACTGAGGGTTACAGAAGGGAGGGGAGTGGGGAGGGCGTAACGACTGGGTGATGAGCATTAAGGAGGGCACTGGTGGTGATGGGCACTTGGCGTTATACGCAACTGATGAATCACTGAACACTACATCAGAAATGAATGATGTGTTGGCTAACTGAACAGAATATAAATAAATAAATAAATAAATAACTTGGTATATTTGTTTTAAAAAAAAAGAATTAAATGAGATAAAACATGTAGAAGACTTAGCACAGAACCTTCCAGATTAGCCCTTGTTCAAAAAATACCAGCTATTACCATGATCTTGTTTCTTAGCCTCCAGGAGAGCCAGAGCTGCTGATTGGAATGAAAAGTCAGAACCTCTAGAAGAAGCCATACTACAGCGAAAAGACGTTACGGGAGAACACAGAAGAAGGACGCCAGGAAGCATAAGGATTCTGAAAGACTGCTGCATAGAGAATGTCCAGTGGGGACACGGAGCCCCACGTCTTAGCAGACCAGCAAGGATCAACACGTCACAGCCACACAGTCAAGGGCATTGTCAGGTAAGAAAAGCAGGGCTGGAGACTTTCTCTCTCCTCCAGTCACCTAATTTCGGGACCTTGACCGAGGCACTTCGTTACCCCGTCACCAGCCCCTGCGACAGGCTCGACTCCGTCATCTCCCGCCTGTTCCATGGCAGCACACAGGACCCGGACCTTTCAGGCCTGGCCCATTCTTTTGTAAAAAGCTACAGAAGCCCCACAGGAATCCGAAGAAAAATAAATCATCCTCCACTGGTCCCAGGTATGACCAATGATCAGTTTCTTCAACTCTTAAAATGGAAACAGCATGCATCTCACCAGGCAGTTGAGAGAATTGCATAAAATGATGCATATAGGACATTTAACACACACACACAACTCCCAGCATATAACAGGGGCTCCCTCCCTGTTAGTATGGATGGGAAAGCTTTCTAGATGACAGCTCACACTTCCAAGGTATCAGCACAGAGCTATGTTGGTTGCTCTCCTGACTCTGGTGTGGTTTCTCTGCTCTGGAAATTGAGTTTGCATTCCATTCTCCAGCCTTAGTTTGCCAGGTCTTCTAAATGAGCTTCTTTGTAACACAGCACCTGGCCCATTTCGGTTCCCTTAAATGTCTCTCGAGAAAAGGAACAGCTAAGGGTAGGCATACATGCTCTGGTCCCCACTCATTTGCTTTCATTTTGGTAATCCTCTGCTAGTACCAGCTGGTCCCTTAGCTAAAACCTGAAGCCCAGACTCAGAAGTGAGTCTGCTGGCCACGCCCTTCTCTTTAGTAGAGAGCACCCAAAGACCACTCGCCTTCCCACTTGGACATACAAGTGAACCATGCGATTGGCTTCCCAGTCCTTGGACTTCACACATGTGCCTTTTGCACCGTCAATGACTGCGGGGTGATTTGAGTGTGTGCTGTCTGTTGTGGTTGGTTTCTACTATCGGCACCTGCAAAAGGCTCGGGCCCAGCCACCTTCACCCCACCTCAGCGGACAGACTAGGAGCTTTCTGGTCCAGCCCATCCTTTTGCAATAACTAAATATGCTGTGCAGATACCCAAAGTACAATGAACCACGCTTCCTTTGTCACAGCTGTGAAGACGCCTGGAACTGAGCCATCTCAGTCTGTGGGGAAGACAGGTGAGTCAGGCCTGTGGGCAGTCTGTCTACGTAGGGTACTGAAAAGTCTCCTGGCAGGGAAAATCACTCTCGAGGAAGGACTCCACCTGGGTCAAGCACAAAGCTAACCTGTTGAGAAGAGCGAGAAGAGGACTGATTCTATGAGTTTAAAGCTGTCCTCCAGTCTAGTCTTCTGATATATTCCTGTCTGAATTTTATTTATTTTTAAGATTTTATTTATTTGTCAGAGAGAGAGAGAGAGAGAGAGAGAGAGAGAGAGCGCATGCGCAGAGGAGTGGCAAGAAGAGGGAGAGGGAAAAGCAGATTCCCCACTGAGAAGGGTGCCCAACGTGGGACTCAATCCCAGAACCCTGGGATCATGACCTGAGCCAAAGGCAGATGTTTAACCGATTGGGTCACCCAGGAGCCCCTCCTGTCTGAATTCTACTAGGGAGTGGGAAGGAGAGGTTATGCGTAGAAAAACATGGAAAGATATCAGAGAACTACATGCAAACCATGTGGAAAAGTAGGACATTAATGAAAGAGGAGGGTTCTTTCTACATCTGTATGGTCTTCACATATAAAGGGCATCAAAGAACTTGACATCCCATAGGCAACTTCAAACCAAAGCACATTTGTGACATCATTCAGGGAAGAGATAGCAGTAGCTAGAAGAAGTGATAGTGTTGCTTCGTAAAAGCAGGTGGACAGAGCAAAGGATGATGGGAGTGAGGAGCTGCCCATCGGCATTGGCTACAAGTATGGCTAAGGCACCTCCATGCAACTCTCCATCCAATCAACAGAGAAAGGGGAAAAGGGAAGAAATAACGGATGTCACCAAGTAACTGGCTAGATAATTTGTGCACTCAGAGATTATAAACAGCCTTCATGAATTAAACAGCAAAAAAATATATTGAGTAAAATATTCTGCTAAGGATCATGACTCCATAATTATTAAGTGAGGTCAACAGCCAAGAAAACATAAATTACCTAGCCACTCTGTTGAAGATAAAAGAAAATGACATTAATGTATCCGTCCATTTGTTTAGAAACAATCCCTAAACACATAACCACATGTCAGGTTGCTATGACAAGCAATGGAGAAACAGATGGTTAAGTTATTCCTGGAAGGAAGTTCATAGATAGATCAAAAATAATAGGATTTCAGATGCCATGATAGAGATGTGATTGAAGAGATATGGAAGCCCAGATTAATAAACTAGGGGGAAAAGGAGTTCACAGAAATTTGGCTAAGAAAGTAACCTATAATTTGGATATTTCCAAGCATAATAAAGGAGAAAGAAAAAAATTGTCCGGGTACATTTTTATAGGAGGTTGGGTTCTAAAGTAAGTACATGAGAAACAAGTCAATAGAGTAAAATGTATCCTTGTATATAGACTCTTGAAATCCTCCATGAAGTACACATTGATTTGAGTCTAAAATCCCGTAGGATTTTTACCTTTAAAGTCTGATAACCACCAAGTCAATCTAAAGGACAGAACAAAAGAAACTGGTCTATGCATGAAGATAATTTTTTTTAAAGATTTTATTTATTTATTTGACAGACAGAAATCACAAGTAGGCAGAGAGGCAAGAGGAGAGAAGGGGGGGGGAAGCAGGCTCCCTGCTGAGCAGAGGGCCTGATGCGGGGCTCGATCCCAGGACCCTGGGATCATGACCTGAGCTGATGGCAGAGGCTTTTAACCCACTGAGCCACCCAGGTGCCCCAAAGATAATTTTTTAAAGATTGGTTTGAGAAAGCAAGAACGAGAGTGCGTGAGCACCAGCAGGGGGAGGGGCAGAGGGAGAGATAGAAACCACACGCAGACTTCCCACTGAGCTTGGAGCCCAGTAGGGGGCTCGATCCCAGGACCTGAGACCATGACCTGAGCCAAACCAAAAGTTGGCTGCTTAACCAACCTAGCCAACCAGCTGCCTCTACACATGAAGCTAAGTTTTAAAGTAACTTCCTTTTTTTTCATATATTTATTTATTCATTTAAGAAAGACAGAGAAAGTACAAGCAGGGGGAGAGGCAGAGGGAGAGGGAGAAGCAGACTCCCTGCTGAGCTGGGAGCCCAATATGGGGCCTGATGCCAGGACTTGGAGACCATGACCTGAGCCAAAGGCAGATGCCTAACCATCTGAGCCACCCCAGGTACACCTTAAAGTAATTTCTTAAAGAGGAATCAATAGACAATTCTATTGTTTCTCCTTGTCTGTAGGATTTCCTATTTTAATATGAATTAAATAAGTAATTTTAATATGAAATCTCTATGATCACTGAAAAAAAGAGCTTCAAAACCCATGAAGCAAAAACTAATGGCACTGAAAGAAGACATTTAAAAATCCACAGTTGTATTTGGGAGATTTCAACATAATAAATAAGTAAGAATACAGAAGACTTGATCAGTGGTACCAACCAACCTGACAAAAGCGACATCTCTAGGACAACAGAGGAGCCCACACTCTTCCCAAGTGCATTTGGGGTATTACAAAGCAGGACCATATTCTGGACATAAAACAAACATTAAGAAATCATATAAATTACAATCATACAAATTCTCTAACCATAATAAAATTAAACTAGAAATTAGTAACAGAAAGATAGCTGGAAAATCTGCCCCCTTGATGTTTTGACATTTATAAACATGCTTCTTAATGACCATGAACCAACAACAATGAAAGTCAGAAGGAAACCTAGAAAATATTTTGAATTGAATAAAAATGAAAACCAAACATATTAAATATTGTGGGATATATCCATGACATTGCTTAGGGGAAAATCCATACCATTTAACACTTAAATTAAGAAAGAAAAAAAAATCTAGGTTTCTATCTTAAAAGCTGGGGAAAAAAGAGCAAATTAAACCCAAAAACAAGAGAAGGAAGGAATTTGTTAAGAGGACAAATCAATGGACTCAAAAGCAGAAAACCAATAGAGAAAATCAAAGTCTCATTCTTTAAAAAAAAAAAAAAATCAGTAAAATCGACAAACTGTCTTGTCAGTTTGATCAAGAGAAAAACAAGAAACAAATCACCAATATTGGGGGTTGGGAGGAGGGACCATCACTATAGACCTTACAAATCTTGAAAGGATAATAAACAAATGTAATATTACTCAGCCATCAGAAAGGATGAACACCCACCATTTTGCATCGACATGGATGGAACTGGAGGGGGTTATGCTGAGTCAAGCAGAGAAAGATAATTATCATATGATTTCCCTCATACATGGTACATAAGGAATAGTGAGGAGAAGGGAGGGAAAACGGAATGGGAAGAAATCAGAGAGGGAGACAAACCATGAGAGCCTCTGGACTGGAAAACAAACTGAGGGTTACAGAAGGGAGGGAGGAGAGGGGATCGGGTAGCTGGGTGATGGGTATTAAGGAGGGCATGTGTGGTGACGGGCACAGGGTGTTATACGCAACTAATGAATTGTTAAACACTAGATCAAAAACAAATGATGTATTACATGTCAGCTAATTGAACATAATTTAAGAAAATAAAGAAAAGGCTCCCACCAACCACACATGTACAAAAAATGTTAAGAACTAGATATTAAATCATTCCCACCTACTCAAAAAACTCATGCTCACCCAAATACCTGTTCCTGGAAGTTTATACAAGATTTATTCATAATTTCAAAAACCTAGAAACAACCCAAAGACTCTTCATCAACAATGGTACATCCACAGAACAGAGTATGACTCAGCAAAAAAAATGGAGAGAATACTAATACATGAACACCTGAACAAACTTCAAATGTGTTATACTAAGTACAAGAAGCCAGACTCAAAAGACTTTATAATATGTGATTTCACCTATAAGACATTCTAGGAAAGGCAAAACTATAGGGACAGAAAACAGAAAAAAGATTTCCAGGGAGCCCTGAAAAGTACTGACGATAACAGCAGAATACGAGGGAATTTATTGGGGTGATGGAACCATTCTCTCTCTTGCTTGTGGTTGTGGTTCTATCATTATACATGTTTGAGCAAACTCACAGAACCGTAATGCAAAACAGTAAATTTTATCATTCAGGGAAAAAAAAAAAAGATGAATAAAACAATCTCTGTGACCTTAATGCATGTTTTGTGATTTGTCTGTTGTTTTGAGTTTCAACAAAACAGTGCTGTTGAATCTTGGCAAAGGTCAGTTTCCAACGGCAGTCGTAAGTTAAATAAAAATGAAAAATAACCACATGCATTTTGGACAGACTCCCATTAAAAATTACTAAATTAAAAAAAAAAGTCAGCACATTTTTTAAGGTTCTATTTGTTATTTTTTTGAAGGGGGAGGGGCAGAGGGAGAGAGAACCTTAAGCAGGCTCTACCCTCAGCGACCCTCAGATCATGCCCTGAGCGGAAAATCAGGAGTCAGAAGCTTAACAGACTGAGCCACCCAGGTGTCCGAGTACATACTGTGTTTAATTTAAGCATTATTGAAGTGAACTTAAAATTCATCCCACATAGGTGTACAATTCAATTGTTTTAGGGAAATCTATAGTGTGCGACCATCACCATGATTCAGTTTTATAGAATTTCCTCCATCCCATGAGTTTTGTTTGCAACCCATCACCACTCCTAGGCAACTGCTAATGTGTTTTCTGTGTCTAACGTTTGCTTTTTCTAGATTCATACAAATTAAATCATACAATATATATTCTACTTTCATTTTGTATAATTTTTCTGAGTTCACCTATGTTGTAACATATTAGTAGACTGTCTCATTTTTCTTTTTTTTTCAAGTAGTACTCTTGATCAATATACCACATTTGGGGGACGCCTGGGTGGCTCAGTTGGTTCAGCCGCTGCCTTCGGCTCAGGTCATGATCCCAGGGTCCTGGGATCGAGTCCCGCATCGGGCTCCTTGCTTGGCAGGGAGCCTGCTTCTCTCGCTGCCTCTGCCTGCCTCTCTGCCTACTTGTGTGTACTCTCTCTCTCTCTCTCTCTGGCAAATAATAAAAAAAAAAAAAAACACATTTGGGGCACCTGGGTGGCTCAGTGGATTAAGCATCTGCCTGCAGCTCAGGTCATGATCCTGGGGTCCTGGGACGGTCTGGCATCAGGCTCCCTGCCTGGTGGGGAGTCTGCTTCTCCCTCTGCCCCTCCTACCCACCTGTGCACTTTCTCCCACAAACACAAAAAAATAAATAAAACTTAAAAAAAAAATACCACATTTTGTTGATCCATCACCAGTGAATGGACACTCGAGTTCTTCCCAAATTTTGGCTCCCATAAATAACACTGCTACGAATATTCACATGGAATCTTTGTGAAAGGAGGTTTAACATCACCAGTCATGAGGGAGACACAGTTGAAGTACAAGGAGGTACTACTGTGCACACACTAGAATGTCTGTAATCAAAACAACAGCAATAGAAAATGTTAATGAGAATGTGCAGAAATTATAATTTATGTTTTTTGCTGGCAAGAATGAAAACTATAGAGACACTTTAGAAGATGGTGTGTCTCTTCCTTAAAGAGTTCATTATGACTACCTGTATGGTACAGCGATCCTACTTCTAGGTATTTGCCCAAGAGCAGAGAAATGAGGAAAGGAGCCTACGCAAAGGTTCCTCATCCTCACCAGGGTATGAGCTATCAAAATCTACCACACTGACTGCATTACAACATTATCTGAGGATAAAGTAGAGCTGGACTTTGATCAGACTTCCATTCCATGTTTAAGAGTATAAATCAGCAACAGAAGCAGTAAGAATCACCTTAGTGGCAGTCTTGGGAAACAGAAAAAAGTCCGAGGACTGGTACTGACTGACATCATGGTTCTGTGACAACACTGCTGTGTGACCTTAAGTAGTAAATTAATCTCCCTCAAAAGTCAGTTACTTACTTAGAAAGATAAGAATCCCTTCCTACTATAATCCCTCAAAGAAATGGTTTTAAATTATATGAAGAAACACAAAAATACTTTGAATATTTAGAAATTCAGTGGAAATTCAAACTGTCAGTCAAGAAAACCCACCAAATGCACCAGCTCTACACATTTCATCCTTATCTATCTCTTACATTTTCCCCACAGTGAAGAAATTTTAAAAAACCCTATTGTTCTTAATTTTACATTACTTTTTTTAAATGATCCTTTAAACTATCAAAGTTAATTAATTTTACATTTCTAACTCAATGAGGTAACAGGGCCGTTGTGACAATGCCCTCTATTTTGGTTTTTTATCCAACTGCCGAAAACATTAATTGAGGCCCACTTTTTTTTTTTTTTAAGATTTTATTTATTTATTTGACATAGAGAGAGAGAGATCACGAGTAGGCAGACAGGCAGGCAGAGAGAGAGGGGAAAGCAGGCTCCCTGCTTAGCACCTGATGTGGGGCTCGATCCCAGGACCCTGAGACCCTGAGACCACGACTTGAGCCGAAGGCAGAGGCTTAATCCATTGAGCCACCCAGGCGCCCCAGTTGAGGCCCACTTCCATTATGTTAGATGTTGCGGAGAATACTGACAAAAGGCCAACAAAAGACATGCCCTTGTGCTCAGGTGGCCCATAGCCCAGCTGAGAAGGCTGAGATAACACACCCGAAGAAAAAGAAATGGCCCGTGATGAGGTAGAAATCAGGTAAGATCAAGGAAATCAGTCAGCAAGTGGTTGTCTCCAATGTATTCGTGGGTTTCGGTTTTTCCTCTTAACAATTCATCCAATTACTATAGATTAATCAGGATTTTTATTTTGAGATAATCATAGATTCATATGCAGCTGTAAGAAATGATACCATGCACCCTTTACTCAGTTTCCCCCAATGGTAATATCTGCAAAACCATAGGACCATCAGGATATTAACATCGATCCTGTGACGCCACAGAGCATTTCCATCATTTCCATCCCCACCGGACTCCTCCTGTGGCTCTGTTACAGTCACCCTCCCTTCCCCCTCACCACACGCCCTCCTGAACTCCTGGCAACCACTGATCTATTCTCCATCTCTCTAGTGTGGGCATTTCAAGAATGTTACGTAAATGCAATCACGTAGCACGTCACTTCTTCGTTGGCCTGTCTTCACGGAGCATAACTCCCTGAAGGGTCATTCGGGTTGCTGCCCACACCAGCCCCCTGTTTCATTTCGTTGCCAAGTTGCCCGTGGTACGGGTGTGCCGCAATCTGCTTAACCAACCCCCCGCTGAAGGACGTCGGGAGGGCTTCCCATTTGGAGCTGTTCGGAATAAAGGTCCTATGACATCCGCGTCTAGGTTTTGGTGTGAACCTATGGTATCGTTTCTCGGAGAAACGTCCAGCAGGACACTCGTTGCATGTTTAGTTTTTTAAGGTGCCAAATCTGTTCCCCAAAATGACGAGACCATTTAATATCACCACACGCTGCTCCAAGTCTTTCCGTTCCTCCTCATTCCCACCAGCAACTGGTGTGACCACGGTTCTTCTATTTTACCATCCTGACAGGTGTGCAGCAACGTGTCCCTGCAGTTTTGATCTATATTTCCCTACTGGATAATCGTGTTGGACGTATTTTCGTGTGCTTGTCTGCCACCTGTGTGTCTTTGGCAAAATGCTTCTTCACATCTTTGCTGATGTTCTAATTGTACTGTTTGCTTTTTTTACCGTTGAGTTTTCTAAGTTCTGTGTATGTATTCTAGATACTAGACCTTTGCTAGATACGGGGTTTGCAATTGGTTTTTTCTAGCCTGGAGCTTGTCTTTTTACCCTCTTGGCAGGGCCTTTCACAGAAAAAAATTTAAAAGTGTTGAAGTCCAATTTATTGATTTTTTTCTTTTATAAATCATGCCTTTGATATCAAGTCTCACACTTACTTGCATTGGCCTAGAAACTGAAGCTTTTTCCCTCACTCTTAGAAAAATTTTATACATTCACATCTTGTATTTAAGATTTGCGACCCATTTGGAGTTAATATACTTGAGTTCTGTATAAGCTATGAGACTTTGGTTGAGACTCTCATTTTGGGGGGGGAGGGGTCTATGGACATCCAAATGCTCTACTCTTAATTACTGAAAAGACCATCTTTTCTTCATTGACTTGTTTTTAAAGCTTTGTCAAAAATCAACTGGTCATAATTTTATGGGTATATTTCCAATTCTTTACTCTGTTCCATTGATCTATGTGTGTATCCCACTGTTAACTCCACACAAGTCTTGATAATGTAGCAATATACCAAATCTTAAAATTGGGTAGACTGATTCTCCCACTTTGTTCTTCTTTTTCAAATTATTTTTAGCTATTCTAGTTCCTTTGAATTCCATATGAGTTTTAGACTAATGTTCTCTCTATACCTATAAAAATCTTGCTGGAAGTATTTTTGGGAATTGTGTTAAATCTGTATGTCAGTTTGGAAAGATTTGATATCTTTACTATGTTGAGTCTTTCAACTCATAAAAGTACAATTAAAAATAAGTCATACTGTTATGGGTTAAATTGTGTCCCTCAAAAAGATACACTGAAACCCATAAATGATCTTTGCAGGAAATAGGGTCTTTGCAAATGTAATCATGACTTGTCTGGCACCTTCATAAACTAAAGAAAATTTGGGGCACCTGGGTGGCTCAGTTGGTTAAGTGTCTGCCTTTAGTTCAGGTCATGAGCCCAGGGTCCTGGGATTGAGCCCCACAATCCCGCATCAGGCTCTCTGTGTCTGCTCCCCCCACTTGTGCTTGCTTGCTCTCATTCCCTCTCTGAAATAAATAAAATCTTTTAAAAAGAAAGAAATAAAGAAAATTTGGATATAGATACTCAGAGGTAAGAATGCCATGTGACAACAGAGGCACAGATTGGAGTAACGAGTCTACAGGCAAAGAATGCCAAGGATTGTCACTAAGGACAAAGCTCAGAAGGGAACAAGAAGCAGGTTCTCCTACAGAACCTCCAGAAAGAAATCAACCCTACTGACATCTTGATTTCAGAATCTAGCCTCCAGAACTATGAGAGAATAAATTTGCCGTCTTAGTAAGAAAAAAAGAAGTATTTTTCTCCATTTATGTAGATTTTCTGTGATTTCTTTCAGAGCACTGTAGTTTTCAGCATACAAGTCTTGTACGTTTTGTTATATTTATACCTAAATATTTATTTCTTTAAAATTTTGAATGACTGTAAGTGGTATTACCTCTTTAATTTTCATATCCATGTGTTTATTACTATGATAGAGAAATATGATAGGTTTTTGTATGTTTGTCTTATATCCTGTTACTTAAATGAACTCACTAATTGGTTTTAGGAATTGTTTTGTAGGTTCATTAGGATTTTCTATGCAGTCATTGCATCTGCAAATAGTAGGACTTTTGTTTCTTCCTTCCCAGCCTGTATGCCTCTATTTTGTTTTGTTTGGGGTTTCTTGTAGACATTTTTATCAGGTGAGAAAATTCCCCTCTATTGTTTTTATGAGACTTTTTATCAAAATAATTATTGAACTTTTAAAATGCTTTTTTTTCTAAATCCATTGATATGATGACTAGCTTTGTATTTTTGGAATAAACTCCACTTGATCATTGAGTGTAATTTTTTATATATTATTGAATTTTATTTGCTAATATTTGATTAAGAATGCTTTCGTCTGTACCCATGCAGTACAGGGGTTTCTGGTTTGTTGCTCTTATTGTCATTGAACAATCTTTGTCTGGTTTGGGCATCAAGATGATACTAGCTTCATAAAATGAACTAGGAAGTATTGTTTCTTACTCTGTTTTCTGGAAGAGGGTATACAGAAATGCTGTCAATTCTTCTTTAAGCCTTGGGATTAATTCTCTAGTGAAATCAGCTGGGCCTAGAGATTTCATTTGGGGGAGTTTTTAATTACAAATTTAAATTCCTTAATAGTTACGGTGCCATTGGAATGGTCTATTCCATTGGGACAGCTGTGGTCATTTTTGTGACAAATTGGACCATTTCCTGAATCTGTAGGGAAAAGTTGCTCCTACGGTGAGAAGGGATGCTTTCTTACCAACCAGAATGGTGACATAAATTCAGGCTCCCGACCCAGCCTTCTCTGTCATCAGGCTGGTGAAGGTACTTGGCGACCTCGTTACAGCAGCTTCATAAGGTGGAAGTTTAGGTTTCCCACTTGGCCTCTACCGACATGAGTAGCAGTGGCGCCATGTTGTTTTCTGTGGTATTTGGCCAGAGTGGAGAGGTTATTGTCTAAAAGGTTTCTGACGTGCAAGGCTGCCCTTTCCCAGTCCCTTAACTAGAGAGAGGAGGCATTTCTCACTGTTTTGGTTCAGTGTGGGTTTTGTTTTGGTTTTGTATGGTCTGTGCCTGTGGACATTTCTGGGACGCCAGCTCTTCCGCTTTAAAAGCACGCCACGACGGTGTCGCAGGTCCCAAAGACCCTAACCAGTCTGTTTATTTTCTCCACCCGTCAGAGTCTTCGTAGGGATGTTTTACACATAATGGTCAGACTTTTCAGCTGTGCTTAGTGGTGTGAACAGGGAAAAGCAAGCCTGTTCTACCTCCCAGAAACAGAAACCATCCAGGGCTTAGTTTTAAGCAAACGGACAGAGATGAACTTAGGGTGCACTGAACAGACGGACCAGAACATAAATCTTTACGTATGGAATGAACGCTCTGCCCCTTGGTGGGCAGTCTCTGTGCTTCATGAGGAGAGCGCTCGGAGAGGAAAGGAGAAAAGTAAAAAAGAGGAGAAAATGGAAGAGTTTCTGGATGTCATTCCTTACTCTCCTCCTGCCTCTCCCTCAAAGCAAGTGTAGGACCCCAAAATAACAAGAGTTCACGTAAATCCTGAGGCTGACTTCAACATCAATCTAGCCACTAGAGATTCTCTACCTATCCATCTATCTATCTTTGACATATATTTTAAGCCCTTACTTTTGGGGTACTCTCATGCTAAACCCAACAGAGAAAATTAAGGTACAAAAGCATAGCCTCTCTAAGAATCCTTTAAAAACCTGCATACAAAAAATACTATAATAACTGTAAAGTTCTAATAAATGACATAAAATAGGCCACATTGCTAGGATAGTATTAAATATGTCATTTAAACATAGCACAAACATTTGTACTGGGAACCCTACGTTCCTCCTTTTCTATGGCTTCCTTGCTCCTTATAACCAAATCTAACACCAAAACATCAGCTATCACTTCTTAAGCCAATTCTGACTGAGGCTGGAAGGATATCAAGTGAGAAATAATCCACCCTCTTTAAGCCCATAATGAGATGGCTAATCCAAGAAACCGGCCTCCTGAGCTCCCCTCAGAACCTCATTCATCCCTCGCTGTGTTGTAGGATGGTCCTGTGGATCTGAGTCTCAAACTCACTCTACCACCCTCCTCTGTCAGCACAAGGGCTTGGCTCCTGCCATGTTTGGTCACGTCTCCTACAATGATATCTCCTGACATCCTGGATCATGAAAATTCGCTAGTGGGGTTTCCAACCACTGTTTCTTTCTAGCGGTTACTGTCAATCATTTCATTGTAACGAAGCCAGTGACTTTCAGAAAATGGGTAATCTAACAAACATTCAAAGATAAAGTTCCTGTTCTTCAAAAATGAAGCAGACGTCTGCTTCTGACCATGGAAATCACTTTGCTTCTCACCAATTTCCTGTTGAAAATCACTATAAAAGATGAACAAAAAATATAAAACCGTATGTATGAAGTCATCAGTCATGGAGATAAAGAGAAGCTTCGAGGCCAAGAGTGTGAGAGAGAGGGAGCTGAGAGGTTTACCCCAAAGCAGCAGCTTAGAGATTGAATGAAATATTTAAAAGTCGTACAGGGAAACACAACAAGAACTTGAGTTCAGAGCCTTCCAGGGATGATTAGCCTTAGGTAAAGACAGAGGATGTCATTAGGGACCCCAGGGTGCTTCAGCCTAGGAGTGTTAACAGAAAACAGATCAGCCATCATAAGAACTTAAGAAAAGCTTTAGGTCAGCTCAACTCCTAAAAGGATTAAGGTGATTGGCATCTCACCAAGCTACTTGCCACTAGCAAATCTAACTCCTACAGGGAGAAAGAACATTCATGTAAGCCTCAAAATATCTTACAAGTTTTCATCTACTGTATAAGACACTCAGTAAAAAATAATCAGCATACTAAAAAGATCCAACCAAATAACAGGTGGGGGGAAAGAGAGAGTACGTCAAGACCCATGAGAAATCCAGTTATTGTATTTGTCTGATAGGCAACTCAAAATAACTGTGATTAAAGGAATAAATAAGTTGATAAAATCCAGCAGAGTTAAAAATGATGAGAATCAAGATAATGTAAATTCCAAAACTGAATTAAGAACTTTATAGATACATATGTAACAGATTATATAGAACTAAGGGGGGAAAATCAGTGAATGGAAGATGAGTGAGAAGAAAATATTAAGACCGAAAGGAGGAGAAAAAAAAGACAGGAAATGAAGAGTATGTAGCATCTGTAGGATATGCACAATAAAAAGATTAACATACATGTAATTAAAATCTCAGTAGGAGAATAGAAAAAGGGGCACAGGCAATATCTGAAAAGATGTTTATCAAGAATTTTCAAAAACTGGGCACCTGGGCGGCTCAGTTGGTTAAGCGGCTGCCTTCCGCTCAGGTCATGATCCCAGGGTCCTGGGATCGAGCCCCACATCGGGCTCTCTGCTCAGCAGGGAGCCTGCTTCCCTCTCTCTCTCTCTCTCTCTCTGCCTGCCTCTCTGCCTACTTGTGATCTCTGTCAAATAAATAAAATCTTTAAAAAGAAAAAAAAAAGAATTTTCAAAAACTGATCAAATACTGCAAGCTACTAATTTTAAAAAGTGCTGTGAGCCTTAAGAAGAACCAACACAAAGAAAACAACACAGCTAGGAACACT
This sequence comes from Martes martes, assembly GCF_963455335.1. Classification (NCBI taxonomy): domain Eukaryota; kingdom Metazoa; phylum Chordata; class Mammalia; order Carnivora; family Mustelidae; genus Martes; species Martes martes. The sequence goes on along the minus strand of NC_137903.1, from coordinate 62,439,734 downwards.
ACAAGAAAACTGTGGAAGATCAAAGTCAAAGAGAAAGCCGTAAAATAAGATCTATGATAAAAAGTACATAACCTACAAGGAGCCTAGATCTACCTGCAAAAGTATATTACCTGCAAGGCAATAGGGACAGTAAGACTGAGCTGAGAGCTGACTTCTCAGCTGAAATAACAAAGTCAGAAGACAATGGAAAGATATCATTTTTAAAATTTAAATAAAATCAATTAACATCTAGCGTATTATAAATTTCAGAGGTAGAGTTCAGGGATTCATCAGTTACATATAACACCCAGTGCTCACGACATCCAGTGCCCTCCTTAATGTCCATCCCCCAGTTACCCCATCCCCCCACCTACTCCCCTCCTATTTGTTTCCTATAGTTTGAGTCTCTTATGGTTTGTATCCCTCTCTGATTTCGTCTTATTTTATTTTTCTCTCCTTCCCCTATGATCTTGTTTTATTTCTTAAATTCCACGTATGAGAAAAATCATCTAATTGTCTTTCTCTGATTGATTTTGCTTAGCGTAAGACCCTCTAGTTCCACCCCCATCGTTGCAAATATTAAGATTTCATTTTCGATGGCTGAGTAATATTCCAGTGTATAAATATATCACATCTCGTTCATCAATAGATGAATGGATAGACAATGGAAAGATAACTTGAAAGGATCAGGAGCTGCTGGGGAAAAGCTACTAAACTATAATAAAGGTTGAAAACACACTGCAAAAACGTATTGGAGGGGGCCTGGGTGGCTCAGTTGGTCTGCTTCTCCCTCTGACCTTCCGCTTTCTCATGCTCTCTCTTTCTCTCAAATAAATAAATAAAATCTTTTTTTAAAAAAAGTATTGGAAATGTATTTCAATACAATGACAAAATACAGATATTTTCACACAAATACAAACAGAAAGCACTGAGCAGACACTAAAGAAAATACTAAAGGGTGTTTCTTAAGAAGAAAAATATTATACGAGCAGCCTGGCTATGCAAAAAGGAATTACAAGGAATGGGAATGATGACTATGTGAATAAATCCAACTGAATACTGACTATACAACATATACAGAGGTTGTATACAACAAACAATAATACTTGTGTTAACAATCATAACTGTGCTATTATGCCAAGAATATCTTGTGGACTGTTAAATATGTAGAAAATGACAATACATGAGAATATAAATTAGTATGTGAGCAAATGATAATCATAAAAGAATGTATATCTAACCAGCTAATATACAGGAGAAATGGTAAAGTAAATAATCCAAAATTCACCTAAAGGAATGTAAGAGAGGAAAGCTATATCACAGAATAGGTAACTAGAAAATAAATAGTTTTAAACTAAGTATATCAATAATAACATCAAATGTAATTGGACTAAATATTCAATTAAAAACAAAAAAATTCAGGATGGATTAAAAAAAAAGAACAATCATATGCTGCTTATAAGAGACCCACCTTAAATAGCCGAATATACGAAGGTTGAAAGTCAAAATAGGGTACATATACCATAAAAATATCCATCAAAGATATTTGATACATCAAAGATCAGACTCACGGTAAACTGTATGCAAAAAGAGCCATTATAGATAAGATGGCTTTTCATGAGAAAAGAGTCAATCTATAAAGAAGAGAAAGGTTTACAAATTTGCATACAGTTAATAAACAGCCTGGAAACATATAGAAGGAAAGTGTCAGAAGTAAAGGAGATACACACAAATTCACAGTACGGATGGAGATTTCAGCGCCTTTACCTCCGTAGCTAATACACCAGGCAAACAGGAATAAGCAGTAAAGAGACACAAGATAACAAAAAATGTGACTACAAATTTGATCTAGTTGACATTTATAGGACATTGCAATCAATAACTATATAATAACATCCTTTCCAAGTACGCAATTTACCAAAATTAAACAAATAATGGGCCATATGTCATTTCAAAGCTTTGGAATTATAGAGCATATTTTCTGACCCTAGTGGAATTAAGTTAGAAGTGACTAAAAATATCACTAGAAAACACCATGGGCTTGGAAAATAGACTATACTTTTTTGATAACTCATAGCAAAGAAGTAATTATGGGGGGATTAGGAAATAGTTTACATGAAACAATAAATTACTGCATGTCAATACTTAAAGGTTTTATGTGGCTCAGTGGGTTAAAGCCTCTGCCTTTGGCTCAGGTCATGATCCCAGGGTCCTGGGATTGTGCCTCACATCGGGCTTTCTGCTCGGCAGGGAGCCTGCTTCCCTTCCTCTCTCTCTGCCTGCCTCCCTGCCTACTTGTGATCTCTGTCAAATAAACAAATAAAATCTTAAAAAAAAAAAAAAAAGCTGTGCTCAGAAAGAAATTTACAACCTTTAAAAATATATTAAAGGCTGAAAATCAATGATAAAACAACAATACCAAGAAATTTTAAAAGGGCATGTTTAATGCAAAGAAAATATTAAATGAAACAAAAAATGTATGAATTAATATAATGGAAACAAACACACAACACAGTGATAACAGGGGTGCCTGGGTGGCTCAGTGGGTTAAGCATCTGCCTTCAGCTCAGGTCATGATATCAGGGTCCTGGGATTGAGTTCCGCATCGGCTCTCTGCTCGGCAGGGAGCCTGCTTCCCCCCCACCTCTCTGCCTACTTGTGATCTCTCTCTCTCTCTCTCTCTCTCTGTCAAATAAACAAATAAAATCTTTTTTAAAAAAATACAGGGATAACAAAAGGTAGTTCTTTGAAAAGACTATTGTAACTGACAAACACTTAGCAACATTAATCATGAAAAAATAAAAGGAAAAAATATCATCAACAATAAAAGAAAATCCTGTAAACAGTAAAAAGATAAGAAGGGGCTATTTTGAACAGCTGTAAGTCAATTTAGACAAAATGGACAAATTCCTAGAAAAAATATAAGCTAACCAAAATGATCCCCCAAAACATAAAAATATGAATAAACTTATGACTTAAATAGTCTCTCTCTCCCCTTCCCCCCAACCCTCTCTTCCTTATTTCCTGTTTTTAATGTCTTTGCCTCATTCTCTCCAACTGCAGATGTATTCCCTATAAGGCAGGGAGGGAGAGGAAGGGCCAGGGCTATGGAAACTTTAGGCTTACATCGTCTTGGCCAGTGAGGCTCCCAAAATGAGGGAAATTGTCTCTTCTGGCATCAGAATATAAAACCCCAGGGAGGCAGGTGTTAAAGCTACACATGTCACATTCCACTCCTAGAGTTGGGGTGAGGAGTGAGGTGGGGTAATTAGCAACCTCACAAGAACCAAACAGAATGACAGATGGCTAGTTCCCCAAAAGAAAACAGTATTGTTTCCAGAAGAAATGAGAGAGGAGGCTGAGAATGAAAACAACAGCAGGTGTCTATTCTATTTCTCTTAATGATTCCCAGTCCTCAAGTAGTAACAATATACATCGCTGTGCTGTTTTTCACTGATATTAGTCCGTGTCAGAATTGGGTTCTGAACCTCAGTGGAGGAAAACCACTGCCATCACACAGAACAGGACAGAATTCAAGCTCTTTTTTTTTTTTTTTTTCTCCTTTATCCATTCCTCTGTCAATGGACATCCGGGCTCTTTCCATATTTTGACTGTTGTGAACATTGCTGCTATAAACATTGGGGTGCATGTACCCATTTGAATCACTATTACTCAGCCAATCAAAAAGAATGAAATCTTGCCATTTGCAACAAAGTGGATGCAACTAGAGTGTATTAGAAAATACATCAGAGAGAGACAAACACCATATGATTTCCTTCCTATGTGGAATGTAAGAAACAAAACTGATGAGAGGGAGGGGAAAATAAAATAAGATAAAAACAGAGAAGGAGGCAAACCATAAGAGACTCTTAACTCTAGGAAACAAACTGAGGGCTGCTGGAGGGGAGGTGGGTGGGGGGATGGGGTGACTGGGTGATGGGTGTGAAGGAGGGCACTTGAAGTAATGAGCACTTTGTGTTGCATGCAACTAATGAATCATTACATTCCATCAAAGAAACTAATAATACACTACATATTAATTAAACTGAATTTAAATTAAAAATGTTTTAAAAAGAAAAAAAAAAGAATTCAAGCTCTTGCTGTAAGAACTTAGGTGGGTCACGTAGCATTCAATTCTTTCATTTTCAAAAGGTGGGTACCTCTTTGTTTGTATGAAGACTAAATATAATTACATGATGTAAAAATCTTTAACATGGGTATTAAATGCTAGATTTTTAAAAAGATTTTATTTATTTATTTGATAAACAACAAGAGAGAGAACACAAGCTGGGGGAGAGGGAGAAGGAGAGGGAGAGGGAGAAGCAGGCTCCCTGCTGAGCAAGGAGCCCCATGTGGGGCTCGATCCCAGAACCCTGTGATCATGACCTGAGCCGAAGGCAGATGCTTAGCAACTGAGCCACCCAGGCGCCCCAGATGAGTTTTATTAAGATTATTAGTAACAACTCCAAACTGGCTGAAATTGATCTCAGGTACAGATAAATCATACCCCAAATCTATAACAAACAGTCGCAAGAGATTATTTGAAAAAGGTTATTACTGAAATAATAAAACCGAGGTTCATATTAATGCAACACTCTAATATTACCTTTCCTCTTCCATAAAATGTTCTTTCAGTCTCCTTCCTATAATTAAGAAAAATTTCTTACTGATGCATATGAGCAGAAAAATACATACACCTTAAATGTAAAGTTCACTGGGTTTTCACAAACTACACACAGCTGTGCAACTAATATCCAGATCAAATTCTTCCCATGACTTGATCATTTGGAAGATCTTTCAGGTTGACAAACGCAGGTTGAAGTTAAGCAACCCGTATTCTAATGACTCTAATAAAAACGCACTGTTTGACCTCAGTCCTTCCTTACATCCTTTTTGTGACCGTTTTCCTCATCTGCACACTAAGAGCAACAAGACTCCAGCTGTGTCATAGCACAGTTCGAGGACTACACACAGACAATGGAGTGCCTCTTCCTAAGTCTCCCTCTCCTTTGGTTCCATGACACTGGCCCTACTTGAACTTTATTCAATCACCCACCCTTTATTTGAACTTTATTCAATCATTGTGTAGTTTCTGCCCATCCTTCGGATGCAGGCACTGCCCCAAATTCCAGCCTGATCTCAGCTCCTTACCTCACACATTCTCATTCAGTTCTCTTTCTCTGATCAATTTCATCTGATCATTTTAACTCTACGACTCTCAAGTGTAAATCCAAACCCTGACTTTTCTCCCCAACTCCAGTCCAAGATTTTCAACTGCCTGTTGGATATCTCCATTTCAAGTCCTGCTGATAAATCAAACTTGACCTTTTGAAAAGAGGAATTCATCTTTCCTCCCAACCCTTCTCCCTCTTTCAAATTCTCTACTTTAATTAACATTTTGTGACCCATATAAGACATCTTGAAATGACCAACTTTCCCCGGGCTCACTTGCCAAGTCTTGTTCCTCCTACCACCATGTCATTTGAAATGAAATGCCTCTATCGCTCCATCCCTCCGCCACTTCTCTAAACCAGTTCTCCCTCTCTGCCCACACTATACCAAATGTTCACTGTTCCAAATATCATTGCTGCATTCCATCTCCCATTCTCTAATCAACTTATTTTCTTCATGCAGGTCAGATCATGGCAGTCCTCTGTTTCAGCCACCTTACGTTACAGGCAGAATAAAGACCAAATGCCTTCGCCTGACAACCGGCCTCCTTTCCATGAAATAGCTTCATGCCATTTGCATTTGATCCTGTGGTAACTCCGGCACTTTAATAACGCCATGCTTTTGTCTCTAATGTTCTGCCTCTACTCATTAAGACGGTATGTATCCTTCAAGGCAAGGCAAGCATAATCCTCACAGAAGAAACCACTCCATTTTCAAAACCCAGAGCTTTAAAAAAATATGTACATTAGAACTTAAAATGTGTAACAGCTTTGTGTGTACTTTGTGCTAGTCATCCTAACAGGTACTTCATATACTATAATTCATTTAATCCCCATAGCAACCCTGTATTTTAGAGGTGATAAACATGGGCTCATTCAGTTTCAATGATTCACCCCCAGATCTTACTGGGGCAGACATACACAGGAGCCAGAGCCAAAACCCAGAACTCTGTGACTCCAAACTCCCATTTTCTTTATACTCTACAGAATAATTTCTGTGTTCTGTATAGACAACAAGTAGTTGTCTATATACATCTCTCCTTGAGAAGAACGTTAAGTTCTCCGATGGCTGAGAATGTGAAATATTTGGTTTAATCCCGTCCTTCAACTCAGCAAACACACACACACACACACACACACACACACCCTAGTGGGTTTCTCCCATGACAATCCGACTCAGTGAATGTTGAGCAAATGAATGAATACATTATCAGGATCCACTCACAAAACTCTACTCAGTTTTGATGATAGATACCAATGATCAAAGAGCGCTATTTGGTCATGGCTCTGTGGAACTCACAAAGAGAACAACGGAAGTAAAATGACATCAGTTGGCATAGTTATTAGTCTAGAAGTAGCTCATTTATAAGGCAAACATAATTTTAATGTTTTCCCTTTCCCTAATAAGAAAACAGGTCTCTCTTTAGAATAATAAAGACAACTAAATTTGAGCCATAGCACCAAAATATAAGAAATCTAGCAAAGAGAGGTGTCCATCCTGAAATGCTTTGTTCTAAACACTTACCACATACTCTTGCTGCCTTTTATCTGTGTATTTTTCTCATTCAAACCCAAGCCATGTTTCCATTCTGCAATATTTTCCTCCCTCTAGAAGGCATCTGCAGTTTTAACCATCGTGACCATCTACATGGACCTTAGTGCCCGCTTCTTCTCAAGCTGGGTTCTCCAGTGTTCCATTGATTACACGAGCACTGACTGTCCCAAATAATATCCTTTCAACAAATTTCTTTCCACATAAACCAATCAAAGTAATATTCTGTAGCTTGAAATCGAGAATCCTGCCTGATACCATCCCAATCTTCTGACTGACATACACAGGGCAATCACCCAACTAGTGGGCTAAATCCTACAGCTCTATTTTTTTTTCTATTAAAATATAATAAATTCCAAAAAAAAATTCCTTCTCTCCTTTATTCATTCATTCATGGAGGGTACATTTCTAAATAATGAAGATACAGTAGTGGCAGGATAAAACTAGTCCTAACTCATGGAAATTACAACTCCTTGGAGAGCTCTGCTGTTGGCAACCAAAGGATGTAACACATATAGTCCTCATGAAGTTCTGTTAATTGGAAACAGAACTGAACTTCCTAAAGGGTCAAACCTAAAAGGAGCTACTGTTACCCTTTTAAACAACCAACGATCTCAACATATAGACTAAATGTGTGTGTACATATATGTGTGCATATAAATGTGTGTATGAAAGTCTGTGTGTATATAAATGTGTATATACATGTGTATATATGGAGCAGAAAAACACATATATATACACATATATACACATATGATACATATGAGTATACATGTTAATGGGGAAGTTTGGGAGACAAGAGTTCAAGAAAAACTTTAGAGGGCAATGAATCTGAGACGGTAGGAATTCAGATGTCCGTGGAGGGGAAGGGATGGAGCCCCACAGGAGAAATACTCTTAGAACAACTCAAAGACGGGGCCTTAAGAATCAGAGTCAACACACAATGAAAAAAAGTAATTGGTGAAACGAAATGGATCCCAGAAGAAGACAAAGTTGGAGAACAAGAAAGCCAAAGGGTTATGTTTGTCTGCCAAGCTCTGGTATATTGGTTTGGTTTGATTTTTCTGGAATATTCTTTCTTTCCGATAGGCCATAGGGTTGGGTTGGGGTGGGTAGGGTGTGATGAGCAAGTTCTTGAAATATATAGCATATATCGCCAATCGGAGGTGGGTCCAGTACAATCTTCTTTGTGAATAAAGGAGAAATTCACCTAGCAAAATTTCAAATAAAAGTAACTATAGCATTCTTTTTCTTCCTACTTGAAAAGCGCATTAATTGTGGTGTCTGCCAATTTAGAATAGAAATGTTTAAAAACAAAAGAATCCAATTTAGAGAACTCTCTTTAAAAGTCAGTTAGATTTATCAACAGAAGAGAAGAGACTATTGTCTCAATTGTCTTTTTGTTGTTTTTTCTTCTTCCTATCCTCTAGAAAAGAAAAGAATGAGTATGTTAATGGAAATGCTAATGGTAGAAATCTCTGGAGTTTTCACTAATGTTTTAAATTGGCTTTTTATAGAGCAACAATTACATGAGCTATAAAAAGAGATAATATACTGTATCATTAATGAAATACTGTTCGAGGGCTTTAAAATGTCTTACACTAAAAATTCGTATTTGAATGTCTTGCTATCAGAAATAATTGAGTTTAAAACAATATCTACATTAATAACAGAGACACATAGGTACACAAAAGTAAAATTGTTTAAAATAGATGCATCTCTTTTTATCTGTGATCATGAAATTCAAGAATCAACAGTGGATTCATTCCAGTCCCTTAAATTCACTTTAGTCATTATTTTTGAATATTTTTGCTAGTTCATGAACTAATGAGCTAATGGAGAAAAAATAATTAGTATTATAGAATCTCCTATCTTGAATATTTTTCTGACCCTAACTTCCAGGAAACTCATTAGAAAAGCATCGTAGGGCCCACCAGCAATTTGAAGTAAAGAGTCTTGATAATTCAGTCTGGATGGGACAGTGGAGGAGGGATCAAGATAGCTAACTTCCTACAGCTTCAAGCTGGGTGCTCAAGTTGAAAATCCAGACAGTAATTTTTAGATTTACATTCCCATGTCTAACTCGTTAGCAAATTCAGTTGACTGTACACCCTCCAAAATATACCTCTTTCTTTATGTTCTCCCAACAGCCCTGGTCTACACACCATTACTCAGGCATGAACTCATACACCCGATTCTTCATTGTCTTCTGCTGCCACCATTCCCCGGCTGCAATCTGTTTTCCACACAAGCCAAGAACGAACCTTTAAAGCACCCAATTGCTCATTCAGTGAACATATATCAAGCATCTACCTATCCAGGCACTGGGAAAGGAGACAGACAAGGTCAGTATCTTTATGCAGCCCCACATCCCGCTGGAGGAGACAGAGAACAAGCCAGAAATCTCGGGCTGTGATAAGTGCTGGGAATGAAATTGAAAAAGTAATAGCCAAAAGAGTTGTGATGAACTCATACAAAAGGTTCATGAGCTGAACCCACCAAAATGATCCAGTGAGGTGTTCAAGCAAAAGTGTTTTACAATTTTATATCTTATTCTGCTCTCTCTCCAACACAAACAGACTCAGTTAGTTGTCCATAAACCACACTCAAGTGGGAGAGTCACAGAACTGCCACTGCCAGAAAAAATCACGGCTCAACACTCAAGATCAGAATACAGACTGATGCTTTTCTTTAACGTTTTGAGCGGGACTTGTCTTATCTTTGCCTTCTGCTTTCTCTGTTAAAAAAAAAAATAAAGTGAGACTTCTGCATGCTGCTGAGGACATAGCCCTTCTGGTTTGGCCCTTGCCCCACACCACACATCTCTTGCCCATGCCTGAGCCAGCCCTGGCCATCGGAATGGGATTGCTGCAACAGCATTGGTGATGTCCATGAACCGGGGGGCACTTGTAGCACCACACCAGGAGCCTGTTGGACAGGGCAATGTCCAGGAAGACGGACAAAGGGCATGGATTCTGTCTGCCATGCTGTGTGTGTGTGTGTGTGTGTGTGTGTGTGTTTCCTGACAGATTGAATTTCCTTCCAACACCTGTCTCAGATTTGCCACCTCGGTGACAATAGGCACCTCAACGAGCTGGTCTAATTATAATCCTCAGCTCTTCCCAGTTGGCCCTGTCCCTGTGTGGTCTGCTCTGCCACAACAAAGAGGAACGCTGCCCGTGAAGAGTATACTGTATGTTCCCTATGCCACCCATCTGTCCCTCCCCAGCCCCGTGTCAAAATCAGAAACAAGGCCCTGAAAATCTTTACAAAACTGCAATATACTTGTTCTTTCCCAATCAGCCTCTGGGATCTGGCAAAGGGAGGAAACCTTGAGAGACTTAAAAACATAATTAACAGAGGGATCTTCAGGAGGGGTAAGGGAATCCATGATCGTTTTCATAACCCCATTGCCAGGCTCCAAAAGAACGTGCGGTAGAAGTCACGGAGCCTCTGCTGGAAACCTGTGAACGGTCAGGCGGGATGCAAGCCCCTCTGAAGACAGAGACTCTGCCCTCCGCCAACGCCGGGTCCCTGAGTGCAGAACCCACTTCCTTCAGAACATGGTCTGGAGGATCATAAATTCCGGTGGCTCATTCCTGATTGCGCACCTATCCCCGAAGAAAACTAATTATTAAATCAGCGTCAGCCTGCAGCGGTGTCTCCCGTGGCCTGCTGCCGGGTGCGGGTGAGGCACTGTCCAGTCTGACACTTTCAGCAGCGACTTGACATCCTCGGGGCACACAGATGACACACTTATCATCTGTGAAGCAACATGCGGCCTAGAGGAACACAGCTTGAACAGGGTAAGAGCCTCTTGATCCAGATAACAGGCCAAAATAGAATTTTAACATGATGGTATTTAGTAAACCCCAAATTTATCTTAAAGGCAAAAACAAAAGCCCTACAAGAATAAACGGGGAGAGCGTGACTGAACATCAGTACAATTAAGACTTGGAGTTGTCCCAACATGGACGGGACTGGAGGAGAGGATGCTGAGTGAAATAAGTCAAGCAGAGAGAGTCGATTATCATATGGTTTCCCTTACTTGTGGAGCATAAGGAATAACACGGAGGACATCAGGAGAAGGAAAGGAAAAGTGAATTGGGGGAAATTGGAGGGGGAGATGAACCATGAGAGACTGTGGACTCCGAGGAACAAACTGAGGGTTTTGGAGGGGAGGGGGTAGGGAGTTGGGTGAGCCTGGTGGAGGGTATTAAGGGGGGCACGGATTGCATGGAGCACTGGCTGTGGTGCATAAACAATGAATCCTGGAACACTGAAAAGAAACAAAATTTCTAAAAAAGACTTAGGAGTTGTAACGGACCATTGATAACAGTAATAATAGCAACCATGATAGTAAGAGAAGCTAATATTTACTGAGGGTTTACCAAGTACCAGGCACTGTTCTAATCATTTAAAAATGTATTATTAACTCATTCAATCTGTATAACACCCTTGAAGTAAATTATTGGCATCCTCAGTCTATAGGTGAAGAAACTGAGGCACAAAAACATAAAGTGACTGAAAATTAATCCATAATGTCCTGTGATTGCCAAACACATTTGCTATCTTAGGTGTTGCTAAAGAAAGAGGCCCAGAGCAAGAGATTAGTGACATCAGACTGCACTGAAATTCCTGGATTCTGTGACGGGTTATAAGAGTTATAAGAGCAGCTATTTTGAAAGGAAAAAAAAAAAAATGAATGGCGCAGAGTGGTAAACAGAAACAGAAGAGGAACACGAGAGCTGTGGCGGTCCTCCAGCCCAAGCGGCTGCCCTAGACTTGGCTTGAGCTGTTTCGGAGGTCAGCCTGGGGAATCACATATCTGTTTCCCAAATTACAAAGAACAAGGATGAGATGCGAAAGAGAATAAATAGTTGCTCAACAGAAAGCTGTCTAGTGGGACCGCTGCGTAAGATGAGAATCACACGTCACTGACAATGTACAAGGCGTGGACAGCGAAGGACATGGGACCAAGTGGCCGCCAAGGATCGTTACTCTGTGATTCTAAAGCAATCAGCTGTAGACACTATTTTGGTAGCACATCAACGTAAGTAAGTTCCAGGCTAAAGGTAAATGATGGTGACCAAACTGAAAGTCCTCAGAGAAAGCCTCTACCTGAACCTCTAAGTGTTTCAATTAAATTCAATGTTTATTGACTTTTATATGCCTGACTACCCAGAAGCAGGGATCGTCCCTTATTTATAAGCTTACAGCTTATCTTCGTCTGAGAAGAAATGGCTATGCCAAAAGAGCTATCACCTATTGCTTTGAAACAAGCTACAGATATTTCAAGATTCAAGAGTACACAGACATTAAGCCAAAGTATAACCATTTGAATTTGGCCACAGATTACCTTAACTTTATTTGCTTTCAACAATTTCTAAAGCCACTTCGCAACTGTTCTAAATTGCCGTTTATTTTCTTGTATAATCTGATTTGACTGGTTTTTGCCTTTCTGAAGTTCAGTTCAGGTATATTTTTTGTCTGAATTTAGCTTTTTGTTTTTGTTGGCTTGTTGTTTGTTGTTAGTTCCCTTACTATTGTCATTTTCCCCTAAATTCGGGTTTTGTCATTTTCCTTCCATTTTTGTCAACCTCACTATAGCCCCATTTTGAATATTGTTCACCTCAGTTCACCCCCTTCTTGGGGGTGAACAAACACCGAATTGTTTGTTCAACTTGGTTCAAAAAATCACAATCACTCTTAGAATATTTTTCAACTCTTCAAATATCTTCAACTATCATCTCTTCACTTCTGGACAGAGAGGTTAAATAACTCGCCAGAGGTCATACAATTAGAAAGTGATGGAGCTAGCATTTAAACTTCCAACCCTGTATATTAAGTCACGAGGCTATCCACGATCCAGCATGAACTAAAAGGTGGCATAGTACAGTACCAAGCAAAAAAATAGCTTAAAAATTATTTGGGAATCAGGCCATCTCATTCTTGAACCAGCAGCTTCACTGTAAAGTTAAGCAGTTCCTGAACTTCAAATTAAAGACCCCATCACTTTAGCTCAAGAGCAAGAAACACAAAGCAGTGGGGACCAAACCCATTCACAGGTAGGTCTCCTCTATACTCGACAAGAGAAGAAATCAGAAAAGACTCTGCTGGGGCACCTGGGTGGCTCAGTCGGTTAAGTGCCTGCCTTCAGCTCAGGTCATGATCACGGGGTCCTGGGATGGAGCCCACATCAGGGCTTCTCCTTCCCCCCTGCTCTTGTGCGATCACTCTTTCTCTCCTTTGAAGGAAAGAAAGAAAGGAAGGGAGGGAGGCTGGATGGACGGATAAGACCTGCAGCCAAGGCTTGTCCACCATGTGGTTGGTAGTCATGGAAGTTTGCCGAATAGAGGCTAAGCTCTTAGCTGCTGTACCGGTCCTATTTATGCAAAGCAGTCAAATCAATCTTCCACGTGAAATTGTACCTAGAATAGTTGGAACTTTCCAAATGAAAGTATCAGTATGTCCCACCAAACTTCAATGCAAGGAGGTAATGTAATGGGGTATGACAATGTCATAGAAGGAAATGTGAACCACGAGTTAAAAAAAAAAAATCACACTTCTATCTCATTGCCTCAGTTTCTTAATCTAGAAAATAACTTCATTGTTCACAGGATTCTAAGAATTCAATATAATTGTGTTAGGTGAAAAGCATTCTGTGTACAGTGAAGAATTATTAAAAAAAAAAATCAACATCACTAAAGAACTCCTAGAAGGTAAGGTAGGAGAAAATCTAGATGATCTTTGCTCTGGCGATGACATTTGAGATACAACACAATCCTATGAACAAATGAATTAATAAGCTGGATGTCACTAAAATTAAAATTTTCTACTCTGCAAAAATCAACATCAAGAATATGAGAAGACAAGCCCTACACTGGGAGAAAATACTTGCAAAAGAAACATCTGATAAAGGATTACTTTCAAAATATACAAAGAACTCTTAAAATTGAACAAGAAAACAACCCAATTAAAAAAAAAAAAAATGGGCCAAAGACAGGAACAAACATCTCACCAAAGAAGACATGCAGACGGCAAATAAGCACGAGAATATGCCCCCGTTATATGTCATCAGGGAAATGCAAAATGAAACAAGATACCACTACACACCTATTAGAATGACCAAAATCCAGAAAACTGACACCAAATGTGGATAAGGATGTGAAGCCACAGGAACTCTCATTCATTGTTGGTAGGAATGCAAATTGGTAACAGCCACTTTGGAAGCATCTGGTGTTTTTTTTTTTTTTTACAAAACTAAACACACTTGGGGCTCCTGGGTGGCTCAGTTGGTTGAAGCCTCTGCCTTCAGCTCAGGTCATGATCCCAGGGTCCTGGGATCGAGCCCCGCGTCGGGCTCTCTGCTCAGCGGGGAGCCTGCTTCCTCCTCTTTCTCTGCCTGCCTCTCTGCCTACTTGTGATCTCTGCCTGTCAAATAAATAAAGAAAGTCTTTTAAAAAAAATTAAACACACTCTTCCAATACAATCCAGTAGCCATGCTCCTTGATACTATCCAAAGGCATTAAAAACTCACGTCTGTACAAAAACCTGCACACTGATTCTGTAGAGTAGCGCTATTCATAATTGCCAGAATGTGAAAGCAACCAAGATACCCTTCAGCAAGTGAATGGATAGGTAAACAGGGGTCGCTCCAGAAAATGGGATGTTATTCAGTGATAAAAAGAAATGATCCAGCAAGTCATGAAAAGACATGGAAGAAACGTAAACGCACATTACTAAGGGAAAGAAGCTGGTCTGAAAAGACTCCACGTGTGGTATGATCACACTTCCATGACATTCTAGGGAAGGCAAAACTATGGGGACAGTAAAAAGGTCAGTGGTTGCCAGGGACGAAGAGGAGGGAAGGAAGAAATCTGGGCAGCACGGAGAATCTTCAGGCCAGTGAAACTACTCTGCGTGATACTGTAATGCTGGACGTATATCATGATACATTTGTCTAAATCCCAAAAATACACAACACCAAAAGCAAACCCTGATGTAAACAATGGACTTTGGGGGACGACAAAGTGTCAGTGTAGTGTCATTGGCTGTAACACATGCACCACTCCGGGGGGACTGTTGATAATGGGGATGGTCGTGCATGTGTGGGGGAGGGGGTATGTGGCCTATCGCTGTACCTCCCACTCCGTTTCACTATGCGTCTAAAGCTGCCCTAAAAACTAAAGTCTCTTGTCAAAGCAGTATCATGACTAGCAGTTAACTCAGTCGGTAATGATTATGGTTAACCATGACTGCCACTTCTCTAACATGCCAGGTAACGAATTTGCACTACGAGGAGGCAGGTGTATACAATGACGACTTATTAACATTCCAACAGCAAACCTGTAAGACTTGCTTATGTGTCCCTTGGGGAAACCTGTATCACTCCTAAGTGTTCATAGCCAAGTCCCAGAGAGCACAGATGGCTTCCTGGCAGCTGACCCACTGAGTCACGCAGGTCTCAACGCGTAGAAGGGCCCTGGTCTGGATTAATGCTCCACCATCTGTCTTGAAATTCCCATAAACATTTGAACCAGGGGCCTTGCATCGTTATTCGGCACAAGCCCTGACACATTGCAGAAGTGGGACCAACGCGGAACCTGAGGCTACCAGGACAGGAGTTCGAGGAAAAGGCAGGCTCAGGGAAGGAAGCTCCTGGTTATCCCTGCGGGAAGAGGAGCTCACTTGTGGCTGACGGCAGCCCTGAGTCTACATCACAGGGACATCAGAAATCGTTCATAACACCCCTCTCATTTCATTTGAAGAAATCAAGGCCTCCTTCCAGGGTCAGAGCACCTCGCCCACGTTCCCCAGCTCCTCCGTGGTGGGTCACCTACATTCTGGCTAATGAATGACCCGCCCTGAAACAGGCAGGCGGATGTGGCTGCAGGACTGGCCTTGGGTCCCAGGTCACAGGTGTCCCTCATAATCAACACTCTGGAGGTCACTCTGTTTGGTGGGTCACAGCGACCACGTACTTGGTAACTTGCCTTTTGGCAAAGCCCCTAAAACCGGTCACTGAGAAAATGGGCTGATCCTTATATTAACTGAGTGTTACTGGGTTTTGTTCTATTTATCTCCAAGTACTAACAGCCTGCGGGTGAAATGCCTGAGAACACGCTTTGCACAAATGCTGTGGGCTCCGCGTGGACGCTGCTTATCTGGAGCGCGTCTGGGCTGCTGCGTTATTTACCTACTGAAACATTTCCGAAGGACGAGGACTCGCTGGTAGGTAATCTTGTTTAGAGCATGAGCGTGGGCATGGGACACGGAGCCCTCATTACCAGCCATCGGTCTCACCTGCGTGGCTGAACACTGAACCGCCTTCTGCTCCAATCCTTCTCCATGTTCATCACCCACAGATCGGAACGAATCCCAAGTTCAGGTCAAGTTATCCGATTCAGGCTGTTGCCACTCATGTGAGATTAAACCACCGAAGGCAGAAGGTGACAGTCAGCCACAGGAATGGAAATGGGAAAATTTAATTGAAGTCTGTGTAAGAACCAGTCAATATCCACCCCCTCCAGTCCCACTCAGCATCGCTGCTGAAAATGCTGGTATTTCCTCTTCGTACTCCTCCGCTAGTTGCTGCCACGGTGATTAGCCCATGCGTTCTTAACCCGCTCAGTTACCTGGAATCAGTATTACATCCCTTGAAACTTCACGTAAGGACCTGTCAGCAGGGTAATTCCATTTACAGACCTCTCAGTCACTTAAAGTACACGTACCCATGTTATAAACTCCACAATACATTGTTGTTAATTTAGCTATTAACATCGGTTGATTTTAAGTAATTTTAAAAAGAAACTAAAATAGTCTTTTATTTAGGTACGTATCAACAACGCCCTTTGCTTTGCTTTTTTTTGCTGTAGATGCATCTGGTATCACTTCCTTTCAAGCTTGAAAAGTCACTTTTAGTGTACGGCAGACCTGCCAGAAACAAATTGTTTTATTTATCTGAAAATGTCTTCGTTGTGCCTTAATTTTTATAATTTTTACAAATATGATCTTATTCAATATAGAATTCCAGGTTCACACGTTTTTTTTTCCCAGCACTTGAAAGGTGTCATTCCATCTCCGTCTGGTCTCTGTTTCCAACGGCATGTCAGGGATCTTAAAAGGTTCTTATCATTTTTATCCAGTCATGTTTCTTTTTCTTCTGGCTGACTTCAACATTTACTTTTTACCTTGGGATCTGAGAAGATGTGCCTAGGTATGGTTTTCGTTTTATCCCTGACAGAGATTTTGGACTAGTGGTTCACTGTTGTAGACCAAATTTGGAAAAATTTCAGCCAAAGTTTCTTCACCAATTTTTTTCTTCATTTTCTCTCTCCTCTCTGTCAGAGACTATAATTAAAAGTGTTAGACCATCTGATACGGTCCTTCAGATCACTGTGAATTTTTTTTTAATTTTTGTGCCTCATTTTAGATGATTTTGATTGCTTTGTCACCAAATACATTGCTTCTTCTGTTATGTCTAGTCTATTAATCTCATCCCATATATTTTTTTTAATTTCAGTTTTCATATTTTTTAGTTCTTGGATTTCTATTTGATTTGCCGTTACGCATTTTTTAAAAATTTTTTTCCTCAAATTCCCCATTTTTTTCTGATTACATCTATCTTTTCCGGTAGACTCTTTACATATTTATGATAAAGTACTTGTCTGTTAGTTGTAGTATCAGTACGATTTGTGGGTCTGTTTCTATGAAAGTATTTTTTTTTCTCAACAAGGTCTACTAATTTTTGATTGTATACTGAAATTGGCAATGTTTCATTTCACATTTAGAATCTGGTGTCTTCCTCTGAAGAGTGCTGAGTTTTGTACTAGCAGGCAGTTAAATTACTGGTGACTCACTTTCATCAAGCTGAAATTTTATTCTATATTTCATGAGGATACACCTATTTTAGGTATACCCTGAGTCTTCGGGCAAATAGCTCAGCCTGGATACATAGCATTTATTCCTGAGGGCAGACTTTATAGGCTTTTCATGGAAAGTTGAAACAAGTTCATCAACACTGTCTAACTTGACAGGATTCAAAATTCAAACTCTGCCAGCAGCAGGAATCAGCTAAAATCCTTGTGAAGCTCTTTCCACTTCCAGCTGGTGTTTTCTCCCTGGGCTTTCCAGAGACTTCCCCAGGACACGTGCAGTTCAGGGGTCAAGCAAGGATTTGGGGAGAGTTTAAATCATAGTTTGCAGCTCCTCCTTCTCTCTCTCTCTCTTTGCTGATATTTCTTTCTTCAGCTTCCAGCCATACTGGCCTTTCTAAACTCTTTTTTATTTACAACTCTTCAGGCTGATAGGACTCTAATTTTCTGCCTCAGTTCGGGATTTGGAAAGGGTTCTTGAGGGGAAAGACTTACAACTGTGACTTGACCAACGCAGTTCTCTTTTTTTAAGAGTTGGATGCCCTCAGTGTCTGTTTGCTTTTGATTATTTTCCAGTGACGAGAATTAAATAAAAAAAAAAAAAGTTTCCCAGACTTGATAGTTGTAATCATCACAAGGGTTAGTTTTATAGGAGCTTACTGCCATCACCAAGACCAAAGTGTCACCTCTGTCGAAGTTTAACCATGTGTCATGTTATGTTAGACAAAATGATTTTTAAATAAATAAAAATAAGGCCACATGCCTCTCTTTACAAATAACAACAACATTTACTCGGTGCCCCCATTTCTTTTATCAATTTTTCATGTATGTTAACTTATCTAATTCTCAAGACATCCCTATGAGGTACATTCTATCACTGTAAATTTACAAATAAGGAAACGAAGGCCCAGAAATGTTAGGTGACTTGTGTATTCATAAAGCTAATTACAGAGCTACACCAGGATGCATGATTTCAGTACCAGCCTCCTCCCTTCCCCAAGTGAGAAAATTGAGATGGCTTTGCATTTCTGTTGAGTGAACTGCCTCTCAGACTGGACTGTAAACTCCTTCATGGGAATACCTTAACTATGCCTTCTATTCACCAGGGCACGTGAGTGCGATCCTAACCACTGTTATATCTTCCATATCAGTCAGTTACTCTCCAATGCCTGAGCCTTTCATCTCTCATATGAGTGAGGAAGATAATGCTCTTTTAAAATCCTAATGAAAGCACCTGCCAAAAACTGGTATTATTAAAATCCCTCACCTTTCAGCTCATCTACTTGCAAGAATAGATTGCAATATAATTTACAAATTTATAAATGAAGTAAAGCTAACAGAAGGAAAATGAAATTCATAAAATAATTGAACTTCACTTTTCCAAAGTACTTCAAGGAAAAGCATCAATGTTCACACACATTATAAACACAAGAATGTTGAACAGAGTATTAGAGAATTTTACCAACTAAAACTGGTAATGCCCCACATCATTTGAAGACTGGGGATCTCATGGAACTTTAAAGAGAAGACACATGGCCAGCATAATTCTGTAGACTGAAATCCTGTCAACACCAACCCTCTCTGTGATGAGAGAGATGCGGTCTTCAGGGGCAAGGTTCACTCTGCCGAGGAAATGTGGTGGGTATGCTATTTTTGCTGACAAGGGTGGGTTCTCCTTTCCCCAGTAACATATTGTTTCCTCTGTGGAACTTCTCCTCTACTCTCCATCTATGCTTTTGGACCCGTCTGCTCCAAACCTTGCTCCAGCCATATAACCCAGATCTGCGCAATTGGCTTCCTGATCAATGGACCTGATTTAGGAATGTACTTGAGGCCCAAATAGATCGAAAGAGATTCAATCCTGGGAATCTGAACAAAACAACTGGTAAGAGGAAGCTTTCTTACTGAGGTAGAGGGTAGAATGTAAACTCAGAAACAGTGGTGGCCATCCTGCCACCTCGTGGACAGAGTCTGCCTGAGAATGAAAATCAGTGCTTAGAAATGTAGGACAGAGTCCTGACAACTTTGTTTAAACCCGAATCCTACAGCTCCGGGAGATATACCTGAACTTTCAGTTATCTGAACCTTCCAGTTGTCCTTGAGACACTTCTAGCTGAGTTGGTGTTATAAATAATTTGTGCTCCCCTCCCAATTCATAGCTGAAGCTGTAACCCCAATGTGGCTGTATTTGGAAATGAGGCCTCTGAGGAGGTAATGAAGGTTAAATGAGATCATAGTTTGGGACCCTGATCCAACAAATTGGTGTCCTTATAAGAAGAGATATCAGAAGGCGCTCTCCCCTCCCCACCCATCCCCATGAGAATGCACCAAGGAGAGGCCATGTGAGGACACAGTGAGAAGGCAGCTGTCTAACAAGCCAGGAAGGGAGACCTTATCACACATTGGATTTCCTGGGACCTTGACCATAGACTTCTAGCCTTCAGAACTGTGAGAAAATAAATGTTGTTTGAACCATCCATTCTGCAGTATTTTGTTATGGCAACTTGAGTAGACTAATACAGTCAGAGTTACATAAAACCGTGGGTCCCTATGTAATACAGAAAGTAAGGTTCCAAGGGCAGATTTGTACTACAACCCTCTCACACCAATTCACTCCACTGACAAAACTTCCCTTCAATTAAAACCCAAATGATTTCAAAGAACCCATATTGGGACCAGCGAGAGACCCCGCTGAGATTGAAAATCTACACTGTGCCTACAAAATCCTCTTAAATGACATTTCTAAATTTTTCTTTTACTTTTCCAAGTGGCTCACATGCAAAAATCAAGGTTCCAATTAAACTTAAAGGGCTTTCCAATCACATGATTGGCACCAATTATACATTTAACTACGTATGCGTTAAGCCTAGGCTAATTACATTCCCCTCACACCAGAGCCATTTCAGAACAGGCCACTCACAATTATTTCAACTTGATACAAGAGGGTAACATGGAAAAAGGTAATAAAGGATTCCCTACTGCAGGATAAGCAGTCAAATGGACTTCTATTGATTCTGCAAGCTCCAAATGCAAAAGAGCAAAGCTACCATTTAGCTGGTGTATTCCTTTCTGTCTTTTGAGGCCTTAATAAAAAGATTCATATGAGAATTAAATACTTGGTTAAATAAATGAATAAATGAATGATGAATATACAGATAAATAAATGACTGCTTGTATGTCTGTGCCTGTGTGTGCATGTGTATCCTTGAATCACACTCTTCTTTACCTTCAAATTCTGATAGATTCTAATGAGGAAGGACACAAATGTGTTTCCTGCAAAAGTCTCGAGTAGCTTTTTTCATGCTTTCTCTCTTCCCATTCTTCAGGTGAGAACTTTTGTTCTAGGGGAAATGGGATTTAATGGTTCGAATTGACTTCCAGTGAGTTTCACTACAAAGAGGAACTTTCTCTCCCATTATGACCCATAATACATATGCCACAGTAAGCCCTAGGTAAATGCTAAAACCATTTCTAACCCACCGGGAAGACAAGTGTATTCTCCCAGTACAGCTTCACACAGAGTGAACACACAATGCCCACTAGAGAAGACTTATATGTCCCACTAAACACTGACACCCATAGGCCACACTGGGCATCAAGGCCCCCTGGGGCGATGGTTCTCAAACTCGAGCATGCACCAGAATCTCCTGGAGGGATCCGTAAAACACATCCCCACCCTTCCCCTTCCACCTGGGCCTCTAACTTAGTCCTGAGGTAAGGCCCAGAATTTGAATTTTAACATGTTTCCTGGGAAATAATACTGACGCAGGACTGGGGAACCACACTGCGAGAACCACTGACTCGAAGCTAGGGGACAGGTGTAACTTGTCAGTAGGAAAGCATCAAGCGTTCTCTTCCTGGGGGAGGTCTTGCAGCAGGTCACCCAGTTGTCCGGGAGCTGCAAGATTCACATCCGGCAGGTGTGAGAGGCACCTTGGCGTAGAAGGCACATGCCTCACGACTTTTTTTACATTACTCTACAGACGTAGCTTCCCGGAACCCCAAATGGACATGTTGATTACTCACGTCATCAACTGGGACCAAAATTATGGCTTCCAGCCAGACATTTATAGGTCTCCCTGTCCAAGTGCAGTACCAATCAGGACCAATCAGAGGTCAATTTTAACAATGTTGCCTAGTAACAAAGTCGACCCGACCATCTTTAAATGTTTCCGGGAAAACAGCCGGGAAGGAAAATGAGTGAAGGCCAAATTTTCATGCAGAAGGGAAAGGACTGCTTTGTTCTCCTTTGCACCACAGCATACACATCTCTACTCATATTATGCTATTTTAGAAGAGAAATAAAAATGAAAATGAAATTATGTCCAAAATTGCCTCCATTTTTCAATGTTAGTGTAGCTGAATGTCAAAGCCACCAGCTGGAATGATCTGGCCAATGGAAGAAGAAGGTGACTCTTTTTGTGCGTCCTTGACTCTGACCCATTCACATGACAATGCACATTCTTATGTGCTCTATATTATATCACAGGAAGCCTTTGAGTCCCATGCCAAGAATACTGGCTAATCTCTAACCTGATCTGTAAATAAGAAATAAATTTCTACTACAGAGCATCTGTCATCTATTTTTTTCACCTGATATCTATACAGACTGCTTCATTTTGTCACACTTCATACTTGAAAAGACTTCATAATAGAATATAATATTATATATGTATGTATATATAAATATAAATATATATATATATATATAGAGAGAGAGAGAGAGAGAGAGAGAGAGAGATTGCTGGCAACAAAAGGAATTCTGAAAATAAACAACTTTTAGTCTAAAGAGGGAATTCTTACTCCCACTCACATTCACCTGGGGATTTTTTTTAAAAGACCAACTAAATTAAAATGTCTGGAGATAGGATCCAGATACAGAATGTTCTTAAAACTCCCCAGATATTTCTGATATGTAGCCAGGGCTAAGTGCCTTTGAAAGTAGAGTATATTCCTGAGAGAAAATTATTTTTCTTTATATTTTATTTTTCTTTCTCCCCCTCCCCTTTTTTTAAAGTAGAAAAAGGGGTAAACACCTCTCAAATTAGGGCCAAAGAAAGAAAATACTGGAAGAGATGATCTAATTACGTACTGTCATTACTTTCTCGTGAACCGTTCTGATTTATCAGAAGGACCATTCTCATTTTGGGACTGGTGGACTCTCCCTGTAGTTAACAGTGTGATTACTAATATCATTAATACTGCTAATATTCTTTACGAGTATATTAGGGAGTGAGGTTTTAATGAAATAAAAAGGAGAAATGGAGCACAGCTTTAAAAAATTTATACAAACGTAATGTTCTACACCTCACTGAAAGACGAAGAAAGAGGAACTCATGCCGCATTAGTGAAAAGAGATCATATTTATTTTTCTATTTCTCAAATGCAGAAGCAGCACAGACTGGCTAGATGGTCACCCATTTCCTCTCTTCCTAAGCACACACCTGAACGGGATTCTCCGGCCTCCCCGTCTTTGGTTGTAGTGACTGAGCTCCAGCCAGCGGGGAATGAACAGATAAAATAAATGCCACATCCAGGCCTGGTGAATGAAAACTGTTCTTGCAAGACCATGATGGTTATTTTTATGTGTTGACATTGCTGGGCCATGGTGCAAACATGATTCCGGAGGTTTCTGGGAGGGTGTTTGGGAAGAAATTTACATTTAAACAGGTGCACACTGAGCAAAGCAGATTACCCCCCACAGTGTGGGGAGGCCTCACCCAATTGGACAAAGGCTTGAACAGAACAAAAGAGAGGACTCCTCCAGGCAGGAGAGAATTCTGCAGCATCCACTGGCCCTTCTCTGGGTCTCTACCTCGCCAGCCCACCCTGAAGATTTTAGACCGGACAGCTGTCCAAATTGTGGACCCGAGTCCTTAAAATAAATATCTCTCTCCATACATATATATATGTATATACATATATATATATGTATATATGCATATGTATAGCACATATATGTATATATGTGTGTATATGTATGTATGTGTGTGTATATATGTATATATGTATATATGTGTGTGTGTGTGTACACTCTATTGGTTCCATTTCTGCAGAGCCTTGACTCCTACTATGACTTTTTAGGAAAAACACTAAAAATTAGAGGAGCGTAAAAACAGAATGGAAGGAGCTTGGTTTCTACAGCAGAAGTCCTCCTGACAACTGGGAATGTCCACTGTACACAGGTGAGTGAGAAACCGTCATGGCGCTAAGCTCCTGAGATTTGTGGATTTGTGTGTTACAGCCGTTAGCATTACTTACTCTAGCTAACGTCCTAGATGTTGAAGTAGAAAGTATTTAAGCTCCTCAATTCTCTAACTTTCTACAGCAGTGGTTCTCCGAGGTAGCTGCACATGGAAAAAATCTTAAAGTTTTAAAAATACTGGTGCTCGGTCTTCAATCCCAGAAAGTATTCATTATAACTGGTTTCTGAAATATGGCCTTGGCACTAGAATGTCCTAATGCTTCCCAGGTGACTGGGAAATGCACAGAAGTTGAAGAACCACTAGCATGCAGGATGACAGGGACCAGACTCAACAGTAACATGGAAGGGAAGCCAAGAGGATGAGAAGCTTGATATAAATGAAGAGTGCGATGTGCTTGCCCCACATCCAAGTTCTTGAGCTCTATTGTCGTTGTTGTTATTAATGGTAACAAGAAGACATACCCATATATCTCGACAAAAGAGCCTCACAGAAATTATGATTCCCATGTTTTGGATGAGAGAACCAAAGCTCACACTGAGAGGCTAGGGAACTCGATCACGGTCACATAGCTAAGGGCAGAGCTACAGCTGAACCAGGAATCTGGCTGAGCCCATAGTCCCTGCTCTGAAGCCTACGCTACAGTACCTCCCATTAACCTAAAGAAAATGTCCTGGTGCAGATAAGCAAGAATCTCACTGTGCAAAACACCAGATACTTGAAACACTGTGTTCTGTTCCCAGAACCGCAGCGGAAAGACAATAGTAAATTTGTGTTCAGAGAGGTGCAGGCAGGTGGCTGGAGGATCTGCAAGCAGGTCCCGCAAGGAATAGGTAAAAGAATATGGAAGACTTTGAGCAAAAAAGGGCAAAATCAATTTGATGAGTAAAGAGAAAAAAATTATTAGAAAAAGAAAACACGAGAGGGCCTTCAGATACTAGGGAAGCTATCATGTGAAAGATATTATTATGCTCATCACCAGGCAAAATAAGCTTAATGTGCTTATCTCCATAGAGTTCCATCTCCAGATCGTAAATGAGATGTTATGAAAAAGAAAATTCTAGTTGATATAAGGAACATTTTCCGGGGGCGCCTGGGCGGCTCAGTCAGTTAAGCGTCCGACTCTTGATTTCAGCTCAGGCCATGATCTCAGGGTCATGAGATCGAGCCCTGCATTCAGCTTGACACTCAGTGGGAAGCCCGCTTGGGATTCTCTCCCTCTGCCCCTCCCCCTGCTCACACGTTCTCATTCTCTAAAATAAATAAATAAATCTCTAAAAGAAGAACACTTTCCAATAAGTAGTGCTGCTCTAGAAAGAACAGGCAAGGTTGCTATGAAAATTCCATGAGAAGTATGTTTTGGAAAAGCATATACGATTCTGGGTATTTTTGCTTCTATTCTCACATTTGTAAGGTTCGATCCATTGCAGTGGCCAAGGAGATACTGAAAGGGTGGTTCGGCTCTAGAAAGGGATATGACAGAAGGTAAGGAAGGCCCATTCCAATCTGGAGAGTCTATCTTTCCACGTCTGGGGATCCCAAGAAAAGAGATTTTGTGAAATCCCTTCTCTAACAAACGCTGATCAGAACACACACACACACACACACACACACACACACACACAAACACTACATTTATACAGTCTACGGGTCTATGGTTTCGAAAGCTCCTTACCAGCACATACAGTCTCTTTCTTCCATCAGGAACATAAGAGGAGACTCGCAGCAATACTTTGGCCAGTTGTAGCTAGATGGAGACCTAACACGAGGCTCACTCTAGAATAATCTCTTCCTCTGAATGTAATTACCACAGAACATGCCAGTGGATAAAACACTTCCAGAGACAAAGACCCAGATCTGTCCCCTCTGGCGGCTACCACGGTCGGAATCACTTCACGTTGGCTTCTGCACCCGTGTTTTGCCTCCTCTTCTCTGGGGCAAGCTTTCCGAACAGGCCCCCCTGCAATCCGGGAGCCCGTGCGGTGCTGGAACAGAGCGCACACTCCATGTGAAGGCAGCACAGCGTGCTTCCGACAGAAGTTTGATTTGGAAATGACCTGGACCCCCAACATGTATGCAGTCCGGCACCTGGAGCAGAGCGGAGAACTGAGGAAAACGTACGATTTGGGAAAAAAAATACGTTTTAGATAGGTTCTTGCAATTCAGCGGAAAGTAAAAGAAGGCGGCTTAGAGTATGGAAATCACCCAGGCAATTCTGCAAAAAAAAGACACATGTAGCAAATACGCCAACTGTCTTAAGGGATGATACACCTCACTTCACGACTGACATCATGAGAACTTTTAACAAATCCTTAAATTCTGTGCTTGGCTTCCTCCTTCATAAACGGGGCGGGACCCCTGAGGGCAGGGAGGACCGGCTCTCTCACGTTCAGCCTCTGTGCCCCCCGCACCTGGAACAGAGCGTCTGCTCTGTAAAGACTGGCTGGATGAATGCATGAATGGATGGATGGATGACAAATGAATGAATGAATGAATGAAGAGATGACGGCATGAGCAGGCTTTGGATGTGAAATGCCTGATGTGCCTTTTAGAGAAATATCCCAGGCCTCCGAGTGGCTGTGGCATTTCCGCCAAGCTTCTCTGAGCATATGACTTATTTAGCACCTTAAAGTTCATGTTGACAGAGAAGGTGAAAGCACGCACACTTCTCGGAGCTCGGTTATTTCTGACTTGTTAGGTACCGATAACAGCAGTGCTAACAGTCCAGCCCGAGCCGGATATACACAGGCGCTGTATGCCAACTTCCCCGTTGCAGTTTCCATGTTGTGTCGGCTCTGTTTTGCTGCCGCTGAGAAGAGTGCCATTTAGCGGTGGTTAGAGTTGGGGAAAATGGGTCCACTGGGCTAAACATGTCAAAACTCCTCCAGGGCGCGGACTTTCGCAACAGCCCTCCACGCTTGGGGCGAGAGCCAGGGGAAGGAAGTCTGCGACTGGCCACGAGGGCACTGATTTGTCCACAAAGACGGCCCAGGGGCGAGATTTCAAACCAAGAGCGATGGAAAGGAGAGCGCACCCCGAGTGGCTCGCAATCCCCTAACATGCTCATTTGCAAAAGAGGCTGAGAGTCAAGTGAGGAAAGCGAGAAGGAGGAACCGCGGGGAACGGCGTCGCGGTACGCCAGCCGCTGCGGAGGGGCTGGAGGAGGCCGGGGGGCTCCTCAGTTGCAGGCCTGCTCCGGGAGGGGCAGGTGTCCCGGAGGCTGGTGCTCAAAGCGATCTCTCTTCTCAGTGCTTCCCACTTCGCTTGCACAGCAAACCTGAGCTGAAAACTGTCGGTGGCCAGGCGGTGGAGGGGACGCGGGGCACAGAGTGAATGGGTCGGGCCCCTGTGGGGCTTTACGAAAGCAGAGGTAAGACGTCATCAACAACATATGATTCGCTTGCCTAAAAATCACTCTGCTACAGGGCACTCGTGACCCGTGGGACGAAGACCAAGGTGCTAGCGACTTATGTAACACGGAAACGTGACCTGGGCACCTGCACAGGGAGGCGACGTTTGAGCCAAATACTGAAAGGTAAGCAGGAACTGACTGGAGAAAGCCACCGTCACACTTGAAAGGAAAGGCAAATAATTATTTTTCAAAACTCTTTATGTTAGCAACTTATTCTGCATATAGTTTTGTTTTTTTGTGTGCTTTTTTTTTTTTTTTTTAATTCTAAGGTCTGAAAAGTTTTAGAAACCACATTTTAATAGCCAGTAGGTTTTATGTGCCCAGATGACACCGGCTGAGAGACTGTCATCATCCTTTCATGTTACCCACACGGACCCTCAAACGCCCAAGGACGTGTGTGGCGTCTGCTTCCAGGAGGCAGACCGGGATCTCTGCGCGGCGATGACTGTGAAGAAGCGCTGCTCTGCGAGGCATCCCAAGGACGTTAAAATCCACCGGGGTCAGCCGGGGAAACCTCTTCTAGGGAGGGATCTGGCATGGCAAGATAAGACCCACGCGCAGGGTATTTCCATGTTCACGTGTGCGGGGAGAACGAGGGCCGCGGGGACCGCAGGAGCCACCTGCCTGCCTCCCCACGACTCAGAAGAAGGCTCACAGAAGGGACACAGACTGCTCCGGGACCCAGCCAGTGTGGCGGCCCACAGTGCCGTCCCTGGGATGCCACAAAATCTGTCTCTGGGTAAAACCAGGTCTGTGTAGAAACTTGTTGATAGAGGGAGACGATAAAGTCTCTTAGGTAGCAGGTAACTGGTATGGAGCCTCAAAGCCCAGGACTGAGTTTTACTTGACTCCATTACGCAAAGGGCCAGATTTCGGGGGTCAATGAAAGACGTTTGTCCCATTAAAGGTACAGGCAACTCTTGGCACTTTAACAATCAATAGTGATTCGATTAACCATGAACCCTGAGGGAATCTTCCACTTGGCTTGGAATTCTTTATTATCATTTCATTTAATGATTAAGCCAATTAGATCACAGATTCATATACAGAATTATATAATCATAGCAATCAAAGGGTCATCTGAAGTACATTTGAGGACTTTGAAACCCAGAGAAAAGATGACTTGGGTCAAGCTATAAAGTGGAAGGCAGATCCAGGAGAATAATTTATATTTCCTAAAGATTCCTAGAATCCAGAGATCTCTCCAAAATATTAGACCAAGCAGGATACAATCAAAGGATCACATGTTTAACAATCAGATCTGAGCTGATTATAGCCTTACGTAATGACTCAGTGTCCTTACATTTAACATGGGAAGAATCCAGAGAAAGGTCAGTAGTGGGAAAACCACTGTGATCTGAATAAGACGCATGGTTTAACAGATTTCTACGGATGTTAATTTCCTGATTCTGATTATTCAGCTACAACGACATGAGACACCGATATTAAGGGAAGCTGTGTGAGGGGTCAATGGGAACTTTCTATACTATTTTTGTAATTTCTTAAGACTAAAGTTGGATCTGGGGCACCTGGGTGGCTCAGTGGGTTAAGCTTCTGCCTTCAGCTCAGGTCATGGTCTCAGGGTCCTGGGATCGAGCCCCACATCGGGCTCTCTGCTCAGCAGGGAGCCTGCTTCCCCTCTCTCTGTCTTTCTCTCTGCCTACTTGTGATGTCTCTCTCTCTCTCTGTTAAATAAAACAAAACCAAAAAAGAGTAAAGTTGGATCTAAACAAAAAGTTAAAAAAAAAAAAATAAGACAACCAATACCTACCCAGTGAGATTTTTTTAAGACAGTGTTTGGAAAGTGTCATGGTTGGTAATTAAAAAGCAGTCGATACAATTTCCCTTTGCTACCCTCATCCCAACCTGCCGATTAAGCCAAAACAGATGGGCTACCGGCTCCTGGTCCAGGCCTTGCTGTCTGAGGCGTTGTCCTCGCACACCGTAGCTCTAGTCGAGCACACTCCAGGCAGGACGTTTCTGAGGAAATGAACTAAGGAAGCGGGCAATGGGAAATGGGAGACTTCCCACAGCAGTGAGACCTCGAAACCTCTTCCCGGACCTTTGATCGCCTGGCAGCCACAAACCCTGCCCCAGCCAAGAGTCCCCACGCTTGCAGCTTCCACATCTCCTTCCCCATCGGAGGCTGCACACCCGCCACCCCACAGTGATCCGCTGCCCTCTGTCTGGGGCTGGGAGCTCGCTGAAACCTAACAGCCCTCCAAAGCTTACGGAGCTGCTCTAAATATTTGAAGAGACAGAAGTGGGGGGTTGCACCAAAGATGGT